>NW_024884744.1:21561818-22068414 GCF_019232065.1 Centrocercus urophasianus | reverse complement strand
GGGGCTCGGGGGCCCGGGGCTGCCGGGTGCGCGGCGGGGAGGCGGGGCGCTCCGCCGGGCGGCGCGGGGCTGCGGTGTGCGGCCCTCCCCGCAGCGCCCGCCGGCCCCGAGCCAGTGCCGATGGGAGCCGCGCGGCTTGCGGTAGGAAAAACGAGCGCGGCTCGCGGGAGAAGGGAGAAAGGTTCGCTAGGTGCGGAGTCGAGAAGTTCCTGACGTAGAAGGCTTGGTTGTTTTTAAAGGGGAGGATCAGTCGGGTGAGGCCTGAACGCCGCCGAGCCCGAGGCTGTGCGTCTGCAGCTGTGCGGTGGGAAGGCGGCGGCAGCCCTGCACCGCGGAGCGCGGCAGCTCCGTGCGCGGATCCGCGCTCTGACGGCTGCATCCGGCGCCCGCAGCAATGGCGAGCTGCACCGCGGCCTAAGCTGGGTTCGCGGCTGGCTTTTTCTGTCAGCCAGCTAGCGAGAGGGCGACTGGAATCCCTGGTTGGACGTTCCGTGCCGTGTTCGGTGTGAGGGAGCGGCGGGGAGCGGCCCCGCACCTCTACCGTGTTTGCCCTTGTGCTCCATGGAGGGCGTTCTTGCCTTTAGGCTTCAGTCACCGACAAACTTCTCTCGAGATTGATGATACAAAACCCTGACTTATCTGTGTTCAATGGCCACTTCCCGTGCTGGTCACACGAAGCTGTCTTCACAAGCAGATACTGCACAGCTGCTGCTTATCTGCCACAGCTCCCCGCTAGCTCTGGGAACACTCTGCTAGACATGGTGTGGGCTCAGTGTAACACTGCATTGCACTCTCAAGTCAGTGCTTGCACTTAAAAAGGATCAGACAAGAATATCAAACTGATTTTGCACCTCCTACTTCAGTGCTGACAGAATGCTCTGTATCACTCATTGCCCTCTATCTGGAGCAGAATTTTGGGGCACTGAAATTCTGTGTTGGGAAAATGCAGTCTGTGCCTCTGAGATTACACGTGGGGTGCAGTACAGCTGGAGGCCTCTTTGGTGCTGGAGCCCACGCTAAGTGTGAGATGGCCTGCAATGTGAGACTTGGGTTGTCAGGCCCTCTGTGATCTTCAGTTTGTCAAGAGACAGCTTTTCTTCATTTCTTCCTCCTTTTCTAAGTTGTGTCTGATTTTGCTGTTGTGTAACAGAGTAGGTTTAAAGGCAGCGTCAAACGTTCTGTAGTCTAATCTAGCTCTTGCAACTGAACGGAAGTTTGTGCAAGTGCTTTATGGGCTCTTACACTATTAAAAGGCCTCTGCAGATTCACAGGGATTTCACCTGGAAGATGTGGAAGCACCAGTAGAGTGCTTCCATTCCTGGGAAAAGGATGTGCAAGAAGAGAGATTCCTTCTGAGGGAAATGTAGGGGAGCACTTATTGGAGCAGCAAAAGGAAGAAGCTCAGGGCCTTTGTCTACATGGAGGAATAAATTGGCCCCAGTTTCAGAAACCCCCCTTCTGTAGCCCAGTGACAGCAGGATGCTCTGAGCAGGACCAGGATTCCAGCAGGACAGGAGTTTCATGCTCCTTTTCATCGGGCTGTCAGCTGAATGTTTGTTTTCCCAGCAAGCTGATACAAAAAACAATACTAAAATGTTTGCATTGGAGTTTCAACCTTAGCTACAGGTGATTCTCACTATTACACAGCAGCCTGTGCTGCACACAGCATTCCTTCAGTACGAAATCCTGCCGGCCATTGCCTTTAGTTGTATGCTAAAGTCTTTGCCTAGCAAGAGTGATACTTTGTCCTTAAATTCAGGGCTTTCAGCAAACAATGTAAACTCCTCAGCAAAGGAGTTTCCTTTACATTCTCTTGGGAAAGTTTTTGCTCCTAGATAAGGACATCTGGAGCTTAAAAAGCACAGAGTCAACACTGCACCAGCTCAGAGGAGGTAAATTTTACCCTGCCAGATCTGATAATAGGTGCTGTAACAAGGTTGAAATGCCTATAAAAAACAGTCAGCAGCCATATTTTTTGTAAGTTTCTGACTTCAAACACATCCCTGACCTGGAAGGAGTTCCTGTGGCTGTCAAACCTCATGCTGCTACAAGAGCAGTGTTACATGGCAGGTTTAAGCATCTGCCTCTCCTTTTGGCTTTAGGCCCCTCTAGTAATTTCCAGAAAATGCCAGGGCCAAAAAGTGCTTGTGTCCTTGTTGTTCTAGTTCTGTCCAGATAGTTGTGTTTCCCTGAGTTCCCCCTAGAACACCACTATGCTAAAAAATAAAGCTTTTCCTCCAGTATATTCGATGTTTGGTCTGCTTCCTTTGGCTTGCTCGCACACTGGAGGACAGTGGCAGAATGCTGAATGTCAGGTGTGATAGCTTGGATTTCATGTGGATCTTTCCCAGGCCATTTCGAGCTTCATTTAAAGACTGAGCAGAAATGAAAATGTCACTTTATGGGCTTAACTTTTACTTATTTAAATTCATCTTGGAGGGAGCTGGTAACAATTTGGAAGGCATACAAGTCATAAAAACAGCTTTCTCCTTCCTGTTCAAGGTTAAACTCTTTCAGCTTTTGTTTTGGCTGGACTTTGAATCAGTGAATGAAAAACAAAAATTAGAAGGGGAAGTACAGAAAAAGGGAGGGAGAGTGTTTGGTAACGGGAGACTGCAGGATAAAAGGAGCACATGTATGTCAATGAAACAATCTGTAATGGAACCGGTGGTGAGTCAGGGTCGCAGGCCTGACTCTTCCCCATTTTGTGTTGTTTGTTTGTAAACTTGTGCTTTTCCCACTTTAACTGATGTGTCTCTGACAGTCACATCAGATTGAACATTTGTTCCACTTGCTAGGATCTAGAACACTAATTGGGCCTTAGTGAGGATCTTCAGTTGATATCTGGCTTCTCTGCCTGCAGTACCAGCGGAGTGCAGTGTGGTATTCTAACTTGACATGCCTCTTTCTAATGTGCTGCTGTGAAATACTGATGACTGCTTCCTCTCCTTCCTCTTCTGTCCACCAGATTAAGCAACAATGGCGTTTGTGAAGAGTGGCTGGCTGCTTCGTCAAAGTAAGTCATGGGGCTCTCCCCTTTTTCTCCCTGCTGTGTCTGACTCCTTCAGACAACACTGCAGCAGCTCAGCCATTCCCAGGTGTTATTTCTCAAACAGATCTCTATGTCTGCGAGTTGTTGTCCTTGTTTTTTGACTATAGGACACTTCACAAAGGGACCTATCATGGCAGCATTTCCATGTTACCTTTGGGTGTACTAGTGGGAAACTGTATCACAGCTCAAGTGTCCGACTGCCCTGCTTCAGATGCTGTTCTGTAATTAGTGTTAAGTAAGTGGAGACTTGGAAACTTTGCCTGACACTTTACATTAATGTCTTCGGTTAGTTATGCCTTCTGCTTGTTCTTGCAGTGGGACAGAATTAAAGCACCAGGTTATGCCCTTAAGATACACTCAGTTGCAACTTGGAGTAATAGATGGAATACGGAACCCAATTCTGTAACATTCTAAAGCAGGAATGTGGTAGGACAAGATTTTGCCTGGAGCCTGAGAGTGCCTTTGTCCTCTGGGGCAACTGGGAAGGATATTTTGGTTTTATTAACTTCAAGACACAAATACCTTCTAATATATGCCTTCAAAAGCGACTGTTTGATTTTAAAGGCACTATTTTGCGGCGCTGGAAGAAGAACTGGTTTGACCTGTGGTCTGATGGCCGTTTGATATTCTATGACGATCAGAATCGCCATGATATAGAAGATAAAATCCACATGAGAATCCATTGCATCAACCTCAGAGTGGGGAATGAATGTCGAGGTAACACTGAGACCTTTGGAATTTGTGTACTGAGAGATTCAGAACATCAGTGTCTGCCCAGCACACCAATTACAGCACTACTTGCGCAGAAGTAAACATGCCTACAAGGTGTGCAGCTTTATTGTTCTAAAATGAAAAAAAAAAAACCCACAAGAACTCTCCAACTATGATATAATTGCCTGACATGTGTTTGTGGGGTGATATCACCACGTGATAGGTTAGGTTAGTGCTCAATTCTTCCTTTTACAACTCAATGAGGACAGTGTACCTTACAGTGTACCTGCGGGTGGCAGGTTTGCATGAGAGACCAGGATGTTTGCAGTAGGGTTGTGTGTTTGATCATAGAGCATTACTGGTGAAATTACAGTGCTGGCTGGAGGGAGAGTTGGGATGCAAAATGGGAAACCTGAGCAGATTTTTCTCAAGCGTTACAAAGTTCACCTCTGTCATTTATCAATACTCCCCTTGATGTGCATCAGTAAAGGACAGAAGTACTCCCCAAGTACTTACAGCTAGGTACAGATTGGTTCTGCTGTAAGACATTTGCATGTATTAAGAGTGATGTTCAGAGCTAGTTAGCTTCAGGACATATTCTGAAGAGAGCAGGTTACGTCCTAGTTTAAGTTGTTTTCATGTCATGGAAAGCAGCTACAATTGGCCACAGTTTATTTTGTCCAGAGTTTTGCATAAGCTATCGCCCTTCTTGTAAACAGGATCGTGAAGTTCTGGTTATAGATTCTTCTTATCTCCTTTTTTTTTCCCCAACTCAGATTTCCAGCCTCCGGAGGGAAAGCAGAGAGACTGTTTACTGCAGATTGTTTGTCGGGATGGTAAGACCATCAACCTCTGTGCAGAAAGTGCAGATGACTGTTTGTAAGTCTGCCAAATAATATCATTTTTGCTACTTTTTCCTCTATTATCTTTTTTTTCCCTCCCCTTACTTACCATCCTTCCTTCAGATTTTCAGAGACATATTTCAAGAAAATTCTCAAGCAGGATTTCAGTTACAAAAAAGATAGCTCTTCTATGAGCTGTCTAACTCACATAGATGCAGTTCTTGCAAACTACCTGCAAGTTTATTCACTGGAAGCACTGGAGGCTGAGAGGAGTAGAAGCATCTTAGTAATACAGCTAATGCAGAATATTCTGAATAGATTTTATTTTCACTTCTCTCCTTCTTAAAGTAGCCCATGACCCTCTGTAGCCCAAGGACGTCTCAGTCATTAAAAAGAATTGTACTCCAGTGCTGTGACCTTGGCTGTGTTTAGTTGGATAACATCTACCAGCAGTGTTTGCCAAGTACGCGTGGTTATAGGGCACACTGTCAGCCATACAGCATGGGAGTGTCTGCATGAAGTGCCTGTGCCTTCTGTTCAAGCTGCTGTGCTCTTCAGTCAGCAGATGCAACTCTTCAGGAAGGGGATACAACTTTTCTGGTGCATCTCTTCCCATTATTTTGTCCCAAGCATAGCTGCATATCACTTGCCTGTTGGGCTTGCAGTGAAGGCCTTCAGATGTGTTCCTTGTCACGGTCCTTTTCTTGTTCCTTCTCACTCCATCTCAGCTCTGCTAAGGAAATAATTATTTTTCAATCTTGGTGCAACGCTTTGGTGCATTCATTTTACTGTATCATTAGGCTTTGACACATGGAGTATCTGAAACTCTGCTCCTGCATTACCTCTAATTCCTAACATAGTTTTCTTTGTAATACTAAGAAGAAAAAGTGCCATTAATTTTTATCTGTGTTCCACTAAACATTTTTTATTTTTTTGACAGGGCATGGAAAATTGCTCTTCAGGATGCCAGAAGAAACACAGTAAGTGTTTTACATAGACTTTATACCAAAAACCTCTACTAGAGGGCTATGAACATGATTAAAGCTTATAGGCTGGGAGAGGAGTGATCTTTGCATCACCAGCATGTCATCCATGCAGCCAAAGCCAGGCAAATACAGACTGGATGGAAGTGAGTGATTCCTGAGAGTGATTTCTCTGAGTGGGAATGAATGTTTGGGAGGCTGGTCTGTAAAGGAAGTGTGCACTGAGGCTTTATGCAAATCTGTAACCAACAAAAATGGTTCTTTTCCTTCTATTTGTGGTATACCAAGTGCTGAAGGAAGCTTACTGTCAGTATACTACACTTTTGACCTAAAAAGGAAGGTGTTTTTGATATAGTTCCATTACACTGCAGGATAACTCTTGGCAGAGAGCAAGAGGTGCCTGGAAGGAAGTGTAGGTATGCCCAGGAGTACATTACCTCTGCGTCAGCATGCTAGCTGTGTTTAGTAAAGAGGTCAGAAACCAGAAGGATTTCTCTGTGAGTCATAGAGTTCACCAGAAATGGTATCTTCTGGGAGTTGTGAATGTCTTCTTCCTCCAGAATGCCTTCCAGAATGCTTTTTAGCACTGTCTGTCCTTAGATGACTAGACTGAATCAGCCTGAGATGTTTCAGTGGGAAAATGCTGTGTTTTGAAGAAGCTTGTTTCAGTCTTTGATGGGTCACATTAACATTGCCTCTTCACTGACACATCTGTCATATGATATAATTAAGATGCCCAAAGCAAACACTTGTCATTGCAAAACTATTCTGGACTTAATTGCCTGAGTGCAGCTACACTCATTTTGTTAAATGAGAAGTTAAGTAACTTTCCTCATGCAGAGGACACAGTACTCATAATCTGTGTGCTCTAGTTTCAGTGGATTTAACTTGTTATATGTGAGACAGTGACTCCTGGTTTCAGGAGCTTTTGTTTTTCATGTCCCCGATGCAATGCCAGGTGGCATTCAAAACCTGCCAGTGCCTCAACTTCTTCAGCCAAGGCAGACCCCTGCCACTGAATGTAGGGCAGATAGCTGTCTGCACAAGATATGTATGAAATTAGTACTTTCCAGAGCTGTTACAGCTCTCCACCTGGACTTGAACTTGGCCAGGGAATTGGATTTTAGTCCATCTGCAGGTGTCTGATACAGCTTTCAAAAACACAGAGCCTCAAGCAGTGCCTCAAAACTTCACTGGAATGACCAGATGATCATCCTAGCTTTGAGAACCATGTCACTTAAAGACATCTGCAGACTTAAGTCCCATGCCTCTATAGAGTTTCCTGCAGCAAAACAGAATGCATTTACTGTTGAGATGTGAGCACTCACAGAGCTTCATCTCAGGCAGTGGAAATATCCGCCTCTTCATACAGTGCTTTCAACAGTGCACTTCAAACAATTCTCAGAATTTTTGTCACAAGTTTCCTTTAGGATACGTCCATAATACACCATCAAAAGTCTTTCTGTAGTCCAGTTAGAAGAGCTGATAGGAGCTATTAAAGCATATATTTGTACACTCAAAAAACAGAGCTGTTTCTTTCTTGGGATAAGTCACAGAGAGCATCACTGTAAACTTCTGGTATCAGGTGCAAGAACACATCTTTACATAATCATCTGTAGAGAGCTCCTTGAAGATGGATTCAGGTAAATTATCACCTTTGTTTCGAGGCTGCCTTCAAAAAGGGCCAAAATTACATGTAGCATTGGAAAGGTAAATTCTTAAAAAACAGCCCTCAAACCTCTGGATTTGAACCCATATATCTGCTTTTTTTTTTTTTCTTCATTCTCCTCATGGCCAGAAGGTGACAGGTAGCTAACAAGTTGTGCTAAAATGTGCAGGTGCTACTGTTGGCTGCCACATTTGTTTCTTTTATCTGCTCTTGCTGACACCATTACACTAGGGTGCCAGGAAGCAGCAAACTTGATTGTGAACACTTGTTTGTAACTTGAAAACTAACAGTGAACATGATGGTAACTTCTAAAACTGAGATTATGAAAAGAGGGAAGGAATCAGTGTGCTTGTGCACATATATGGATAGGAGATACAGGCTTGCTTTGTACACATGCACACAAGTAAGAAATTGTGTGGCTCCCGACAGTGATGATGATGCATTTGTGGCCTCTCAGTCTGTCTGCTCTCCGAGTAGTTTCTTGCTGTGTGTCTTTACGAGGCACCCTCTGCTTTCTTAACATGCAGCAGATCTCTGCAGTTACTTTGGGGGTCATTAAGTTTTAATCTCCTTCCTCCTCGAATTGTCTGTCTGCACAAAAAGGTGTTGACTGCTATCTTTCCATGGCATTCAGGGCTACGTGGGATCTGATGTGATGTATGATGAGACAGCAATTTCCTCAGCCCCTCCTCCCTATACAGCTTATGCTACCCCATCACCTGAGGTAAGAACTGCACTTGGGCAGCATTAAAACAAGTGAGGTAGCAGAAGCAAGCATCCTTCAAGCACCCCAAAGTGCTGTGCTGTGCTTCACAGACACATCCAGCTTTAAGGTTTGTACAGATGAAAATGAGGCACTAACAGGACATCCTCACTCCTACTTGAGTGGATCTCCCTGGAAAGGGATAGGGCAGATTTGGCTAGGAGATCTGTTAAGGGGTGGGTGCTCAGTGAACTTAGAAAATAAAGCTTCTTAAAGAGAGGGAAGGAGTCATTTGGTTAATCTTGAAAAATCTTGGTCATGCAGCCCATTGTGTGAGCACTGAAAGGGTGTAAAAATCAGGAGTTTTAAAAATAGAACTTAATGACTGGAGCTGTCACTTTGAACACATACAAGTTCTGTGGTATACAGGATGTCATAGCAACAAAGTGACTCTAGCTCCTGGGTGCAGTTGTTCTGCACTGGAGGAGGAACAGAATGAGGGCTGAAGCAGTATGCATTGCTGATTTCTGGATGTTCTGACTTGTGCAGTGATGCACAAAGGTGCAGTTTGGGATGGTACTGTTTGTTGCACCGCTTGTGCTCTGCTGCAGCCCCTTACTGTGGTTACTGAGAGCTGTATTAGGGCTAGCATTGGGCTGTGGCTTGGCCTGACAAGCCAGGCCCTGCCTCTAATGCTCACCACCCAGGAAGGATGGGAAGTGATTCCTGCTTAGGAGCATTTATTTTTCAAGTGTTTGTTCTGAATCCTTTCCAGGATTCTAAGTCAGTGCAGACTGGATATTTCAATGAACATCGAACTGCGTTAGAAATGAGGGAGAATTGAGAACAAAGTGCAGAATTGGAAACATGGCAAAGAATACTTTTGTAACGGACATGTTTTTTAACTTCACCAGGTCTATGGCTATGGTCAGTACCATGGTGCATATCCCACTGTGGGTCCTCACGTCTTCTATGCCTCCACTGGACAAGCCTACCAGTATCCATACCACGGTAATCACTATCAACCATATTCTCCATGTTGGAGAAACCTGAGTAATTGACACTGGGGGTTGGGTTCAGGTACCACGTTTTCAAGTTCCTTTACCATCTGCTGCTCCTGTACAACAGTGATGGAAAGAAACCTGACTTCTAACTGGAACCAAAGCCCCCTCACCCTTTCACAACAAATTGAGCTCAGTGAAATTTGTATTAAGTGATCTAATGCCCCAGCTGTGATTCCAGTATATGTAAGTTGCTTTACAAACTCTTTTCAAAGCACACAGAAGTCTTTAACTGCAATAGTCAGCACATTTTGTAAGGAAACATAAGAAAGTTAGAGCAAAATTAACTTAGTACTCTATTGGGTGAGATGGAAATTTTGATTCATCTTATTTCAGCAGTGGCTTAATTTTTACCAACACTTATCTCCAGCTATGACCTCAGAATTAAATGAAGGCGTTCCAAAGGTAGCTTTGTTCTCAGGGCATTTTCTGTTTGCTGGGGTTGCTGTAAATGAGTATATTTAGCTTTGCAGTCTTCTATAGCTCTCAATCTCAGTAAAAGAGGAAAGAGACAAAGGTTTACAGTATGCTGTTAGCTTAGTTACCTCAATTTAGATTTATCTTTGCATATTGAACCTGTCCTACAGAATCAGGGGCTTAGTCTAGCATGGATAATTACTAAGTCTGTATGCTCTGGCTCTTTTTTTTTTTTCTTTTTCATTTTTGAGGGGGATTTTTTAACCATTTGACAGGTTACTTCATTTGCCTTTTCCATTTTTTTTTTTGTGACAAGAGAGGTGCACCAGCTGAAAGATTCTACAGCTTTCCTCATCGAAGTTAGTGAAGACCTAAGGAACAGATCACACAAACACACACAGAGTTCTGCAGTGTTTGCACAACTCTGTTGCAGAGCAGGGGTTAATTGCTGGTTTTTAATAGTCTTAGGTTAATTCTTCACTGCTGGGCCAGTCTTCATCTGAAAAGGCATGTGGCAGCTGTCACCGTGCCACAGATCAGTGCCTGATGCGAAGGCTGAAGTATTAAGGAGCAATTAGAGCAAATAACTGATAGACATTTTCTGGCAAACCACTGGCTTAAAAGCTACTGAAGGACTTCACTATTTGTGTTAATTTCAAGGTTGACTAAATTTTTAGACCCATGTCTTACATTAAGCCACCAATCCTGATGGAATGATGCAAGTCATTCATAGATTCTTTGCAAATACAGATGCAGACTGTGTTCAGCTTTACATTTGCTATGAGCTTTTCTCTGGGATGTTAACTTTTTATAAGGCTAGGAGTCTTGCTGGCTTCCTGTAATTTTTCTGTAATTATGGAGGCTGAACCCAAAACAGGGATGTTTCTGTGATTTTGTGATTCTGTGCATTCCACCTTTCTAGCTGATGTCATCATAGCGTTCAACAGAAGGAAGAGAGGGAAGGAATGGACATGTTTTGAAATCCAAATGCATGGTATTATGATCTACATTCCTTCTGCCCTCCTTCTAATAATCTCTTACTGCCTAGGACCATATGGCCAACCCCCTGCAAACCACGTCATCATTCGAGAGCGTTACCGTGACAGTGATGGAGATCTTGCACTGGGCATGCTTGCTGGAGCAGCAACTGGAATGGCTCTGGGATCATTATTCTGGGTCTTCTAGACTACTCATTCCTTATCTTTGTAGTTCCAAAACCTTTATTGTGTGCAATAATATACTGGCAATGTTGTTTACTGTTGAACTTTCAAAAATGCAATAGTTATTTTCTAGTAGTGACATCTTAATAACTGATTCTTAACTGTCCAAAGGAGAGTTTAAAGGCACCAGTTGGTTGGAAAAGGCATGTGCTGCTCTTCGATCTTTTCTGACACAGTAGGTTCTGTAGGGGTGAGGATCAATATGAGCACCAGTGTAACATGGTCAGAGTCAGCAGTAACCTTGTGAACATACTGCTAACATAAACACCAGTGGAAAGAAAGGCGTTGGGTTTTTTGGGGAGGTCTAAAATCCAGTTAAAATAGAAGGTTTATAGAAGACCTGAGTTAGCATACATATACTGCTGGTTACTAAACATCCCCTGGACAAACATACAGCTCAGCAGAAACCCCTTGGCATTAGGCAGTCTGCCATGCTTAAGGACTTGTGGTTTTTAAGCTTGTCTGCAGACTGTAATGCATTTCCTTAGATAGAATCCTCTGCCTGTCTCTCTCACCATCTAGGCAGAGTTGTCTGAACACGTATGAAGTGAATGGCTGAGAAGCAGCAGTGGTCTTTTCTTACTATCCCAGAAACGTGAATGACCAGTGGCAAGGAAGACCAATATTTGTTGTTCCAGTTCCTCCAATCAGGGGAAAGTAAAGGATCCTTACCTTTGCAAGGGATCTTTTTTTTTTTTTCTGTAGAAGTCAGACTCCTCAGACACTGTAACCAACTGTGCTGCAGAGGAAGAGGCCATTGTTGGTATCTCTGCTCTTAATGACTGCTGCTGCTCTGCAGAGTCTGCAGGAGAACGAACTTGAACAACTTTGTCAGAATCCCTCTGCATGCAGTATTAGCCAAGAGACACAAACAGCACTAGCAGACCTTGCAGACAGGAACTTTGAAATCAGCTGCCTTGCTATGGCTGGGGTAGTGTCTGCCTCTTCTCAGCCTCCAAGATGTCCTGACCCACGTTCATTACCTGCAACTAGGTTCAAGCACAGCTGAGACTGGGTTTATTCCATGCACACTTCCCCCTCACCTCTCACAGGCTTCTTCTTCCCTTTCATGAGTTAGGGAAAACACTCCAGGGAACCTGGCTGGCTCTGCTTTTATGTCTGGTTCCTTACACAACGTGCTCCTGCAAGCTGCTGTGCTATGGGCTGTAACCCAGAGGGCAGCTGTTGTGTGTGTTGTGGCCTGGTTCATTATCCTGCTGTAATCCATGCTGAGCTGTGCTTGGCAGAGGAAGGAAAGCTGAGAAGAAGTGCACGTGGCTTCCTTAATCAGGTAAAAGAGGCAGGGTGCCCAAGATGAGTTCTTTATAGTAAGAGGTCTTATTTTTATACTTCCACTTTCAGCTTCCTGTGATCATACTGTTTTAATGTTAAGGCTTCTTTATATGCTTTCACTCAGAAGGAGATTCATTCCTTTCAGGTTCGGAGGCTTTCAGGTATGTCATGAAAGATGAAAATAAATGAAAATTTGTACCCGCGTAAATTTATCGATCAAGCTCTGACCTTTTTCATTCCATCCAAAAGTCGTTGTGGCTGTATCCTACATATTTAAACAATAGAGGTCTTGGACAAGAATGTGGATAGCAGCCAGGCAGAAGCATTAAGTTCTCCTGACTCTTAGGACCATCTCCAACAGACTGAAATAATGGGAAGGAAACAGACATGTTATCTTGGCTATATTACTAAAAGTGAGCCTAATCCAGGGAATGTGAATTTTCTAGAAATGCTGGCATGGAGCCCTATATCAGTGTCCTTTCAGAGGTGAATAAAAGATGCGTATGTTCTGCTGATGCTGTGCCCTAAAAGGGCTTCACTTGCTGCAGGTTCAAAAAAGGAACTAAAGCAGAAGCTTCCTACTGATAAACACGAAAGGAATGAATGGTGCTCTGCTTAAGTTCTCACAGAGGCCTTGTACCTTTGAGCTCAGAAGGAGGTGGTGACTGCCTGGAACTTTGGCAAAGAAACATTTCTACAACTTTTAAGCCTTGAGATCATTGATTATATGTCTACACTGCTGCCTAGTTGTGCTTCTATATAACTAGATGCAGAATGCTTCCATCTCCTCCTGTGATATTTAGCTTGTAAGATGGGAAGGAAATAAACATAATTCTGATTCCTTTTGAATTTCATAGTGATTGTTAAAGAACAGCACAAAGTGAATTAGCTAGTAAGTTCAGAGGGTTATTTTTCCTTTTGTTTTGTTTTTAAGAAAAAACTGCTGTTGTGCACAGCAGGAGAACATGTATATTGTGTTTTCAAGAGCTAACTGTATCTGAGAGCCTAGCTTCTTCAAGTGAAGTATTTAAGACAAACATACTGGTCTGGAGAAGAAGAGGCTCGGGGGAAACCTTATTGCTCCCTACAACTCCCTGAAAGGAGGCTGTGGTGAGGTGGGGGTCGGCCTCTTCTCATAGTGATAGGATGAGAGGGAATGGCCTCGGGTTGCACCAGGGCAGGTTCAGGTTGGATATTAGAAAAGATTTATTCTCTGTAAGAGTGGTCAGGTGCTGGAATGGGCTGCCCAGGGAGGTGGTTGTGTCACCATCCCTGGAGGTGGTGTGTAATGTGGTACTAAGGGACATGGTTTAACTATTGATAGTAGGTGTATGGTTGGACTGGACAGACTTGGTGGTCTTTTCCAACCTTGGTGAGTCTGTCATTCTATTCTACGACTCTTGGGTTTAAAATCAAAGGAAGAAATGATCTACTTTTAACGTTCAATCTGAATCAAGTTTCCATTAAAGATACAGCTTTATGAAAGAATTATGAATTTCTCAGTGCAAAGAAAATACAAATCGTTCATTTTCAGAACAGATCACAGTTATAGTCCTCAACATGTGCTTTTTTCAGCTTCATGATGCAGCAATGCCAGTTTCACCTGTAGAGCACCAGGCATGTACCTTCCTAGCTGGGGCCTAACACCTCTTACAGCCATGAGAACCCCACCTCCACTGCAGTGGCACTCTTCTTCATAATGCATACTATCTGTTAATGACACAATCTGTTCCATAGCAGTTAAAGTCTGTTCAGAATTACAGGGCAGGGCTCACAGAGTCTACACATTCACATAGAGACTCAAAAGCCATGGATGCAGCCAAGCTTTTTGAGAATGAATTGGAAGCTCTCCGCCCTCTTGTATGCCAAACCATCTTAAAGAACTGAAGCAGGGCTGCCTGCAAGATTCTTAGTGACATGTGGAAACATATCAGCTTGTGCTGCTTAAAGGAGAGGGTCGGAGGAGCTAGCCTCTGTGAGAGGGTAAGGGCTTAGGAATAACAATTCAATACGTGAAGATTCAACCAGTCGAGCAAGTTGAATGAAGGCAAGAATACACAGCTGCTTTCATCAAATGTGTCTGTGTCCCTTCCTCCTCATGATATGGCCAAGATATATGTATATGTCATGGAGGGTAGCATGCAGGAAGTGCTTTTCCCCCCTACTCTAGATCATTCTTGTTTTTGCACACTACCATAAATGCTGCTTTTCCTATACATCCTTTCTAATTTTTAGCAAAATATCATTAGCAATAAAATTCATATTTAAGTGTGTCTTGTCCTTATGTCTGATTATTCCAACAGTTCTCACATAGGTAGTTTGTGGATGAGTGCATGTTTCCTTTCCGTAGTCAGCTTACAGGATATCTCCATTGCAAGGTGGTCAGAAAACAGCGCTGCGATTCATTCCATGCCCCTCCAGTCTCTCCTGAAGGCCTGAGTTACAAAGGCCAGCAAAATGGTAGCAAAATGCAGCTGGAAAGCTGTTGGAGCTGAGCTCAGGCTGATGAACCTTTGCACTCACCACTCAATAAAGATGATGCGATATCTGCACAGCGACCAAGTAAGTGCACTAACTCCACTATACTGAGATTAGAATTAAGGCCTATTTCTTTTTTAATGGAGTTGAAGGCTTTGCCTCAGAAATGCTTAATCTTGGATATATGCAGAGCTGATCCAGATTTACCATTTGACACCGTTATCAAATCAACAGATTTGTGCTGTTTAGTATGGAAATAAGCAGCTTGAAGCACAGATGTTGCTGTGGGCAAAATGCTACTGTTTGCTCTATTGGTATTTTCTGTTTATAAATTGCTTTTAGTGGAGTTGGGCACAATCAATATGTTTGTGTAGGCAAAGAAATTACATGACCACAGTAAATCCGCTACCTAAAAGCAGAATGGGAACTGAACTTGTGCTTGTTGGACCACAGCACACTTGAAGCACCACCCTTTCTTTCTGCACATTTTGCTCTTATTGCCTGAGAAGCAGTGTTTTGTTAGCCACTAATCTGGGAATGAAAACAGAACTGCTGTTTCAGCCAGTCGGCTGACAGAGGAGTGTGTCTTGCTTTTCTCCCCAGCTTGCTGCGCTGGCTTTTCTAATTTCACTGGTGCTTGCTTGCATCTGATGTATTCCCCAGCATAAGCACGCTGCATTACATTCACCCTGCCCACCAGAGCAAGGCAGTGAGCTAAATCTGCTGTGCAGGGCTTAGCTGCTCCACGCTGCCACAGACGTACAGCTCAGACAGCAGGCTTTGCCTCTGCTACTGCTTTCCTTTCTACCGCACCTCCTGTCCTGTTTGTGGCTCCTAATTATGACAGGAGTAATTAATCTAAGCTGTATTCCTTCGGGTTCCTCTCACGTGTTGCAGCTGAGATGTGCGGAGCATTGCAGAAGTGGGAGCCTTGCTTCCATGTCTGTGGAATTGAAAGGTTCCTTCATTACGTTGTCAGCACCTATTAGAAATCAGACCTTGGAACAACAGACTGACATTAATATGCTGGTTTGGAGGCTTCTGGTTACCACAGGCTATCTCATCAGCTTTCAGAGTCTCCGAGGCATTTCCAAAAGACTCCAGACTCACCAGGCAAATAAAGCCTCCAATGATTCTGATAGCAGCCTTGCATTATATGAACGAGAGGGAAAGAAGGGGACAGACCCTTTAGCAGGGTCTGTGGTGGTAGAACAAGGGGAAATAGCTTCAAGCCTAAAGAAGGGAGATTTATGTTGGATATGAGGAAGAAGCCTTTTACAGAGGGGGTGGTGAGGCACCGGCACGGGCTGCCCAGAGCCTGAAGGCGGCGGAACGGCGCCGACACGCACAGCGCCTGCACGCAGCGGCCGCCAGAGGGCGCTGTGCCACCGGCCATGGCGGAGCGGCTCCGCCGCCCGCTTCCCGCCGGCGCCCTGCTGGGCGGCCGCACCCACCGCCCCTTCCTTCCTACACAGCGCCTCCCGGGCAGCGCGCTCCAAACATCGGGAATAGCAGAGCGCACGGAAAATCGCGCCAAGTCCGCGGCTGCCCCACCAGCGCTTCCCCTCGCTGCACTCAGAGCCGCGCGGTCCCACAGCGTTCTTCGTGCTCTCGCGGAGCTCTGCCGCACTCCCGCCTCACAAGTAACAGCCTGGGCCAATGATAACCATCGCGTTCACGCGCAGCAGAACCGGCAGGGCTGCAGCCTCTGCAAGACAACGTTTTCCAGCTCTGCTGCTGCTGAAATGCAGCTTTTCATGGGAACGCTTGCTGACATTATTCTGAAAGGCCATTTCCATTCCAAATTTCCATGCTCACATCCCTAGCTGCTGCAGCTGATGAGTTGTTTATGATAAAGTCACGGGGTTTTTCTTTTGCTCGGGAGGGATCTGTTCAGAGACTTTTTGTTCTTATCAACGTGAGCATCAGCAGCACGTAACTGCTTAACATCTCCACACGGCTGCCTGGTTCAGCAGGTGGAGTGGGACTGCCAGGCCTGTCGGGCCATGCCTGGTAACTGGTACACTCAATACACAGACTGAATCACAGCTCTCTAGTCAGTAAATTTGTTTGCTTTTGCCCCGACCAGCTGACTAAGGGAAAACAGAGGCAGAAATTTGTTCTTCAGCTACATTGGAAAAACTAAAGTAAGCTGTCTCGCTAAAATTCCTCCTGATGCAGAGGTTTGCCATAATGCCGTGTGGGCATGGATGGAGGCAGATAATCAGAGGCCTGAAGAAAAGACACAGAGGTGAAGCCTCTGTGACTGGCATGTGGCTGTTGGCTTGATTCTGGAACAAATCCTAGTACTGATTTCTCAGCATTTACTAACACCACAAGGCATTTTTAATTCCCACGTTCCTCAGCCTGCAGATCTGACCTACCCATCTCCTAGTCTCAGCACAGCAGACACTTTTCCCAGACAGGCTCTGAACAATGGCACCTCTTACACCTTACCCCAAAATCAGTGTTCTCAGTATCAGATTCGGATGGTTGAGAAGTAATAAGAAAAGTACTCTGGCTTCCTATACCCTGTAGTTTTCTCCAAAAGATATTCAATCACCCCCTGCTGCTTTTCTTTTTTCCTTTCTGAAAACTTCACCATTGTCTTGCTGAGCTAAGAAAGCAAAATTGTGTAAAGGCCAGAATAATCCCATCAATCAATAGCTATATTTCTACCTGTTTTAAAACCAGTTGTTTCAGATGTCACTATTCCAAACGGCTTTTTTTTTCCTCATCAATATCTCTGTCAGCTGTGCAGATAACCCATCAGTGGAACTGTTAAAGCTGCGTGCCTATGAGCGCTCAGACTGGGATGTGTTGTCCTTCCGTGAGTGCAATAGGAAAGCCGGAAATAAATTCAACCCAGGCAAAATGCAAGTTCTTTCTGGGGTTGGTGTATGTCAATTCAGTTGAACAAACATTTCTGATGTTTTCTTTGTCCTCAGCACAAAAAATAAATGCAGAAATGCTTGCTTATTTCAGCTCTGTCAATAGCCTGGCCCAAGCAGTCAATGTGCTCTACTTTGGGCACGGAAACAGCTCTGTTGACTTGAGTGGCACACACACACATGCATCTTCAAGGTCTTGTGTCACTGGATAGGCCAGCATTTCTGTAAAAAACAAAGCCTGTGAGCATTTGAGGGGAGGTGGATTTCTCTGTATGTGGTGCAAGAAAACAGGCCAAGCTCTGAACCACTGTAAGAGAACACTAGTGAATCCACATGTCAGCTTGCACCCTATTTTATTGCTAATGAAGGCTCTCAAAGTTCCATTTCAAGTAAAGGAAATGCCTGAGCTGGAAACAAAACAGTCTGCTTTTCCTTTCAACTGAAGTTTGACCAAGTGTTTCAGAAGTGACCCCAATATGATCTTTTGCAGAGGCGTCAGTGTAGCCCTTTGTGCACAGAATCATCTACAGGTGCTGCACACTGCACACACACTATTTTAGTGAGTCTCGGGGAAAAGAAGCTCAGGGCTGCATTTGGTTGTTTCTGTTAAAGACCACATGGCAGTGTGAGCTGGGAGGTACGACTGTGGTTTTATTCAAATCCCTGCATACCCCAAGTGAAGGAGACACAGGGATGCACTGGGATGAGGTGTTCACCTGTTGGGCTGTGAGCAGCAGCAAGTACACCTGAATTGGGATCTTATCGCAGATAAAAGCAGGCTTTGGTCACTAAAACCACCCATTTTATACACGGGCCAGATATAGTGAATGATACTCAAAGCTCTCCTGAGGACCTATCCTATGTTTCCAAGCAAGGTTTTCACTGTTCCATTGACCATTTACAATGAAGGCATAGCAATTTCTCTTCCTTCCCCGCCCCGAAAGATCAGCGTTCTGTACAAAATAACAAAGATGGACTTTTTGTGGTATTTCTTAAAGGAAAACCATTCTTCTGACCAGCTCTCCTAAAAGCGTTACTTAGACATGCAGGTGGTCCAGAGATGAACACATAACTCCCACCAGCTAAGCTTACTTTCCTATTATCCAGCAAGATTTCTGCCTCGCAGCTTAAGGAGATAACTGTAATACCATGTGGCAAACCCACAGGTATCAGTTCACTCCCCTGCTGTCACATCTGCTGCCTCCACCTCACTTAACTCTGCTCGGCTCTGTGCCGCAGGAGACCAGGTGGCAGGCAGGGCTTCTCACAGGACACAAACAAAAGTCAGAAAAAGAGCAATATTTTAGTATGATCGACTCCTGAGGCGAGGTAGAATGAAATCCTTCATCTCCTTCCTACATCTGATCTGCTTTTTTTTTCTTCTTTTTTTTCTTTTCTATGATATTCCTTTAATTAGGCAGCTGTTCTCAAGTGCAAGCCATTTGAAAGCAGCTTCATACCACCGAGTTTGTGATATCTCATTTATCTCCAAAGCCACCTGCTGAGCACCCTGCCAAAGCTAACTTAGTACGGTCTGGTGGGCAGGCATGCAAGAACACTGCAGCCCACCACATTCTGGTTGTGGGTCCTTACTGCAGCAATTTCCATACCTGAAACAGTCTTAGTAAATAAAGTATCTTTCATCATGAATGAAGATCCTTTCTTCAGGACTGTCTTATCATTAGCTCCTATCATGACACCACCAAACAACTGGTCTGCATCCACAGGTTGGTTTCATTTCTGCGATTGCTCACTGAGGTATTGCAGTAGGATATCATGAACAGCACAGTGCTTTACTTGATATAGAACCACTGGTAAGCAGCCACGGTTTGCAAAGCTGCAATTACCTCAACTGTTAAAACTGGGAGGGGAAGTGGAGAGCAAGACTTTACATTAAGTGACACCAATTCCAGAACATGTACCTGATGCTGAGAAAAGTGACTGTTCTATTTATGTTGTTATATAACTGAGAGACTGAGCAAGTTCTTCCACTTTGCCTATCTGTTGGGCTCTGTCATTTCAGTCTACCCCTTCGGGTGATCTCCAGGGCTTCAACCTTTTCTTATATCCAATACAGTAGCAATCAATGTTGTAAATACTGCTCAGGCATAACTAGAGGATAGGGACCTTCAAATGCTGCTTTGTGTCATCTGCGTGAACTCGGTGCCACTTTCCCAGGCCTGACTCTGTTCTGAGTGGGACAAACAAGCTGAGCACTAGCACCCCTCTGTCCCCACAGCCGTAGCTTTGTGCTAGATCTTGCTTTTTCTGTGGTTTTTCAAGACCACTGGATACAGGATTTTGATATGGAGGTTTTGAATCCTTTTCTCTGAAGATTATTTGAAGCAGAAGGATGGTTCAAAGAAAGAAATAGAAGCTTACATGCTCAGCTGGTTGCATGCCCAGAGCTGAAATTCCTGTGCACAGGCCAGCAAGTGTTTGCTACTGTCAGCAAGCTTTCTGCAAATTGCTGTGCAGCTCGGCAGGAACAGCTTGGCGCTCAGATTTGCTGTCGTGATCATGCTAGTTCTTTCTAAGCTGGAGCAGGATCTCAAAACAAAGCAGGAGTCCTGCTCTGCAAGCCCTGCTTCAAATACAGCATGGAATGAGAGGCTCCAAGCACCACCAGGTAAGAATTTTTAAACATAAGAGCAATGCCTGCAAATCAGTCCCATTTCAGGACAGTGTGATTGATCTACACCTGTTCTGGGATGGCTCTGCAGGATGAAGGAGACACGACGTTGATAGAAAACAAGGTGTAGAGTCAGTGCTCCTTGCAGGTGTGCCACTGAGCACAGGTAAAAGGCACGTGGAGCTGCTGAAGGCAGGCAGGGCATGTGCATGCTGTGCACGTGCTGTCGTGGTGGGGGTACTCTGCTTGAGCCAGGCCTTATGAATACACATTATTTCCATTGCTTCTTCAGCTCCAGTAGGCACAGCTTTACCTCTCTGCATGACAAATACACACTGGGCAGTGCTTTCTGTTATGAGTTTAGCTTGCTTGACTACCACATGCATCAAGGCCATGACCAGGCATCCTGGGGCTGCCAGTCTGAGCGCTGAACCATGGGAGGTTTTAAGATGAGAAAGGTGGAGGTGGGAAACGCCTCTGAAGGACGGTAAATCCATAATCGAAATCAGAGAGTAAAGGGCCAAGCAAATAGGAAAGCAAGAACAAAGGGAGAATAGAGACCTGGGCAGAAGTCTTCGGTGGCTCTCAGAAAAACGACCGCCCTGTCATCAGCCCGATGCAATGAGCGGCCGGGGAAATGAGTCAGTTTTCATTGCACGCAGCTGTGAAAAACTTTCTTGGGCTTTTCTGTGATCTTACCCAGCTTCTCCATGCTGGAAGCAATCTAACAATCTTCCTTGGCCTTTTATTTTTGTGCTTTCCACACACGTAAGTAATTAAAAACAAAAAAGCGCTAGGCCTGACTGTGGTGGGTGAAGGAAACAGCTGGCGCACATGTGAAATGGCAGGTCTCTTCTGATCCAGAATGCTTGCACTGCAGGAGAGAACCATAATGGCAGCCACTAATACAGCACTTTAATGAAGACACCCCCGTGCAACATCTGACTGTGAGCAGCAGTGCTTAATGTTGACATGCTTTGGCAATTCTTGTTTATAATCCCACCTACGGGAGAAACGGCGCTGGAAATGTAGCACTGGTGCTTTGGTTACAGACTGGAAAACAAACAAAACCAACATGTATGTAAATTAAGAAGATAATTTCCTTGTTATGTTTTTCTAAGTTGAGGGGAAACGTGTTCTACTCCTGGGCCCTGAACAACAGGAAAAATGCCAGGCCAGGTAACTATGTGATATCTGCTGTAAAGTTCTGGCTCTCCTACAGTGTCCTAATGCTCAAATTGCTAGGGACGTCAACGAAGTCAGAACACTCTGTCGCTAGGAATCAAGTCATTACTGCCAGCTGAGAAAGTGCTCTTTAGCAAATGCATTGACATTCTCATAAGATGAGGTTCTTTATCCTCCTCAGACCATCAGAACACGAATAAGCCAACCGGAAGGCTTTCATCTTGTTCCATAAGTCTGGAGGTGCACTTCAAAAAGTCTGTTCTGACACTCAGCCACATACAAAGGGGACAGCACAGCAGAGATGATGCAGAAATGTCAAAGTTCAGGGTGGCAGACCAAAATGACTTTCAGTGCGAGTTCAAACAGTAAAAATACCATAGTGATAAGTGTTCCTTTCCACTAGATTTGCTCTGAAGTGTTAGCTCATTCATCATTCTAGCAGTAGCTACCACGTTTGCCCCGTGGTAAACTACTTTATCAAACATAATGCATGAAGCCATCAAAATTAAAAGACATCTCACAATAGAAGACAGTCTCCATTGATTTCCTTGTGTAAGAGAGCTCAGTTACCTACTCCTGAAGCCTGAAGCTAGCTGATAAACTCACCTTTCGTTAGCCCCAAGATTTTAATGCTGATGATAGGGAATGCAAATGCTGCTTGTGTTAATTGCAAAAAAATAAATTTGGTACAGTAGAAAATGCAAAATAACTTTGCTCTAGGATCAACCAGTGTGGAGGAAACTATATACCTCAGTGTAGAGTGGGAAAGCACTGGTGCAGTATTTGTTACACCGTCACCTTTCATCATCAGCAGGCACTGCCATATGTTCTCTTGGAACACTGGCCCAGAACACCGGGCTTCTTGGTGTCTCACTCAAAACACAGATTGGTTGATGGTAACATCCCTGCTGGGACCCAATGGCTGCCTCTGTTGGAATGATGAGAGTGCAAAGCTATTTGGCTTACTTCCCTTGTTGGGGATTTTGTAGGTTCCCATGAACAGGGGAAGTTTCAGTAATGACTCCTACACACACGCACACACAACTCCTTTTTGCAGGAGCTATAGGCTGAACCAAAGTAGCTAATTTTTATGGTTTGGATGAGAAACAAGATGAAAGCCTGTACCTTCCAATGCATTTCAGACACAGAGTTTAAATCAGCATCCAGGATTGAATGCAGACAAACGCTCAGCAGAAATCCAGGCATGTCTAAAACAGTGCTGTGTATTTAGTCCAAGCTCAGACACTGCACATGCAGCTACAAAATAAATGAAGTAGAAAATCGTTCTCAGGATTGGTCATGCAAAATTGCGCAGCTAGCGTTGCCCTTTGTTTGCAGCAGTTCTCAGCGTGAGGCTGAGATCAGCCATGTCAGCTGCATTTCCTGAAAGAAGGGAGATGTCTGTGTTTGTCCAGCCTGGAGCTGGCAAGATGCAGATCCATGCTGCTGTGCAGCTCTTCAGTTGCTCACACCATGCTATTCACAGTGTAACTGAAAGTCCACACACATTCCAGGGGAAGGAAAGTTAGCAGCAAAACGTTCTCTTCAAGTTTGTAGTTCTCAGCCATAACCTGTAAAACATTAGCTTTTTACAGTGAGCCCTTCTGCTTCCTTACAGCCCCAACCCTGGGCTGTCACGTACAGTGCAAACTGCCCCGTGTCATCTGGTGGACATTCACCACCAGTGACTCTGCCAGGAGCTGTGGCGAGAGGAAAAACAGTTGTTATGAAGCAGCTCGTGTCACACAACTTTTGTACCATTTCTTGCCTGCTAATTCAATTCCTGCAAGCTCCTTACTAATCACATTTCCAAAGCAGTTGGGATTGCAGTAAAACTTCTTTTTTTCTTCTGAATGTTTTTGGTGAGATGTTCTGTAAAATAAATCAACTGATATTTCTAAGCATTGTACAGTTTTCAGAGTTAGGCTTCATCAGAGCACAGGCTGAGCAAGCCACCAGTGCTGTTGGATTGCTTAAATGAAGGTATCACTTGTGTGCCATGCTGGACTCAGGCACACACTCTAATCACTCCACCACAAAGGTCATATTCCTAGCATCTGTTACAATTGCATACAATGTCTTCTACAGGACAACATGCTTGCAGAGCATACACAGACAGTAAGGTGGTGTTTATTTTTTAACATAATGGAAAGTAAATATGTTTTAGGAACAAGCTAAGGAAAACATCTCTGGAATCAATGCATTAGGTTCAGTCAACATCACAGTCCATTAGCAGTCCGGTATCTACTGCTAAGCCATATCCTCACTTAAAGCTCTCAGCTAAATTTTCCTAATATTCATTTGCAAATAAATCTTATTTGGGACAATCACAGGACAACCCACAACTCCGCCTCTTCTCCATCTCTAATTCAAGTATTTCTGATCAGCTGCAGACCCTACTCCAGTCATTCTTTCCTATCCCTTGCCAGTTCAGCTTTATGATAATCTGACCACATGAAAGGCCAGATGGGAGGTGAACCCACAGACACTGAAATCACTGATTTCCCCCACTCCACTCGCAGCTGTAAGCTTTGTTGCTCTCAGCTTACTCTACAAACTAGTGATTCGCTAAGCTTTGCAGGGTGTGCATGGGCTGAGCTTCAGACAGGATCAGTGCTACCTTGCTACTGCTTCAAGTGATTGTCTGGAAAGACAGCTTTTGACATTGCAGTTGACATATATATAAAGAAGAGTCCCTTTTTTACCTTGCTAACTTATATGAAAGTAGGGTTTGCACACAGGGAAGTTTACAATATTAATCTACTTTTCTCATCAGTACAGAATGTAGCCATTGATTACTATCACCTGGTGTCACTTACAGCTAGAAGTTCATCTTACCATGTGCAGTAGCCCCTGGGGGTACGTACCACACAGGGTGCTTCCTTCACACCCACTCTGGGATAATTTTCTGTGAGACTCCAGAGAAGAAAACCATTAGGTGTAGATGTAGTACTGAAGGACATGGCTTAGTGGGCAGTAGTGGTGATAAGTGGATGGTTGGACTGGATGACCTTAGAGGTCTTTAGAGGTGATTCTAGGATTCTTTGATTCTATGATTTCTTGCATGAAAGAGGCTTTACTATGAGTGTAAAAACAGTGGGAAACCCTAAAAGGGGAAAATTCATCTTGAAAACCAGCGCACCATCCAAGGGAAACAATTTGAAATAGTCTTAAAATAATAATACTCCCACTTGTGTTTTTAATATACATAAAAAGTATCACAAAAGCGAAGGAACACAAGTGAAACAGTAGACATAGATGCTCTCTGGCATGGAGCAGTCCAGTGCCTGGAGCAGCCCAGGGGCCTGTACCCAGCCCTACTAGCCAGCCCAGGGCTGACGCTCACAGCAGCCTACCTTGCACTGTCATCTTCTGCTAGGAGGATGCCTCAAAAACCTGAGGGAGAGTAATTACCAAAATCAGCACTTTTCACAGCTTGCTTCTGGACCAAGATAATAGCACTGGGAGATAATATGCAGTATAGTGTTGAAAATGCCACTGAACAGAAACATTCAATCAATGAAAGTGGAGAATGCAGCAAGGAACCAAAGCTGCGATAAACAGAGACATTTCTTTTTTTTTTTTTACTTTCCTTACTGCAGCTTCTTATAAGGGCTGAAAACACAGCCCTTATGTAACTGACCTCTGCCTGAATGTGACTGGAAAACTTGAGTCTAATCACTTGCTCCCATCCAGTGGAGCCTTCTGCCTAGCTCAGTATCCCTCCTTTGCCTGTCTGAGGGGCAGCATCTGTTCCCTCTGCCCTAGTGCTGCTCTGCCTTGTGATCCAGCTTCACTCAAAGACAATGATCCTCATAAACAACAGCCCTTCTGGATAGGCCTTATGTACACTGGGGGTAAGAGGGAAGGAGGATGGAAACAAAGCAGAAGAGAAAAACACTTCAGATGAGAATAACTGAGAAGGAGAGAACAGCACAGCATCCATCTAGCTACACAAGATCCATTACGAACGGCTTAATCATTTTGTTCTAAATTTTAAAAGTCATCGAGAGTGCTGTTTGAATTCATTGGCTTACAAGATATTTAGCAAGCAGCAAGCTGTTGTTATCACTGCGAGGCACTGAGGGCTGTGGGATGGCAGGCTGTGCAGCCAGGAGCTGTACTGAGTGCCTGCTCCGAGCTGGCCCTGCAGCTGTGGTGCCCGTGGGGCTTTGAGGCTTCCCTAGGCTGCATCTCACAGCATTCCTGCTCTCTCAGAAAAGCATCTTGCAGCGCAGATCAAGCACAGCCTGCTATGCACTGTTACCCAGAGCGTGGCCAACACTTGCCTGAGCACCAGGACGTGCCATGCTGCAGAGGAGCATGCAAGGACTGGCAGATTTGTTTATCGCCCTGCGGCGCTCCTTGAAGCAGTAAGAAAACCTCAGCAAAGGTATTTAATTAGCTGGAAATCAGAGCTGTGAGCAGAAACGTTACTGCTCATCCTCACCACAAATGGGGTGCGCCGAGGTGGCCAGGAGCAGCGCCCTGCACACAGGACTAGCATTTTGCCAGCAGTGGCACTGCTCCCTGCTCACAGCCATTTCCTGAGCAGTGAAACCATGCATATCCTTGAGATACTTAAGCTGCATTTTGTGTGATGGTAATAGCTCCCTAATGGCATTCATCTATCACCCATTTTCAGTACCCTTGCTCTGCTCACTAGCCTATCTCCAAAGGCTCCACTTCTCATCAGACACAAATATTTCTGAGATGTTTCAGAGAGGCACATTTTGGAAAAAAAAAAAAAAAAAAAAAAAAAAGAATACGTGGGAAGAACTAAAAGAAGAACTTCCTAGGAAGTTCTTAGCATATCAGTGGGTCCATGGGTGCAACTGAGTGAAATCAGAGCTGCCTCAGATCTGAGATTTAATGCCTATCCAGTAATCTTGTCACAATGACTTTATTCCCTTCTTACATCCATGGCAAAATCCATAAGCAAAAACCAGTACAGAGATTTCAAGACATCTGGGGCTTAGCAAGCATCATGGACAAGTATCACAGTGATTCCTATTCCATTTTATTTGGTCCACCTGCCTCCACTTCTTCAAGTCAAAGCTACTGGCATGAAGAAAGACCCCCACAGACTTGAGTGGACTTTGAATCATTTATACAAGGGGGGGGGGGAAGGGGGAAGCTGTAGTTAAGCTTTATTTCTTTCACTACATACAAAGAATTTTAGATCTGATTTAGGTTTTCAATCCTGCATCTGAAAAGAAGATGCTTGCAATTTTATTTGATTCACAGCACAAGAGAATTATAGGGATTATGTACAACAAAAATCCTCAGCACTCCATAGGATCAAAGCACTATTTGAATATTAATCAACGCTCAGAGAAGATGGCTTCTGTGTTACTATCCTCACTTTTGAGAGTGAGAACAGAATACACGACTCGCCCTTCACCCAACTGCAAATCAGATCAACAGCTGATCTTCAGATGGAAGACTTCATAGAACCTGCCATGGGGAGCACAGGACTTCTGCCCAAGAGGACTGATGTTGGAAACAGGCTGCTAGCTGCCAAAAGGATCCTCCCCCCTCCTGGTACCCAGGTCAGATGCTGTGCTATTAAATGCCTGTGTCATGAAAACCAGGCATCCTCTCTAGACTGGTCCCACCACTGGACATTCAAGTGCACTGAATGGCATCCTTTTAGGTCATTATGCGTGCTTGAGGCAGTGCCAGTTCATCTGCTTTGGAAATAAGATACACACAGCACTGCTCAGGAGTCTTAGGTAATGCTGGCAAAGTAAAACCAATAAACATAAGGAAGGAGGAAGAATACGGATGCTGGTCAACCAGCTTTACTGTGTTTGCTTCAGCTGTGAACTTGAATAAACAAGTTCCAGAAAGCAGAAAAACCAGGGAATCCAATCAGTTGGACTGAACTGTGCTACAGACATTAAAAAAAGATAAAAAGAAATACAGCTGAAATCCAAATACGGGTTCCAGTCACTGGAGACCATCTCCAGAAGATGAAATACTCCTTAAATGATGAAAACAGTAATTCACAAGAATAAGACTGCCGTGAATGATGGGATTCCACTTCCAGGAAGTTAGCAGAAATATGATTCTAAAATTTAACCACACTCATTCATCACCAATTCCCCTTAAAATGATTTACGGAAATACCTATGTTTTATCATTACTACTTTTTTTAAAACGCTTTTATAAGCCTGAAATTCTGGTTCACCCGTAGATGACACGAGGCAGAAGCCAGGCCTGGTTGAGCAGCCTGGGTCCCAGGGGCGCCGCGGGGCGCCATGTCCTCCCATGCCCACACATCTGCACCAGAACCAACACGTTATAAACTGGTGGCCAACTACAGGATTTCACAAAATCTCAGTCCAGGGATGTTTCTGTAAATCAAGGACAGGGAGTTGGCTTGGGTAGAAACTGTGTTAATAACAGAAGGGCTGCACAACTTCACGGTTCATTAGGTACATCAGCAATGTTTCCTTTTAAAGCTGTAGATTGGACTTACATTACACCCAATCTAGCTGTGGACTTCTGCCAAAAAAATAAGCCCCATTCCCATCATGTGCTTCAGCAGCTTCCCTTGCCTCAGGTGGTGCAGCTGGGCAATGCCCATGCCCAGTTCACTGAGCTCATAGAAAAGTAACTCACCAAATAAAAACAAACTTTTCTGCCATATCAGCAAGCTGGTCTAACTGGTGAGCAGTCACACAAGAACTGGAAATGGCAGATGCTGAGCACGCAGTGACCAGATGTGAGCAAGGGAAACTCTGATCCTCTTCCACCTTTACTGCAGCCTTTGTTACTGCCTAACGCACAAAAGTTCATGGATCATAGAGATCAAAGCTGCCGTCAGCTACACAGCACTTCAGTTCATAACCTTCACCTTTTATGCACATATGCAGTATCTGTAGAATTCCCTGGTTTTCCTTTCCAATGAATGCTCTTCGTGTGCAGACACAAAGATCTCATCAGACAACTGCATCAATACACTGTGCTTTTTGGGCTAGAAGTGCTTAAGTGGTTTAAGACACATAGCCTGACAAAAAGCTACAAGCACATCTTTCAGTGTAGGCCAGATAACGTGTCCCTGCTATATTCACCACTGCTTTCTGATGAAAACCTCCCTTTCTAGATACGTTGTCAGCTAGAGTTCCCAATCAGCAAGATTTGCTTGGCTGTATGTGTATTGATATTTATGAAGTTTGAGGCCCATGCTAAAAAAAAGACCAAGTGTTTGATTTTATTTTTTTTATTGAATACTGTAACACAAGTTGGCAAGAGAACACACAGAAAAAAAAGCAACAAGCTCCCTTAATGTTAAATCAATGATTCATTTACTCTTTTCATGATTAATTGCAAAGTAGTGGGAACTCTAATGACTTTTGTGGATGCAGTATCATTTAATCAAAATGAAAAAGATCTGAATGGAGATAATGGATTTTTTTTTCCTCCCCTTCCATGTCAGTAAACAAGGAACTATTTGCCCCACACTCCAGGTCCTGGGGAAAGATGATGGAATCAGCATGGAAGCCTGGACACCGCAGCACAGGAGCACCACGGCTGTTTTTCTTTTAGAAAGATGCATCTGTCCCCTTGCTGCTGTACAAGTAACACCTGGCCACAGTGATGGACAAACACCAACTGGCTAAAGCTGGCCTCCATCTCAGGCTTTCCAGAGTGAAAGGGAACTGCAGGTGCTCAGCTCTTGTGGTATCTAGTTTAAAAACAAACAAACAAAAAAAAAAACCACACAAAACACAACACAACGGATCACAAGGCAGCGGATGCCCCCAGTAGCTCACAGACCGACATTAAGTTTTAGCTTTTCTCTAGCTAAGTGCAAGCTACAGTTGCCCCCTTGAGCCTCCCTGAGAGCTGTACTAACCCTGAGAACAGGGCAAGGGCCACCACGGCCAAACGAGGACACAGCAGACAAAGCTCCCTCAGCTCTCTGAAGCGCTGGGGCTGCCTGGGACGCCAGTCAGAGCTGCCTGCTGTGTTCCAATAGGAAATGGTCCCGGCACATGTTGCAGATTGCTTCACAGAGGAAGACGAGAAAGGAGCAACGCTGTTTTTAAATAGGCCTCTCTCATGTTTGCCCACTGCCAGCCCATGCTGGCAGGTGAGAGGAGGAACAAGCGAGGACTTCATCTGCTGGAGCTCAAAGCTGGGAGAGAGGAGAGCGAGGACGCCAGCTTGGCTCTGCACCACGTGGCAATGTGGTGCCACTTGCAGCAACATGACTGAAAAAATGCCAGGCATCTGTGCCCCCGCTGTGCAAACCACAAGCAAGAAGAGCCAACTATTTCCCTTCCCAGTGAGATCTACAAAAATCCCCTGTTATCTAAACTGACACTCGAAGTGACAGCCTGCTGTTGATTATTTTTAACCTAATTTAGCTGATGCTAATTGTTCTGGACCTCTATAATTGTGCACAGAGCTTTGTAGCAGCAGTAGGACACAATTATCACCAGCTTCATAGGGATAACATTATGCCAATATCACATTTGATCCACATTTTCAACATTGTTGAATGTCTTCTGAATATCAGAAGATATCAGTATTCATCTCCTGGGAGCCTCAGTTTTCATTTCCTTCCCCTTCCAAGCAGTACTACAGACACTCCCAGCCCACCTTTCAGCTTCACGTCAGACCAGTGAACCAACACTGTGTCCTCTGTCCCCCCCGAGGAAAGATTCACCTCCACATAGCCTTGACATAGCTCACCCCATCTCCTCTTTAGATATGTGCAAGAAGGGAAGTATCATCTTGTACCAGGAGGGCCAAGAAACCATGGTTCCTTTTCCAGAGAGAGGGGGAGAATCAGTCGCTCCTTGCAGCAAATTCACTGAAAATATCTCTGCAATTCGTGGAGCATAGCAGTGACATCTCATATAGATCTGCTGGATGCATGATGATAGCATGAGGCAGGAGTCAAACACAGCCCAAACCATTTAGGGATGAACAAAACGAGACTTAAACTCCACTTGGCAACCAAGAGAGAGAAAGCACAGACCAGAGAGCCCTAGTCTAAACTCATCACTTAATAAATGGACAGAAATGCTGCACGTTAAATGAAGTTTGCAGATAGTGGTCCCAGGTTTGGACTCTGCTATGAGCCACTAAATTATCTAGTGACTCTAGAAGCATCAAATGCACAGATAACAGAGCTGCCTTTGAACATTTTGGTACATTTTTCTTTAGTGACAGATGAAAGAACTACCTGCTGTTAGCTATACCTGCTGGTTCCAAAAATATTTTAATGCTAATATGTCTCTACATTGTAAAGTGGAATAAAAAGCACAGTCTGTTTGCTCTTATCAGCAGCACAGATGCAATCTCTGCCATTTCTCCCAGCAGACTCTCTCAGTTCACCATTTCCTCCTCCCCTCCAAGTCCAATGCAAGGAGAATCTTCTCCTGTCAGCCCAAGCAAATGGCCAGCTTGTTCAGCTAAAGCTGAGCTCGAAAAGCTTAAATGGGAGGTACTGTAAGGCCCATAACTTGGTTTCTTGAACTGCAAAGTTAGCAAAGTGGAGAGAGAGAGCAGAAACAGAGAAGAAAAAAAAATAATTTGATATTATAACTAGTTTTTGGACGCTGTAGGCTAGCCTTTTTATTCTCTGTATATTCACCTATTCGCTGTAGGCTCTTCCTTTTTATTCTAGTATTTTAAAACACGCCTAACTACTCATTGTAGTCAAATGCATAGAGAAGATGTATGCATTAAGGAAAACCAGGACTTTCTTCACAGAAGAGGCAAAAAAAGCAAAAAAGCATAGGGAAAGGTCGCACCCCAGACCTACTTGGCCACTCAGTGCATGACCTGGAGAATGCAGTAGGTGAGGTGACCTCTTCTTTGTTAGTATAACTGTGTAGTGACAGGACTGCTACAAACAGGATCAATTGTGCTTTTAGGTATTTTCTAATTGAGTCTATGAAATCTGAAGAAAGAAATCTTGCTCTGAGCCTGGAACTCACTGGGGTCCTGACAAGCAGTGTGCTCTCTGCAGCCACCTCTACCCAATGGGGGTCTTACCTGGGGCCTCCACTGGCACTGGAGTCAAAAGTCATCACAAGGTCAGAAACCTGTACAGAAAGAATGGCCAGAAGGGAGGAGGCAGGAAGAGATAAAGATGCCCTTTTCCCCATAGTAGTTTCTATTTATTTTCATTTGAAACCACTTCTCAGGATAGAACGTTTCAGGCCACGAAGTACCCGATCTAATCCAGCTCCTTATGGCTCATGGTAGAAGGCTACTGGTGGATGACCTGAAGTCTATGAAGTCAGTACATTCCTTGCCAATGAGCGCAATGACTGCAGGATGAGCAGCCAATGACTGCATGGTGAACTGTCGAGGCTGAACTAATACTGTGTGCTCCCACAAATAGATTGCTAACGTGTAAGCATGGTTAAATGCCTGCTACATTTATTGCATTTAAGATTTAGAGGAAGAAAACTCAAGAAAAACCATTCTGTTTCAGAAAATAAATGTTAACAATCCACCCATTCACATTCTCATCCATCTCACTGCTTCACATCATCCACTAGGAGTTGTGCCTCCTCTCTTAATTGAAATACGACCACGAAGGATCATTATAAGGAAAGCAGGGACTGGAGCGCTTCACATTAAAAAAAAAACCAAACACATGGACAAAAATACCTTAATTTCATATCAAAGGATAGATTGCTATTCATTTCCCAGTCTCTGCAGAACTGCAAAGAATCACCTTATGGAAAGCGGAATGTAAAAATATGTAATGAAAAAAGTGAAAATCCTGTTGTTAAGGTAATCTCATCTGATACCCCTGTGTTGTAGTTACTGGAAGTAATGCTCAACTTTAAGAACCGTATAAAGGAATTTTAGAGAGAACAAATAGATCAAGTGATGTTTATGCTTGGAATGCATTCCCATAAATTTTTGGAGAAAGTGTAGCAAAGATTAATTGAAATATTAAATCAGTTTTATGGCAATAGAGGAGAATGCAGTTCATCCCTATTTGTCACTGTACTCAATAAAGTACTACAGCTTAAGACTTTGATTTACAAATAGTGGAGGAAAGGACCCGAGCACTAACATACTGCTGGGAATCCCTAAATTACAGGATCTGTGTTAAAAAAAAGTAGTAATTCTTATCTACTGCTACTAGACTGGCACTGCATTATAAATCTAGAATATGTAAATAATAGAAGGACACATTTAGTGAGATTTCATCAGCTCTTGCACATGGCCTGGTTCTGTTCCCTTTGCATTTCTAAGGCACAGAGAGCTACGCCATGCTCACCATATTTCCTATACTCATGCTTTATTTTAGAACTGCATGTCTCACGTTTTATCTCCTTCAATGGATGCTCTGCACAATAACCTACAAGGTTAGAAACTACAACCACAGGCCCATGTCCTCCATTATGGAGGACTGCATCATTTTCAGTGAACTGAGAAATTATATATTGGATGTGAAAGCAAGACCCATATTGAACCACAATTCTCATATGTGACAAAATGGTTTGAAAGACAGCTGGGGCACACTCCTGTTTCACCCCACTGTCATCTTGCACCTGCTGGCGTTGCCTCATTAGCACCAGCGCAGTATTTTAAACCATGCTGGTCAAAAGACTTCTGCTTTTCTTCTCTGGTGTGCCTGAAACCATTTCAAAATCTTCCATTAACCTTAAAGGGCTTTGGAGTCAGCCTCCATAGCTGCAGCTAATGTGAGGTCACCCCTGGCTCCTCCCAAACCCAACTTTACTCCACGCTGCTAAGTAATAGGTTGTACATTTAGCAACTGTGCTTTAGCCTCATTGCGGTGCAGGAGATTTCTTGGCACACAAGAGTGCTAGGACCGCCACATTCTATGCCAAAAATAATGTATTCAGCACAAAAATCTGAGGTTGAAGCTACCCGATATTAGAAACAGCTATTAGCTTTATTCAGTTTGAATGACCTTTAACAAAACACAGCTGATGTTCAGTGCATCACTTGCTCCTCGGTCTACACTGAGCTTTGCCCTGACAGGACAGCCTGCCACAACAGCACATCAGTACAGCTCTATTGCTTCCAGTCAGAGCAGTGCCCATTTATCACAGCCACAAACCTGCTCCTCTATTCCATCTGTGTGCTGAACTGCAGGTGGCTGAATGAGCAGTCCTGACCACACCAAGAAAGTCAGGGAGAAAAATATGTTATGATACAAGATCGTTTAACATGGGTGAAAAATACCAGCCCTATAAATACAGTTGAAACAAATTATTCCTGTCTCTGTATTTTGTCTCCTATGTCGTGGTCCTATCTAAGTGCATGCGTGAATTAAGCTGGCAGAGCTAAGCACTCTTAGGAGGGGGTGATACAAAATGAACAACTCCCATGATGGTGGGCTCGGAGTTCACAGTTCTATTTGTTAGCCAACCTTTGCAGGCAAGTACTGCAGATCAGAAGCATTGGGAAATGTCAGGAGCTGCCACGCATCAGTGATTTTTGTTGAAACATGGGCTAGAAGGGATGCCTAGCCATGTAAGCAGGCACAAAGGGGAACCCGAAGCTTTGGCCACATGCTGATGACCTGCTCAGTCCTCAAGCCACCATTAGACAGGATAGGTATCCAAGGTTTTGGTTGCTGAATTCAATAAATTCAATAAAAAGGCAGTTGAAGAGCTGGTGTTGTAAAATATCTTCAGATACCTTACTACAGACACTTCTATCCTTCAGTCACACACAGCTCAGCCAAAAGCAGCTTTGAGATGGGAGACAGATCAGACCAACAGTTATGTGTCCCAGGACCCCTCTTGGTGCTTTCATAACAGTGTGTCTGCAAAGGGCCTCTGGTCACCTGGCCTGAGCTTGTTTGCATCCTGGCTGCCTAACCAGGACCCACAGAACATACTTATTTCAATAAGGTTATCTTCTATATGAGCTGCTAAATCCATAGCAGGAGATTACTTTTTGGCCAAGCAACTTTTGTTTCATGACCTTAAAGCTTTCACACCAGTTTTTAGTCAGAGGAGATTTAGAAAAATCACAACTCAGCAGTGGGTGCATGTTGAAAAGCTTCCACATGGCTGAAGGATGAGCTCCCGGGGTAAAAGTATTTTCTACCTTTCTTAGGAAAAAGAAAGGCTGGTCAGTATGAGAGGGTTCAGGACTGTTTCGTATCTCTCATAACAGAGAGAAAAAAAAAAAAAAAAAAAAAACTGACTGCATTTTGAAATAAAACTCCAGAGTTACTGTCCTATGGGAAACCTCTTGGACAAGGTGGAGGTTTGGTTTCTCTCCTCTTTCCTAGGTGTGTTCCTTAGCAAACAGAGCGCAGTAGGGAAAGCAAACCTATTGCCAACAAGCTCACAAGCAACAGCAACAGTTAGGAGCAGGCATTTCCACTGAGAAACCCAGAGTGCTTACAATAGTTAAAAAATAGTCCCTGGGCAGACAGGTGACTATGGGGAGAGAAAAATGAAGTGCCTCCAAGAGTTTGACGATCAATGCTCAAGAACATTTCTGAATTGCAGTGGTGATGCTTAAACAATGCGTAAGTCCTGAAAGACAGCTTAGCTGCCTTGTGTTGGATACAAGGGATGAAGCCCCTGTGAGAGGGGTCCAACCTAGGTCTAAAACACATTATGTTCTTGCTGATTGTAGGACAAGAAATGGCCTTGAGTTGCAGCAGGGGAGGTTTAGGTTGGATATTTGGAAAAATGTATCCCCTAAGAGTCATGAGGCATTGGTGCAGGCTGCCCAGGGAGCAACTGAGTCTCAATACCTGGAGATATTTAAAAGACATGGATGCAGTGCTTAGGGATGTGGCTTAGTGATAGACCTGGCAAAGCAGGCTAACAGCTGGACATGACGACATTAGAGTCCTTTCCCAACCCAAGTGATTCGAGGATTCCTTCCTGAACTTGAGACCTGACAGCCTCAAGGTGCACAAATGGCATCTTTAAATGGACCCTTCCAGCAAAGCATCCCTTTAGACACCATACATGTTCAGGAGCATCTTTCAGAAGAGAAGCCTCTATCTATCCCTCCTGTGCTGTAATCCCACCCACCACTGCTACCAGCAGTGCTCTGAAACTGCTGGGAAACTACCCCGCCTGGGAAATAGCCTGTTTTCATTTCAGAAAGCCCTGGGATGAGCTTATAAGTAGAAAAAACCTGTGAGATAAGGCATTTTCTGTCAGGGCACTCGGGATTGATTTTTAGCATGTTCGTGGATTTTTGCCTTAAGCATAACCCCACATGCACACCCTAAACTGTGTAAAAGCTTTAACTGACTTCGTGAAACTATTCACAGCACAGAAAGTGAAAGCACAGCTCTTCCTTTCCAATGCTTTGGCACTCAACCTAATGATGTTCCATGACTGCACTAGCTACTTGCTGGGTCCAAACCAGCACATCTTTATCACAAAGCAAACGGACTCATTCTCATTCATGCCAGGTGAGATATATTCACTTGAGACAACATTAATGTTAATAAGAATAACAAAACTCTGGGAACAGGACCCACATACAAACATCTGTATTTTTGCCTAGTCTTCACATGTTTGCTGAAAACACTATTAAATGTTAACAACGTATGGATGAGAGAGGGGCTTGAAATTTTCATGCAGTCTCGTCAGCATTGCTGGAAAGAAAAATGAGAAACTCTGCACCGTCTTCAGCTTACAGCAGCTCCAACTACATTTTAAAATAATAGCTTGAGAGGCTCTGCATGGAGGGTATGAGAAATGTTCCACATGAGGTGATCTATCAGAGGGAAACCTTGAAGCCTGAGAAGGAGGGAAAGCAATAAATCCTCAGGACAAATTTTAAAAGAGGAGAAAGGAGAGAGATTTCGTTTTGTTGCATCATTTGACATCATGAGCATGCACAGGGGAAAGCATTTATGTTTCCCACAGGATTGGTTCTGTAAACAAATAGATAGGGGCTAGAAAAATCCAAATTCCAAAAAGAAAAGGTCAAGGCAAGACAGAGGTGAATTTCAGACATAGTGGCCACAGCTGATGCCTGGTTCGATTCCTTGCTACATTTTCACTGCTTTATGGATGGGTTATGCAAATTCCATAGGTGCTGGAAATTTGCAAGCAACATCTTAGATTTGCTGTAAAGTGATCCTGATGCAGCAGCAATGCTGTGATTACATTGGAGATCCTGACACTTTTGTTTCAAAGCCCTGTATTCCATCAGTCAGAGTTTTCAAGAGAGGGCCTTCCCATTCCTTGCTCTCTATGTCTGCCTGACCTGTTCTGTGGCGTGCTGTTCTTGTTTTAATAGCATACAAAGTGGGTTGGCAAAGAGGACCTACCTACGTTCTTTTAACTGTCAAGTGCCAGCCCTCAAATTCAGACATTTTCACCAAAACGTGGTTAAGTCCCAGAAATGACACACAGAGGATTCTCCAAAGATTGGGTCCCTCTCCTCATCGTAAGGCAGCTTTTAGTGCCACTGCTTCCCCTGCAGCAGCACCTGGAGACAAACCGAATACCATACACCCTGGTGCAGAGGAATTCTTCCTATGGCACAAAGCACAGTTTACCCTTTCTCAGATTTTCTTCCCTCTGTTTTCTCCATTTGTAAGTCACTGTCTTTCACCATTATATTCTGTTTAAATGAGAAATTATTTTGAGGAACCTCTCAACCCCATGAAATGCTGAACAGAACGGTGTCACATTCTTACCTAGCATATAGCCACGTCCATAAGAAATGATGCAGACAAGCATTCACAATGCATCTCTTATATCACTGTAGGCTTAATTTATACACACTGAAACATCCTACTGGATTCCAGAGAAGTACACATAAGCAATTAAATTTAAATATATACTCTGGATACTGTATGATCAGAAAGTATGTATATGGATCCAACATTCAGTTCCATTAATTTGATAGAACAAAAGGAAATGGTTTCAAGCTCGAGGAGGGAAGGTTTAGATTGGATTTTAGGGGAAAGGTCTTTAGAGAGAGAGAGAGGTGAGGTGCTGGAACAGCTGCCCAGAGCAGCTGTGAATGCCCCATCCATGGAGGTGTTTGAAGCAAAGTTGGATGGGGCCCTGGGCAGCCTGGTCTTGTGCCAAATCTGGAGTTAGTGGCCCTGCCTGTGGCAGGGAGTTGGAACCTGATGACCTTTGGGGTCCCTTCCAACCCAAGCCACCCCATGATTCTATGATACTGTGATTCAGTGTGTTGTACTGTGGGCACATCTTAATCTTCACCACCCAAACCAAAGAGAACAACACCAGCACAGAAATGTTTATAGCAACTATTTTCTCTGGTCCTCTATGTTGCTATTGTAAAAGCTCTAATATATTATATAAATAAAACAGAAAACAAGTAGCATATCTCATCAGAATGCATAAGTTGAGACAAAGCTTTTTCCGTTATTTTGCTAATTTTTCTCTCTTACTCACAGTCATGCATCTCAAAGGACCAGTTGGTTCTGTGCGTGTTATTAATGAAGCTCATCAGGCAGAAGGTGCCAGAGCTTTAAATAACCCCTGCTCACAGAGCTGCCTAACTACAAAGTCCTTGCTACGATTTTTCACATAATATTATGTTATGGTCTCATTTTAATTAGGTAGCTGAACGTGGTTTTGAGTGAGAGCGGACTACCTATACCAAAGACCCAAGCAGGGAAATAGCCTTTGCTATTGCTACACTAGTCACATAGAAGTAGATCATCTTTCAGAGCACTGTCAGGTAACATCAAAGTGCTTCTCTGGGAGATAAGGGATTGATTAAAGTCCCTGCACTCAGGGATATATATCTGCATTCATCTTAGAATTATTTGTCAAACACTCAAGATCCCTGCTCTGATTTGTGGAATATATTCATAAAGTTACCCTTTAAAATGAGTCCTGGTTTATTTTTTTGCATTACTTTTTTTTGTTGTTGTTACGAAAGCAAACACAGAAGCCACTTCTTTGCCCTGAAATCAAGCCCTGTTATTTTTAAACACAGCCTTGAATTACATTTACTGCATGTTGCTGGTCATAAAGAATGCAGCTGGGAAAGGTGGAAGTGAGCGTTAATGCACCTTTAAGCAAGTTCATAAAGCACAGCCACTGCTCCAAACAAAGGGACGCAGCCAAGCTGGCCCTGACAGAACCAGCCAAGCAGAGGGAGCCAGCAAGAGATGAAACAGGACCCACTGGCACAGCATTGCCCAGACAGAGGATGGAAATGGAAAAGCATAGGATGTGCTTAATCTTGCCATATTCTTTAAGTAAGAGAAGAGAAATAAGCACATTGCAGTTGTTTTTCCCCCAACTTGTCATACCTGATGGTAGTCATTCTTGTTTGCACAGGAGAGGAAGACATCCTGGATAGCCTGGCTGCAGTTCCATAAGCAAGCTGTGGTATATATTCTCATTTGAGACACCAGGATTTTCTGGTTTACCAAGCCCTGCCAGATTAGTCAACAGCCTGCATACTGTGAGTGATGGGAAGATGGAAACAATGGAGATCACAGATAGCAGAGCAGCAGGACCTGCAGGGAGCTGGCTGACTTGCTGGGATGAGGATGTGTTGGCTTCTTGCTTTTGGAAAAGTCAGGTCTCATCAGCAACACAGAAACATGGGGGGAGCTACCTTAGCCAGAGACAATCACCAGTGCACAGCTGAACACAGCCTTCAGCCTGCTATGAAGAAGGCCCAGGCTTGGAACATGAAACACCAGTTAGGGATCATGCAAACATAAATCCAACCCTGCACAGGAGGTAAGACCGTGCGAGCCTTCCACTAAGGACAAAATACATCCCAGATGAGAAGTGTAGGAAGATCCAGCACAGGGAGATTCAGCTGGGACTACAGGAGAATTTGCATCAGCCGCTATGACCCCATTTTCACCTTGGCTCAAAGTTCAGTCTGCAGTCAGCTGCCCCAGTCTAATTGCAGAAAGGTGAAGGCATACTTGCTTTGTACCTGATCAGTTTGAAGAGCAGCAGTTGTTTGTGATGACAAAAAGCAACACCTGTGGCAGGTTTTTAGGGGAGCAGAAGGGGCATCACCCCTTCCCCTCTATGGAGCAATTGTCATGGCAAGACCACGAGCCCTTGCCAGACAGATTTCCTGCAGAAATGCAACTATGCTAAAGAATCTGCTGTCATCTTCTGCAAGGTGGAACAAACAAGAAGCCCTCCACATGACACTCCTCAGACATCACCAGGATATCCTTGCATTTCATTTCAGACGGCTGCAAGGACCAGCACTGAGATCACATCACAGTCTACAAACCAGTGGCTGTTTACAGGCTGGGCTGAGAGGAACTGCTTAACTGCAGAGATAGAAGAGCTCTCTGCAGTGCACAAGTCGCCTTCAGTCATTCAGCCTAATGAGCTTAACTAATAAGGCAGTAACTAGACTGCTGGCAGAACATAAATAGTCCTACAGCACAATAATATCCAGTAAAAATAGTATGTCCAAAAGTATTTCCAAAGAAATCACACTGCTTCACAATAATCATGAGTTTTGCAAGCCATTAAGGAAAAACTACTGTAACTTTTTAAATCATAAGTCTTTGTAATTAAGAAATCATCCATAATTTGTGGTTAGATTCCCCCCCAGAGCAAATAGATACTAATGCAAGTCTACAGCCTTCTTTTTATCTATTGATGATAATTAACTTGCTCTTTTTCTACTAAACTGAGTTTGGGCATTTCCTTGGGTTTACAATCTGCCCTGTTGCAGCAATTCAGAGAATTGCTGCTGTGGTATTACACTGAGTTTAGGTCACCATAATGAAGCTTCTCTCTTCAGAGGTGCCCAAAACAACCAAAAATAGTTCAGGATCGATGTACTCACCCCCTTCCCCCATGCTGTGGGGCAAGGTCTCTGCTAACACAGACCTCCCTGCACAGGACATCCCAAGGGCTGGCACTGGAAACACCCTGAATTCCTATAGCTAACACAATAATCTTATGCCATTAAACCTAGCTGTATTATTTTCTTTTACCCATTGTGTTTACATAATGCTATGAATTAAATGAGTGATGGGACTCCCTAAGACTTTTTTTTAGCATTGGCAAACTTGGGTCAAGACCAAGAAGGAATAAAAATCACAGTTTTCAACACAGCCCTGCTGAAAGAAGTCATCAAGTGTTCTGACACCATTCATACTCAATGGTTACCGCTAGCATTAAGATACGTCAAGTAGGAGTTCACCATGCTGGGTGCTATACAAGTACACTGACAAGCAGAATTTCAAGGCCTCGTGCTGCAATTTGCTCGTGTGAGACATCAACCATATCTTAGATTTTCATTGTAAAGCCACATTCCTGTACATTACTTTAGACTGTTAATATGGTGAGGGGATCCCCCCCAAAAGAGAGGAGAAGAGACCTCAACCAATGGCAAATGACTGCAAGTGTCACTGTTGGTGTCCCTGTGCTTCAAGGTACAGGTGAGGCCAGAAGGACAGTGTGACCAGTACCTGCTTGAGCCCACTGATTCCTCACCCACCTGTTACTGATAAGAAAGTATGTGTGAAGTCATCTGATCTGATCCACAGGAACAGCATCAGTATGGAAGAATCAGTGCCCCAAGAAGGAAGGAGATGTTATCTAGACAGTGCTGTAATGCACAGAAAACCTAATTCTATACAACCTCTTTGCAAGTGCCTGATTTATAATTGATACTCTATTGTTTCCTTTGGAGACCTGTATTTATCACTGACTCTTGGCTGCATGGAACAGCTGGAACACTTCTACCTCCTCTTCCAATTGCTGGGGCAAACTGTGATGACAAATGAGTCCTGGGAAGGCATGATTTATGGCTCCATTGCTTCAAGGTGCACTAAAGATTCTTTTGTAGAAATTAAACTCTGCTTAAAAGGCTTTAGACACCTGAGGATGACCTCTCTTCTTCCCTGCCACAATTCCCACTACAAATCACTGAAACTCTCTATGCTCCTTATGAAAACATTATTTTAGCTAAGAGCCTTATCTCCCCATTTATTTTTCCTTCAAAATTGCATTAGTCTTCAGCCATCATCAGCTCAAAGTGGATAGAAACTGTCTGGCCAATAACAGCGTTACAGAAGGAGAAAAATGCCAGTTTCCTCATATCAAGCATGCCACCAGAAATATTGCACATACACAGCAATGGACCATGTCTCATTGCTCCCTTCTTTGCACAAGCTACTATTTAAAATCACTGCCAGACACATACTGAAAATGATCATCAAAAGGCACACGATTTGCCAGAACACCTCTCCCCAGTACACAAAGTTAACCGTTTGTAATGCTGCAACGTGATGGAAAGCACATCAATAACAGCAGGGTGGCAAAGTCTTTAGCTACTGCAAATGAGGACAAATTCAAATGTAGTAGCTAGGAAAAAAAAAAAAAAGTCTTGCTTGCCTTTGGAAGACCTCAAGTAAGCAGGGATCTCCAACAAGATACCCTCACCTCCATTGCCAGCCCTTAAATGGGGCTGGGAAGGGGTGAATCCTGGTTCCACCCCTTCCAGCCACTCAGGTACATTGTATGCACCTGAGCCCTCCTGGGTTGGCCCTGCCTTCCCACCAGGTGCTCAATCACTACTTTAGGCTGTGACTGAGCATTTCTGCTACACCATTGCAGCATAGTGACCAGCCGCCCAGGCTGTGCCTTAAATGCTGTCCGTAGGCATTAACAGCTGCAGTTGTAGCTGGTGACAAGGATAGCATTGAGCCCTTGAGTCTGTTTTGGTTTTGGCACTCAATTGCCATTTGACTTTGGCAAGATGATCAAATGAGAAAAGCATAACGTTTCCCATCTACAAGTTTGCTATTTTGTTCACTACTGTTTCTAAGTTGCCTTGAAGTTTCTCTATAGAAAGTGCTATATAGTAGGAAGTATTTTTATTTGTGTACTGCAGCAGATTTTTATTAGGGAAGGCAAACAGTTCTCTGCAGCAATATGAAGCTCTGCAGCACCACACTGAGCGTGGTTCTGACACGGACCTGACTACACCAAGTGTATCTGGTGAATGGCATGACATACAGGCACAGGAAGGAACTCATACAGGTACTCTCATAGATGACTGAAAACAGCTTTTGAGTTGTAGGCAGTGCCTACAACTTTCTCCAGGTCAAGTTAAAGGAGTCCCACTTGAGACACCTTAACATGTAAAGAATTGTATACAGTATGAAAACAAAAGGTTAGGTTCAATATGAATTGCTAGCACATGAAGCCATAGGCAACTGGGGTGCAAGACTGCATTTCTTTTCCAGGAAGGGCTCACACAGGGTTGGGAAGATTCCGTGTGTGAAACAGTGGAGGCTGAGAAATGAATTGTAGAGGAGTCACTGAACTTGATGTCCCTGTGAAGTTGCCCTAGCAACACTTGCTTTGTTTTCCTCTCCTAAGATGCATTTCTTTCCCATTAGCGCAGGTTATTGCTGATGAGTAACAAGTGTGAAGGACCTGTTTCGAGTCCAAATCCAAAGCAATCCCATTAGCAGGTGCATTTTAGGATGCTGGTGAATTATGGGCAGCAGAAGTGTGTAATTAAGCCATGAAGTGTTGTGGGACTCTTCCTGAGGATAAGGTGTTGTACTGCAGTACAGCCCTTGTATTACAGTAATAATACCACTGGAAATGATGGATGTGAAGCGCTTGGAGGCAACCACCAAATTCTCATCTAATTTTTGTTAGGTACCTGTGATGTGAGTCATTAGAACAGCTGTGGGCCTACATGCAGCAAGGCAAGAACCTGTGCTCTGTGAATGCAGCTGAGGACAGACAATCTTAAGATGAAGGAAGGGCATCCTTTTTATGTATGGCTCCATCCTTGTACCGTGCTCAGACTAGGAAGTAAAATGGACAAATGAATAAATGATGACACCTTTCAGTGGACAATATTTGGCATAAATCATGCAGCATTCTAAGCCATAAATGCAGATAAATTTGAATATCTAGCATTGTTTCCCAGGAGCCCACAAGGGATTTTTATGCCAGCACAAGACGTTAACAAAAAAAGAAAGGAATGGGATATTTGTATGGATGACAAAGATATTAGATCCCATTTATTTATTTTAGAAAGTATACCATGTGCCACCAGTAAGGGTTAAACTAGTCTCTAATGACAAGCAATTAGGATGATTTTTTTTTTTAATATGTTGCTACCACTGGGTACAGAATGACATGTGGCTTTAGCTGCTGCAGGACCTTGGAAGGATGGCTCACACACAGCTACATCTTGCTCTCTGACGGGATCTGAAGACAAGTGTGGTGCTCAGCCCTTCCAATTATCGTTCCTTTCTCTGCAGTTTGCACTGTGGCAGCGTTTGGTGCACAGCAAAATGAGTCTTGGGCTTTTGCACAAGGGAATGCATGGAGTCTGGAGGATGTTCTGCAGCAACTGCAGCATCCTCTGCTCAGACCAGGCTGGGGAACTGCAGCAAATGTGGTTATGTGTTGAAATGCAGTGGCTCCACCTGCTTGGATCCAGGCTAAGCAATGTACTGAGAGTAAAACCTGCCATGGCTGATGTGCATCTCTGGTAATAATTTCCAAAATTTCACAGGCTGCTACATGGTTCTTTTTTTCTATCTAATTCTATGTTTGAGAGAATGCAGAGAGTGGGTGGAAAGCACAGATCTGTTCCAAAAAAGCCAGCCCCTTCCATACACCCGACTCCACGTCCTCCTCCACGTGTCACAGAGCCAGATGCCTGCGGGTTTGAACTGCCAATAGGGCTAAAATTTGGTGCACTGGATAGCTGACAGTGGCTGAGGGGTGTACTTGGCCACCTCACTCACCTGGAGTTTTGCTCTTCTCTCTTGGAATGATGTGGTGATAGGAAACTTTTCCTGGGATTAATGGCTGGGGAAAGCAAGATCCAGAATATAAAGCAGTGAGAGCTCCAAGGTCTCCTTTCATCTTGGACTATTTTTGCAAAAAGAACTGTCAAGATGAATTTCTTGGGTAGTTACATGCACATCATATAGATGCTCACTCGAGCCCCGCTGCAATTTGGCATTAGTTAAATGTACCATTAAAGAAAAGCATTAGCTAAAAAGCTCCTTGGTAACTCTCCACCCTTGAAAAGCGTTTACTGACATGGTATTATGTTCTTTATTGCCTTCACTGTATTTGCTGCGGTGTTGTCTCTTTCGCTGATGGGAATTCTGAGATAAAAGAAAGCCTAAAAAGAGTTGTGCTTTGACTTCTTTGGAGTGCGACCTTGAGAGTCAAGCTGTTGTACGTCATAAATAATGAAGAATTAGATATATATAGGCTAAAACAGCAAGGAAAGTATTTTGTATAATTTTCAAGGGCTCTAAGTCCAAAAAGAGCTGATGTTGATCAGACCGTTATATAAATAGTCTTGTAATGAGGAAGAGCAGATAAGATCCAAGATAGATTTCTGCTTTTTAATGAGATGGGAGAATATATTACTTCAGAATTTAAAGCCTATTTTTCTTTTGAAAATTCAGATCTGACTTTATGAATATTTTATTTAGAAAACCCAGATGATGGCAATAAGTTTTCTAACGCTAGGACTTTTCCCTCTCACATGGAAGTACGTTGTTGACAAACCTGATTCTTTCAGAAAAATCACCTCAAAATTACAAATACGTATTTTAAAGGATATTCAATGCCAGTTCATGGACTTTTCCAGCACAGGAGCCTTCAGCCATCGCGAGAAGTTACAAGAAATCACCAGTTGCCCAACAAGAATAATTGCTCCTGTGGTCCCTGCTGGAAACTAGTCAGGAGGACAACCTTGCACCACGACTGCATTTTTTTGAGTGAGCTTGCATTGAAATTCTCACCGGATCTTCTGCAAAGAGGAAGCACTGCCTCATTTAGCAAGTACCCTCAAGTCTGTTCGGTGATTGAGGTAATGTTTTATGGCATTGTCAACTAAGCTTTCACTGAAAACTTATTAGGAAGTATATTTTGTTGCTTTACTGGCAATTCATTTCCAAAGGATTTCTCTGGTTATAGTCAAATTAATAACTGCATCTTGCAAAATATGAAGATATTCTTTTCACTCGGAAACAGACGAGGTCGCCTCAAGGCTAATTTCAGCTGCAGCCTAAGGAAAATGTTAGAACAAGCAGGCACTGGATTCAGCAGAATGAAAGACTGATCTGAAAATAATTAGCCATTTCCTCGGATGTGTAAGAGAAAAAAATCATTTTCAAATTGTTTAAATGCTAATTGTAATTACAACTAGCATGTTCTGGCCAGACACCTCCTGGACAGAGTGCTGACAGGAGCTGTGTACTGGCCCCTGTTCAGCCTGCATTCCCTTGTCTGAACTCAGCAGTTTCTTTCTTCTTAGCCTTGCTTTGCCCATCTACGAAATGGCAATGATTAAAGCAAAGCCATGAGACTCACTGTGTGACACTACGAGCTTTGTTGTTGCTTTCTCATGTTCTTCTTACTATTTTCTCATGCTCCTTTCTACTTGTTTAGTCACTGACTGAAGCGCATCGCTTTCGGGCCATTTTTTCACCTTGTGGTACAAATACACCAATCCCCTCTCTGCAACCACAGGAGACTTAAAAACTCCATCAGAAATCCTGGATTTATGTGGTACACCACCACTGCTGTTTTCATCCCTAAGATACGATGCAGGTTGGTCAACAGTGGAAGATAAAGAGATCCTGTACTTTAGGCTTTCAACATTGTTGACTGGGGAAATTCAATGCACAGATCACATTCTGTACCCCTGAAAATCTTCACAGAATAAACTTGCACTGTGTTTCAGTTGTACAAGGCATCCCTGTGTCATGGGGAACCAGGACCAGCCACTGAATGTCCCTTTCTGAGAAGCAGCACTGCTCTGAAAATGCTTGGTTTGGTGGGAAACATTGGTGGTAGGTGGACAGTTGGACCTTGGAGGTCTTTCCCAACCTTGGTGATTCTATCATTCTGTGCTTTCATTTGCACCAGGCTACTTCTCTATTCCAGTGCTGCACATCATGCCCAAGAGACTCATACTCCATCATGTGCAATTTGTGTGGCTCGCCTGCACCTCTCCTCAAGCCATTCTGTACAACCTGCCTTCTCCTGCCCAGACAGCCTTGCCTTAAGTCAACAGACCGATGTTTCTCTTCATGAAAAAGTGCTTAATAACATCTGCTCCAAGTCTGCTGTTCTGTAATTTCCACTTGTGCTCCTGGTACTATCATCTGGTAGGCATTATCTACAGCAAATTAAGGATTTATATACTTCAGGAAAATCTTGACTGGAGGCTCATTGCGGGAGGCTGAATAGGAGCTTTTTCATTAAACTTTTCATTTCGCTTAAAGATTGAAAAATGTATGAAACAGCTTCTCTGGGGAATGAGAAATTTCTAACTCTTTAATAAGCACTATTTATCAAAGACATATAATGCGAACTGTCTGCCAGATGTAGAGTACATGGTCTAGAAATTCTTGTGTACAAGCTGCCTGAAGGCACAGATCTGCCTCTGTTTGCGTGCTGTGTCTGCTGCATTCACCTCTTTGCGACAACCAGCAACCCTAGGGAAGCTGCCCGCCCCCATACACATGGCCACAGCCACCACCTTCACCAGCATCTCCCTTTCTGACACCACCAGGACACCCCGGGGTGTCACAACACAGCTGCCATGTTTGTAGAAGCAAACAGGCCCGGTGTGGGAGCGTCACGGCAATGAGAATGTCAGCGTTAGGAGATGGAAAGGCACCATGCAGGAGAAGGCCATGATTAAGAAATCACAGAAATGAGCACTGAAGGAAGTTGTAAATCTAGTTTTCATCGAACTTTTTCTTTCTACCAACCTTATATATCTTTATGATGGGTATGTTCGTGGAATGGATTTACTACAGAAGAACATGTTCTTACATAGCCATGGTAAGTATTTGTATAGCTCAAATCTGATTGAATTGACCCACAAGAGCTTCATTATATTTCAAGAATTAGGGTCTCGGCATAATGGAAAGCTCCTTCCATTGCTCTCACATTTTACTCAGATTAATTATCTAATCTTCCTCGTTTATCAAGCATGTCAGAGTTGATCTGCAATGTGCAGGAGCACTTACATCATTTCTGAGTTTCTAGGGAGGTTTATTTCTGCCTCCTCTTCCTCATTTCTTCACTTACTGATTAAATAGGAACAGCGACTGCAGCACACCGGCTCTGCACAGATATCTAATACATAGTGAAAGGGACTATTAGGCAGATTCACTCTTAAACATCAGTGTCTTTCTTGACATTAAGGTTGGAAAATGGAACAATTATTTTTGCATTAGCAAGTCACACCGGCAAATTCCCTCCGCACCCTCTTACTGTCACACCAAAATGAATCATCAGCATCTTATTAAAGTGCCCAGGCTCTCCTGTAACAGTAATAAAGTGTAAATGTATCCCAATTATTCGTTTACTGACTTCATGAATATTCAGCATTAAGCAGTAACTGAACTCACTACAGTAGGTTACAAAGGACACAGACTGTATATCCCTTATTATTCCCAGGATGATTTAAGGTTTCTTCACGTCTTTCCAAGATCCACAAACGATAATTCATTGAGACAACACCAATTCTGTGCCAGGTACAAAGCCTTACAGTTTCAGTGCTCTCATTGGCATATTTCTTGAGAAAAGATTTTATCCATTGGTAAGAACAGATCTCATGGAAAAATCCAACTTCTTTGCCAAAGAAACAGATGCTGGACCAGAATGGCAGAAATTTGCCTGTTTTTCATCTGTATTTTTAAAGCAGTAGGCACTAAATGCTCTCTCACACCTGCTCAATAGAAGTTACTTACATTTTTGCTTTTGGTAACAAGAGAATTCATACTTTGCACTCATTTTTGCTATTCCCTTCCTCCTTGCCCTTCCTCCTGCCCAGCCTATGTCAGTGCTGCATGAACTCACAGGATCTCTCCCAGCTGACTTCATAGGATGACGTGTGCTTATGTTATGAGTGTGATTTGGCACCAAAATGCTCAGCAATGTTAGCCAAGGAAATTGCTGCTACCAAACATAGCCTCTTTCTTTAAGAAATGAATTCAATGGGAGCGTGACAGGTAACTCCACTCTGTTCTCAGAACCACATAGCGTCTCATCCAGCCACCACAACATTTTGTTCTACACTTTGTCTTGGCCATCCCTGGGTGCAAAAACTACCCCAGGTCTCCATCTGACTCCAGCTGTTCTGGGATCCCTGCAGTGCTGGGACAGACAGCCCCCCTTAGTGCAAGGCTAACAGAGGAGCTCTGCTAAGCTTAAAATCCAAAGGAAACATTACTGTTCAGAGAGCTGGCTGCCGCCCAGAGCAAACCTCAGGTGAGCAAGTGAGCAACTAATCTCCTGACAGAAAACTTAATTGCTATCTTGAGATTAAAAAGTGTGAGAGAAAAGTCTTCTGCAGGGTGAAGCTGCTGTCTTTACAAAAGGGTCTATTACTGCAAACCTCAACACCAAACCAAAGTTGCATTGAAAAAGACGTGGGCAGGGAAGTGTCTTGGTCTACTTAGAGGATAAGGATCAACTCCTAGGAGCCTCTGAATAAGTATGAACCTGAGACAATAATTCATGTGCAGCTCTTACATCATTTAAAACACAGAGAAATTGATTTATATACGTTTGCTTCAAAATGATGGATTCTTGAATGCTTCACCTGAAAGCAGACTGCTGGTTTAACAGGGAAAGGGGACAGTTTCTAAAAAACTTTAGTCAGACAGACAGCTTGAACCTGAAGACTTTAAACCCAAGACAGCCTGCATACTGGGTGAGTAGCTGAAAAGCACAGAAGCTTGTACCTGCGCCAAGGTGTGCATGTCGTGTGCCACCAAGACAGCAGTTAGCGAGAATGCAAAGATGAAAAACCATCTGCAGGACTGATTTCTGATTATTTATTAGGCTGACTTTGCCAAGGGTACGCAAAATCTGTGCCTTCCAAGTACATAAGTTGTCATCCTGTGAAATTGATGTTGGTTTTGGAAGGGTTGTCCTTGGTTTTCTATTTTACGGTTAAGTGGAGAAAGTGTCACTTTTACCTGGAATGACCCTGCGAGGATGCCCAAGAGCCTCTAAAGCAAGGAGCCTCAGGCAGCAGATGCACTAAGGTTTGGCTCCCTGAGCTTCTACAGAGTTCTCATAACTTGAGACATGCCAAGCAAGAAAATGCTTATTTTTAATTCAGTTAAATCAGTGAAAGAAGGGCTGCCTCTCCCTTACCATTCACATATTTAAGGCACGTGACGTTCATTTTCCATTTTCCTTCTGGAAAAATGATTCGTTTCTCAAAAAAATGATTACTTTTGGCTTATGTATTATACAGTGACCCTAACTAAAAATTCCCTAGTTTGCTTTTGAGGCAATCTAATTCCAGCAAGGTCATATGAACTATATTCCCAGCATGTCTCTTCCACTGAGAAGACCTTTATCAGTGTTTTAAGGGCAACTATTAACTCTAGTCTGGAAATCATTACCGCAGAGTATTTAGGAATCAAAAGTGCAAATGTGTTCAAATGAGGAAGGTTCATAAATAGGCTAAATTCAAGAAAGTCATCAGCAACCATTAAACACAATAGCCCAAGTGCAACCTCGAGCACAAAAACCCCTTGCAGCTCTTTGCTGTCATTGGCCATTTTCAGACTTTGAATATCAATCTGCTGCTATGTGGTTATTCTTGTGGTTAAAACCAAACGGTGGGGTCGTGTCCCTGCAACATGCTTTATATCTACAAGTGGAGTTTGATTTCATAGAGTTCATTTCATGCTGAGATCAATGACAGCTTTGTGTTTTGTGGAAGCTGGAAAATCTGATCTAGGCATTTAGACATTTAACTGACACTGTCTTGTTATGCAAATCTGGCTCTTAAATTAAGAGTGAATCATCCTACCTAAATATAGCAGTGTAAAAGCAGGCACTTAGTCTAAGTAGGTCTTCAGGTTTATGATATTGTCAGGGAAAGATCCTACCAAACCAAGAACTTGATGGCTTTCCCTGCTCACAGTATTAGTGTCACCTTGGAAAACACATTTTCATCTGCTGATAAACGCATGTATAAATGTGTATATTTGCATTTATGCATTTGTATGTTATAGGTAGAAAATCTATAAGGACACAATAAAAAGCATGGTTAAATCTGTGGAAGTCAGCTACTTGGTTGGATGCCCTGACACACTCGTGTTCGGGAGGATGCTGGTTTCCAACCATTCCGGCTGTGTTATATTTTTCTTTTTAAATTATTCTGAAGATTGAGTGTCTCTGTTCTCTGAGGGTGTGCTCTAGTTTTTACATAGGTGGGATATTTGTCATGAGCAAGCTTAGAAGTCAAAGGTTTGGGGTTTTACTGAGAATATGTTACGGTCCTATGGGCATTTCCTGTAATTTATGTGCAAGTAGCTACAAATACCCTGCTGAGGATGCTGTCTGGGAATAAGCTGAAATGTTATTTCTGAGATGTTGCATCAATGACTAGAGTCTTAACCTATGGGAAGAAGGATGAGGAAAGACCAAGATAAAAGCTATGGCTATAATCAGTTTTGACTATACTCCTACTGAAGATAGATATTTCTTCTCTTTTTTGTCACTGCAATCAAGTTGTGTTTACTCCCCACAGCATTTCTGCACAACAGTAAGCAACAGTGTAAAAACTATAATTCAGGCGAACAAAAATGCTAATTATTGTTCCATCCCAGCAATAAATGGGCATGGCTGGCTTCTGTGCACAAAGGCAAACAGATATCCTGGGGAAAGGGTGGGATGCAGAAGTCAAATGTAGGCATTAGTGAGCTGTGCAACATGATGAAGGCGTATGCTGGCATGATGACCTTCGACAAGTGGAGATTCACTGCACAGCAATCTGTGAAGAGCAAGGGGACCTGGTTGACCCTTGCAATAAACATTGTGAGGACAACAGGAAAAAGGCAGTAAGTACTAGTCTCACTGAGAGCCAAGAGACTGCAGAACTAATGACAGAAGAACCTCACCGAGTGCACAGTAGTCTGCTCTAACAGAATCATTGAGGTATTTGTGTTTAAGGTTAAATGTGTTCTTAGGCCCTCTATTGGTTTGAAGAAGTTTTTGAAAGCACAATTCAGGGAAACATTTAGTCCTTATGAGAGCCTCTTTATCATAAAAGAAGACTGGCTGCTTTCCACCTTTTCCATTATTTTCAGATTCTTTGCTTCCCATAAGCCACTCTATCACCACACCCAGTGGCCTTGGAAAGTTGAGAAATCTATTGGTGGTGGTGTCATTCTAACAGAAACAAGGGATTTATTAGCCACCCTCACTATTTAAACTGACATGTATATCACTGCTGAAAGTGTACAGTGCTTCAAAAAGTATCTCCCTTTGCCACTGTCTATATGGCTATGGGGAGTAGGGTTAACTATCCCTTAATAAGGCTCACACAAGGCAGTTAACAAAGATTATGAATGAAAGGAGAAGGAGACCTTTATCCTCCCTACATCCTCTTTCCAATGCTGTATAACCCAACTAACCCACAGGTCTGAAGTTCCAGAGTTTCTGGGCTTGAAGAAAACCACTGAACCTCAATGTTTATCTCAGACAACTGCAGACAAGTAGCATCACATCTGGTGGAAAAATGGAAATCCAGCAAGTGTGATATGATCCTGTGTATCAGCTGTAGACACATGCTCACTGTGGCCCTGCAGATGCCAGGTTTTGGAGGTCAGGTCATAGAAAATTTGAGTTTATTTATGAATCAGGGCTTGGAAGAATTTGTGGCACACTGAACTGAATGCAGCTTTGTTTCTGCCTCAAGTTCCCCAAGCAGGAGTTTCTTCAGTTATTACAGCAAGTTTCAGAAAAATCCATCATCACAAATAGTTCTAATTATTTCCAGCCAAATCCCTGTGACCTTGGCAGAAAAAAAAAACAAGTATTGAGCAGGCTATTGATCTAGTCAGTAAATACACTTATGTCATCAGTAAACCAGAACCCTCCTGGGTATAAAACCAAAAAATCTTAAGGACTGCTAGTTATCTGACATATGATTTTAATTGGGATTTATTGATTAAGGGGGTTTCCAAACAAATGGAATTTCTTGATAAAAGACCTAGAGCAGAATTTTTGCAAAGTGGAATAATGTTTGACTTGATATATAAAAACCAGTAATCCACATCTTAATTACATCACTAAGGAAGTTTGCTCATTATTTCAACACAACAACTTGTGCAGCATTTACCATAAACCCCGTGAATGTTTGTTCAGTGCAGACTGAGAAGAACTCCACTAATGAAACGGTGCAGGGAGGCGATTCTCAATGCGTGGCCACGCAGTGGCATTCAGAAGATGAAAGAAAAATGCACAAGACCTTCTTCAATGCTAATTCTTCTTAGTAGCTGGACCAAACCACTAACATCCCTTGGAACCCGCTGTAGCTGTTACCTGCCTGCAGTGGGGTTTCAGCACTAGTTTAAGTGCACTCTTGAAGAATCCCCAAGTTACCAGGGGGGCCAAAGGTCCCAGGGCACACAGGTTGGTTGTATCTCAATTAAGTTCTGGGAGGAAGTCAGTCTGGCATTGATTTTGCGTGCTTAGGGTCAAACTCAGCCACTGTGTGCATTCATTCCTCCTGCTGTGGATAAAACAGAAGCACTTCGGGTACTGAGAACAGTCTGTGGATGAGAAGCTGCATTAGAACAAGTTCCAGATCCTTTACAGTGGTTTCCATAAAACCACTGTTCACATCCAAATTTTCTATTCAAGGCCAACAGAATTCACTCATATTTCTTCACGTTGCAACAGCGTGAAGTTATGCAGCTAGGAGTCTGGCCCTATTGCATTAGGACAGTTTTTCACATAGCAAGAAAAAGCCACAGCACCCCCTACTCCCCTCTCCTCAGTCACCTGAGCAACATCTAGCACAATGCAGGTACAGATCTCTTTATCTAAGTAACAGATTCTTAATTTCTTAGGACTAAATTCTAGATAAGAACAAACTGGGGGAGATATTTCCTTTAAATATAATCATTTGTGTCATAATCTTTCCTCCTCTTGAGTCAGAAAGAATTAGCATTGCCTGAGATGCCTGTGGGGAGCTTCATGGCCCAGCCTTTAAACTAAAACTAATCTCTCTTCATTGTACACAGGAAGCATCTGACTGCCCAAATCTCAGTGCTGCTGTGCTTTTGTTTACTCTGGAAAATGCTATTGACATTTGATTTTTTGAGATATTTAAGAGAAGGAAGAAAGGACAAAAAACCCAAACCCCTCTAGAGGTCTCCTGGTGCTTGAGTGACATAAATGTTCACTAGACCATAGGAGAGCCCAGTCTAGTTTGTTTAAATTCAATTATGTCATTGTCTGCAGTGTAACTCACATGGGACTAATGAAATGAATGGCATACCTGTGGAAGGGAGAGGAGAGGACGAGAGCCCACTGGCAATGCTGCGCAGCAAGAAATCGGGCTCTGCGAGCTTTTGTGCTTGGCTGATTGCTTTGCCTTTGCCAAGTGTGACCCCACCTCTACATGTCACCAGGAGATAGGGAAAACTTAAATCCTGTCATTTTAACTTCCTTCCCACCGGGTAATTACAAATGGAGGCTGGAGGCCTCTTTATTGTCTCTTTCTCAGCTCAGCTAAACATTCATGACAGTCCCTCAAGCATGTAGTTCTGCTGCACTGCATCTTCTCCATCACTCAGTACAAGTTCTGGACAAACCTTGGGTGCTGTGTAGCCATAAACACTGCAGGAAGAAATAGAATAACTCTATGGGTTTAGAGGAAACCATACAAGGCTTCCTCCAGTGGGGCCAAGAAAACAGTGTGGGGTGAGAACACTGGGTCCTATTTCTTGCTCGCAGTGTGCACAAGGATCTCGATGTCCATGCCTCTGAAAGCTGCAAAGATGAAACCCTGGTGTCTACCAAAGACACACCACTAGAGTAGTTGGGCATTGGTTTGGTCACTTCGGGAATCTTCTATCTGAATGAAGGAACTATAGAGATGTGTTGGCTGAAGTAGAAAGGGGGACTTGCCTAGTGTGGCCATTTCTGTGTGTGGGTTTAAGGAGCCACCTACAAACTCCAGTTGTGTCATTTCCTGGCATAGAAGGCAGATGAGGGAAGAAGGCCAAAAGGCTGCCTCACCTACCAGAAGCAGATCTTTGGGGGTAAGGACATAACTTTTGGGTAAGGATGCTGTTCATGGCCTCCTTATGTTGTTTGCAGTATTCAGAAAGTTTCCTAGAGAAACTAACTTAGGACGGGGAAAGATGAGGCTGATGCCTCCACGGTCGCCTGGCATGTCTTTTTAAAAAATGCAGCTGGAGTTTGCTGGTTTACTATGAGGGACAATAAGAAATTTTATGCAGTGACAACTCTGGGGCTTCTGGCAGCAGAGGAGGCAATGGCAGAGAATCTCATAGTGACTTTCTGCCTTTGTTTTGTCAAGTGGAAAAGGAAATGAGCAGCAACAGAACAGCAATAGCAGCAAAGAGGCTCTGTCCCTCTGTACCAGGGAGCAGAACTGCAGGGCAGCACTGACCCCCACCACAGCTCCCAGGTGTAAGAGGCAGCTGGCTGAAAGAGGGAAGGCCTGGGCAGGTTGCCTTCAGAACAGCAGCAGCAGTAACTGAGAGATAAATCTGCCTGGAGACCTCCAAGACAAACAGCCTCAATGCAGCAGTGGCAGCTCCCAGCCCACCCAGTGCCTGCTGGCCAGGCATACTGGTGTTGCTGGGAGGGTGTTGTACCCACAAGTAGCTGCACCCTTTAAAAGTGACAATAATCTTTGCTGATGCCAATATCTCTTTACTTGCTGGAAGCTAGTGCTTGGGCGCCTAGATAATTTCTCTTGCACGGGTTTGCCCTTTTAAACAATTTATATCTATTTGATTCAGAGGGAAAACAAACAGCAAATCATGGCGCTGGGGTAATATTTGCTAATTACCCGTGCCAATGAAATACACCTCTGAGTGGTGCAGACTCCCAGGCTGTAACACAAAGCAGCAGCTAACTTATTTATTAGCTCTGAGGAGCTGAGAATCAGAACACAGCCTTCAATCCCCAGAGCCTTCTGCTGTGCAGTTGCTGAAAGACAGTAAGTGCAGTGCTGAGCTACAAATGGAGAATGCAACAGGGACGGAGCGGCCTCACACCCAGCAGGCTAAATGTAGCCCCAGGAATTTGCACAAATCCCCACTCAGCTTCCTTGCAAAGCCCATCAGTGGGAATGGTGCAGCAGAAGGCTGGCAGCACTGCTGTGCCTGCACTTGGGAAGGGGCAGGAGGCACTATGGGCCTTTGAGACACAAGGACAAGCAGACAGAGTTTGGAAAGGCAGTGGTCGTTGAGGAAACAAGAGGGAAGAAAGCAGAGAAGCTGAAGGTTGCAAGGGTTTAAGAAAACACATGCATACTAGGGTTCATCTGCCCTGAGCTTTGCCATCATACTGATACGTAAGGATCATAGAATCATAAAGGTTGGAAAAGACCACTGAGATCACCCAGTCCATCAGCCCATCCCCACCATAACCATGTCCATCAGTGCCACATCTACATGGTTCTTGAACCCCTCCTGGGATGATAAGACCACCTCCCCATGGGCAGCCTGTGCCAATGCATCACCACTCTTACTGAGAGGAAATCCTTCCCAATAATCCAACCTGAACCTCTCCTGGCACAACTTCCAGAATTTGCAAAATAAGAACTAAAGCTGTATTGCAATGACATAAGCAGACATCTAAAATCCCTCCTCCTCTTGGGCTTCTGTTTGTTGCAGGAAGCTACAAACATTTTATATGACCTTGCCAAGAAAAACTAAATCAGGTATGACTTTCCAATTCAAAGCTGCTAAGCAGTGTGACCTGGGGAGTGGAAAATGGGACAGAAGATGGCAAAGAAGAGTCAGCTGAGGAATGTGAGTGAGGACAGAGCACAGGATGGCCCTGGTGCAGGGGGTGACGCTGAGCCTGCCCCTCTTGGCACCTTTCTGCACTGCTGTGGGAGAAGACAAAAGTGCTGATGGTGTACAATCTCCTCCTCATGTGCATCCAGCCGAGCTCAAAAGGACCTGCTTCGCTGTGCCATTCATCATATACCCCCAAATCATCATCTACTCCAAAAGGAACTGGAATGCAAAAAGTGACAAGTATGTATCATGTTAAGAGTACAGAACAGGAAGGAAAAAACAAAAGGAGCAATGATTTTTTTCCCTTTGATTCTGAAATAAGAACAGAATAGTTCTTTGATTATTAATAGTTCTGGGATTGCTGTTGGAATCATTTCCCTCATCTTTGTTATGGGCAGGAGGCAAGAGAGAGCAGGGAGGAAAATGATAATAATGATGACAATAAAAAAGCAGTGCAGGCTGATAGAGTCATGTGAAAGCACCAGGCAATCAGATGGCCATCTTTCTGTACAGGTGTGATCAGCAAGAAGAAACTGAATGTCTTTACATTTCTTTTCCCTTTTTCAATTGCAGGAGTTTTCCCTCTGTTGAATACTCTATGAGTTTGTTGTTGTTGGTTTTTAATATTGAATACTTAGAGGTTTTTCCCAATAGCTAAAAGATACAGCCCTAAAAAAATAAACTTTGCATGCTCCAACTGATAACACAAGGTTCCAAAAGCTTTGCATTATGAAGAGCCATTAAAAAAACAATTATTTTCCCCTGATGCATTAGAGCATCTTTGTACCAAACTTCTATTCAGTGGTCTTTCTCTAAGTTAAACAACATTATTTACCACTTTCTCACCTTGCTAGCTTTTGGGTTGAATTACAGGATGACAGCTCAGTCAGATTATTTAGTACAAGTGAAAGAGCATGAAGACTGCAGCATAACATCAAGGGCAAGTCTGACGCTCTGTTCAAAATATGAGCTTTATTTTAACATTGCAGTAAGGAGATTGTACAGAATTTCTGTTCACAATTAGAATGAGCAAACGTGAAAACTGTGAGCTCAAGTTCATCCCTGAGCAGAGGAGAAGAGCCAACAGCCTGTGACCCACACCAGACCAGGTTTGGGTGCATAGGTGACACTGGAACCATCTACAAGCAACAAACCCTGTGAGTTGTGATTATTTCTAACCTTGAGTTTTAAATATTTTCCTTTATTTCCTATTATCATCGTTCTGGTTCCACTAACACACTAATTAGGGACTTAGTGGTCGTTGCATTGCCTTCTAATGGATTGAAGCTGGATGTGCAGCCATGGTGCCTGACTGAGGGGTGACCTAATGACTGCAGCCCTTTGCCTGAGCAATATGCTTGTGGCCCCAGCTCCCTGAAGGACAGGGATTTACAGAAAAAGTGGAACCCATACAAACAAAAAGTTAAAACACCTTCCCTCTGTACAGTACCGCTCTCACTTGTAGGTGGGTCTGATGGAGACTACAAGAACTGCAGAAATATGAAATCCCAGCCTTTTTTTTTTTTTTTTTTTTTTTTTTGTACAAATAAAACACCAAATGACACTTTGATGTTGGTTAAGCTTTCCATTTGTTTTATGACCTGAAAGTTTGTTCCATCTCCCCACTTGCTGCTTGTTAACCAAGAGCAGCAGTGCTATTTACTTTTACAGCTGCCAATCAAACTGGCCTTAATGACAACCCGCTGTTGTCCCGTCTCCCTCGCATCCGAGGCTGTTCCTTATCAAGTGCACTCTTTCATCAAATGCATTATTGGCTAAAAATAACAAACACACTTAACAGCCTGTTTTCTACAAAACAGGCATCTTTTTCCAATAGATGAAAATTTCCATCCAAGTGGCATCTGTTTTCCTCCCAGGCTGCTTGCTTTGTATCCTTCACAAATTTCCTGCTCACATTTGTTGGCCAAGGAACAGGTGTTGCAGCAGTGATGTACACGAGGTCCAGTTCATTCCATAAAAGACACAATCTGTTCAGAAGATGCTCTGCTGGCATGCCCACTTGCCAAATGAAAATGCTCCACATGGGCGGTCAGATGGGAACCCACGCGCTGACCTCCAGACCCACACTCATTCAGCTCCATCATGGATGAAGCATCATTGGTGTTCACAACCAAGTGAGACTGTCAGATTGTTCAGCTGGCACTTACACCAGTTTTGGGTTCAGGACCGTGTGTCTTTCACAATGGCAATCAAGACTCCAATGCAGATCCAGAATCCACCACATCCTCTGGCAAACTGTTCCAACCATTCTCACCTGGAAAGAACCAACTGATTTTTACCTGACTCTATGTTCCAACCCCTATTTTTGCTTTGCTCTTCTCTGCAAGACCAACGAGTCCATCAGCATCTGGTGTTCTCCCTCTGTCACCATCTTAACTGGGACAATAAGGTCACTCCTCAATTTTCTTTCTGACAAGCTAATGAAGTGACACATTTCAATCTCACATAGCAGTGATTTTTTTCCTAACCCACTTGCACCTTTACAGGCTTATAGCTACATACATGTAGGAGACTGTCCTGGAAAGATTACCATAGGAAAGATCAGCCATCCCCTGGTGATCCATTCAAGAATAGGAAATAAAACCCATAGAGATCTAAAATGCGACTTCCCTCTGAATTTAATGTGGATTTGTTAAGCTTCCAGAAGTTTTGTACTTGTTTTGTCTCAAAAAGGGTACATGGTCTCATTTCACCCAGACATGTTACTCCACAGATTACTTTGAGTTCAAAAAGAGATTTAAAACAGCTCTCAGCAGTAGAACTTACATAAAATTCTCCCATCCGGTGCTCAAGTAAGGGAAAATACATTCCTGGAGCAATTTTACACTTTTATGCAAAGGGATCTGAGATACATTTTTCAGCTTTCCAGAAGTATGTTCTGCTGCTGCTGCTAATCCTTTCCAATAGACTCAATGCAATTACTTGTTAATAAAAACATGTTTTAATCAGCTGGCAGAAAAACTGATACCATTTCCATTCTCTGCCTTGAAACAAATGAGATGTAGGAAGGAGTGGAGCTCTCTCATTTCTGAAGTAGGAAGCAGATAATTTTTAAAGTTCAGATCATTATGCAGTGTAATTTTCATGTAATAACTTTAGCACCGACCTTGTGTTACTCCTCTGGTGCTAACTATTTAAGGGAATGCATTACTTATAAAATACAAAAAGAGGAATATCGTTTCAAAATCTTCTTGCCTTCTCACTGATCAAAGTGAACAATAGGTCGTCATCACCGTGGAATCAATTTGCAAGAAAACAATAAGGTGTGTCTATTGCACTAAGTCTGGGTACTAAGAGAATATGAGCCATGTGGGCTGACTGCATCATTTCTGTTTAACCAGGCACCAGCCTGGTTTTTATAACAATACAGCCTCCTAAGAAGCAGCCGTATTATTCCACTGTATGAATGCTGAAGCTGTGTTTCTTCATTGCTCACAGCCATTTATCTGTGCTTAATGGGATCAAGCAGACTGCAAATGAGTAGATTGTCAGTCTTCCCCAATGGATCTTATGGGGCAAACTTCTCGAGGACTGGCATTAGCTTGTTTTTCTTTCCCTCTTTTTTCCTCAGTGCAACAGGCCTAATAGACGTTAAACAAAAAAACAGTCCAGACTGATCTGAAATTTACAGTTTTCAGCTACTCTTGAAGGCATTAAACCTAGAAAAGGCTAGTTGCTTCATTGCAGCATCTGTCTCTTCCTTGGACTTGGGAGAGCTAGGTTAAACTCCTGCCTCCGCTTATGATGAAAGGAAGACACATCTACCTGGGAGCTCTGCACCTTTCAGGATTTACGTCTTCCATGAGACTCTCCTCACTAAGGACAGCACTGATACAGGTAAATAAAAGGAAAGATTTTCAAGATTAATGCTAGGTCACAGTACCTTATGGTTTTGTCTTTAGTATGTATCAAATAGGGCAACAAAGCTGATGAGGAGCCTTTGGCACAAGTCTTATGAGTAGTGACTGAGGGAACTGGGATGGGAGGAGACCACATCTCCTACACACATCACATCAGTCTACAACTGCCTGAAAGGTTGCTGTAGAAAGATGCAGGCCTCTGCTCCCATGTAACTAGCAATAGGATGAGAGGGAATAGCCTCAAGTTTCTCCAGGGGAGATTCAGGTTGGATATCAGGAAAAATTTCTTCTCTGAAGGAGTGGTGAAGTGCTGGAATGGGCTGCGCAGAGAGGCGGTGGTGTCACTGTCCCTGGAGGTGTGCAAGAAATGTTGGGATGCTGGTTCAGCGTGGAATTGCTGGTGGCAGGTGAATGGTTGGACTGGTTCATCTTGGAGGTCTTTTCCTACTTTGGTGATTCTATGATAATTCATCCAGATTCACTTACTCAGGGAAGGGAAGTGAATTTGGTACGCATGCTTCTGAAGGCTGTGCTTGGGCAAGAGGCCATCTAGAACACCATTTCCAGGCCTGATCACCCCAGATGGGGAAAGACTTACCAAAACTGCAGTGGATGTGGAGAAGAGTTGTCAGGATAACAGAGGCTCTGGAGGGGTTAGCTGATCAGGGAGGATACCATTAAGGCACATTTAACACTGCAAAATCAAGACTGAACTTGCTGCCAGTAAATTCAAATTAGAGTGGGGTAAAGAGGGAGGATAAACACAAAGAAATAAGGAGAGCTACTTACACTAAAGGACAACACTGACAAGAATAAATGAGTGAGTCAAAAATAAATTCAAGCTTGCAACTAGGTTTTTCAAACTACTTCCTGTGAGATGATGGAATAAGGAAGTAATGGTAACAGTACTACAAACAGGAACCTCTTTACTTTGAGGTGAGGCCTGATTGACTAGACTATTTGATCAATTAGGCTATTTGATTATAAATACATGTTCTTACCATGTGTCAGCAGGCTGATCTGAAAGGATAAGCTAGGAGTCACAGGTATCCAACAGTGAGGCCACAGAGCAGTTTCCTCTGAAGCTGGTGCAGTCCATTGTGCCCAGGCAAGAATGGCAGAGTGGGTTGGGTGTCAGCAAAAAGGGCCAGTCTAAAGTTCCTTGTGCAGCTGACGAGTCCATTGTGATGAGACAAGTCCAAACTCAGCTGTGCCACATCAGAGCTGATTTTGCATGTGGGCAGCCAAAAACCCCCAGGCAGGCAAAGATACTGCAGAGCCTGTGGCACACTGATGGCCAAGACAATGGCTTTTTTTTTTTCTTTCAATAGGACATTAAGGCCTTCAGATGATTTTTTTTTTCCCTTAGGATGGTGAGTGCTTTCCTTAATTCAGCCTTATGGTGGCATTCACAGTAGAAAATAACTGAACAGCAGCAGAAAGGCACTGTATTCTGAAAAAATAAAATCTGTGTGCACGTGTAATGTTTTCGTTTCACTTTTAAACATAATCCCTTTTTAAAACTATCTGTAAATTAATATTACAGTGTCTTTTTTTTCAGCCAAGATGACACAATGGCTTTGGTGTTTACAAGAAGAGATGCAAGAAACAAAGTCCTGTTTCCTGCTCACATGTAAAGCCAAAGGAAAGGAAAACATCTAACTATGAGAGATGTAGAAACTACTTCAGAGAGATTTTCATGAGAACCACTTGAAAACCCAATCTTCTTTTGTAGTGCAGATATTTCATCACAGTCCAACAATATTAAGCTATTTATTTGCCCTATAAACAGTGAGACAGTAATTTCACAGTCTGTCAGATACAGGAGCAAAAAACCAAACTGTTTGTAGAGCCAATAGAGGAAGGGATTGTGATCATCCCCAGTGATTTTTGGCTTATTCCTTGCGTCTCTGAGTGATCCAAAACTGTTAGACGTTAATATAATTTCTTGCCAAGCTATGGAAGTAAAACATCAGGAGAAATGGAATCAGAGCTCTCATTCTTCTATCTGTGGGCCAGCAGAAAATGCATGCAAGGGTGTTCTCTGCAAAACTGAAACTGAAGTTTACTGAAGTTAATGGGCATCGTTAATTGAACACCACCAAGACCAACCCACTAAAGCTATCTCTAACTTCAGAACAGGAACATGTACTGGAGATAAGCATGCTAGCTCATTCATATCCATCTCTAGCCAACCCACTGAAACCAACTGTTATTTCTTATTAGCACATTTCTGAGCTGCTTTCTAACAATCTTTCCTACTGCATGTATCAGATTGACCAGAGATGTGCTGTAAGCTCCATCCCTGGACACATTCAAGGCCAGTCTAGTCTAGACTCTGAGCTCACGACTGAGCTATAAGCGTTCCTGTTCACTGTAGGGGAATTGGACTAGATGATCCTTAAAGATCCCTTCCAACTCTAAGGATTCTATGATTCTATGAATGTTGAAAGTGTGGGTTAAGATATCCTCAGCTTTTGCAATGATTACTGTCCTTTCTGTTTACAGCCATTATAACAATTTTGCATCACATGTGAGCCCTGTGAAGTGTACCTTTCTCCCCAGCACCATGGCTCCCACAAATGGGTTCATTCTTCTCCTAGCTTCAACTCACCAGGCAGAGGCTTTGTAAGGGAAGGGTTAATTTTCCAGGTCTGTATTATATTTAAAGCAGTTCAGTCAAATGTAGAACTAACCTCTGATAGAATCCGAATAGACTCGTAATGCGTGAAATTTAAAAGAGAAATTTCCCTTAAAAAAAATCCCTTGAGACATGAGAGGTCATTGTCGAAAACCATAACTAATGTAGCAAAATGGAAGAGCGTTGTGGGGAGGGAATGGTCCTTGGCAGCTGTTTAATGGTGCTCCTCAGCTGCAGCACTCAAGGCTGACCAGCACTGATTTGGTTCCTGATCTATCACTCCCTCTAGTCTGTCATGACTCAACTGCTGCCTGCAGCAAAGCTAATTGGGATTCACACCATGGCTCCCAGAACAAAGACCGGAAAGTTCAATTTTGTGAAAGTCTTTGGCCTCAGCAAGGAAGAACCTTGGAGGAAGAACCTTGGAGCACCTCTGTTCCTCCCTTACCCTCTTTCAAAATGAAAGCCACACAGCAGCCAAGGGTTCATTGTACTTCAGGACACTGAGACCTCCCAGACCCCAGCTCAGCTACATATGGAACACATCAGCCAGCAACACACAGCCACAGTCAGTCTGCACAGGGCTTCCTACGTCTGGAAGGGTGTGAAGAGATGTATACTACCTGGACTCTTCCTGTTCATTCATATATTAACATCCCTCTTTGTAGCTTTTCCAACCCAGTTCAGAGCCTGTGAGCAGGAGTTGACGTTTGATGGTAAACATGCAGGATGACCTGCAGCCTCAGAAGCCCACATGTGAGTGAGCACCTGCCAGCTCAAGGCTCGCTCTGTTGGAATGGTTCCTGGGCTTCATCACCACCTTCCTGGTGATTTTCTGTAATTCACCAGTGAGTCCTGTGCCCCTGCCTGCTCCCAGCCTGCAGACCCTGCAGTCTCTCCTCTTCCCAGTCATGGCCCTCCTTCAGCATTTTACAACAAACAGGCCCCAGGCAGGGAGGACTGTGTTTCAGTAGGAAGGTGAATAGGTGTTTTCCCATCTTTGTCCTCTACTGCCAAACTCAGAGCCAGCCAACAGCCCAGCTCCCCTCCAAGGTGGAGGATTTTTTGGGCTACCTGAGGCCTTTCAGATCTCCACGGTTGGGTCTGTCATGGTAGACCCACACCAGGAGCACAGCCACAGCTTTGCGACATCCCTCTATCGTCCCTAGGACTATCAGGCTGTCTCACCTCATCTCTTCATCCTGATACCATTTTCACAGCATACTGGCAAAATTGAAAGGGTTTGGGAGAACAAGGTGGTTTCCTTAGTCTAAAACATAATTTGAGCTCATCGGGCTTTAGAATCCAGTCAAAAATGCAACTTTAACTCAGCTTTTTTTAAGAAGGAATTTCTACTTGCCACTTTTTTAGATCCCAACACAGAACATGAGGTAGAAGGGTGCTTCTGAGTATCATCTAGGATTACAGATGATGGCCTTAAGTTGTACCAGAGGAGGTTCAGGTTGGATATTAGGTAAAAGTTCTCTGAAAGAGTGGTGAAGCAATGGCACAGGCTGCCCAGGGAAATGGTGGAGTCACCATCCCTGGAGGAGTTCAAGGAACATGGAGATGTCACTGAGGGACATGGTTTCTGGGCATGGTGGGGATGGGTCAATGGTTGGACAAATGGTATTTCCCAGTTTTAATGATTCTTTGTTTCCAGATCTAGCATAAGAAGAAAGAAATCAGCAAGTGAGAACACTGAGGCTTCCAACATGGACAGAACAGAGAGCGCAACAGAATAAGACAAAGAGCACAGACTAAGAAATGCAGATGAGAGGTTTAAGTTTGATGCAGCGAAGAAGGAGGAGATATGAGAGAAATCCACTGAAAGGTGTTCATGGGATGATGTGGTGTTTGGTAGCTGTTGGAAGATGCCGGCAGAGGAGAGGAAATGGGGACAGGCAATAACTCAAGCTTTCAGCAACTGATACAGAGAAAGGAAAAAGTTTCAGTGGAAAAATAGGAGACAGATGCACTGGCACTGAATTTGCTTCCCAGACTGAATAACAGCCTTCAAAGATATTGAGTAAACTTGTATTAATAAAAACATCATAAGCTCTTCTATTTTTATGTTGCCAGTTATATTTTCAGCTCATGAGATCAAAGGTTTTTTTTTTAAGGCAATGAAGAATGTTATTAAAGCAATATTTAAAGACAATGAATTCAAAATAAAAGTTTCAAAAACTGGGAAGTAGTTAAGTTTGGATCAGAGCAACCTTTCAGTTGGGTTTGGATTACAGCAAGCAATTTCTTTTAGCTGTGAATTGGGATTTTTGCCAGCTCAGACCTGGGCTTTGCTTTGCAAAAGAGAACACACCTTGCCAGCAGCACTCTTGCCGGGAGTTTGGCAACTGGCCATATTACATGAATCTGAGAACAAAATCACTGCTTGTGTACTGTTATATTTTAGCTTTTATCACCACTACAAAAGCTCTTGAGCATAACTTCCCTTATCAGCAAACACCAGTCCTTCTCATCAAGAACCATGCCTTAATGAACAGACTTTGTCACTCTTGTTTGTTAGTACCTTAATGCACATTGGATGTTTCCCTGAGTCGTTTTACTCAAGGCTAATATCAGAATCTGGTCCTAAATCAAACAGCTGCACATCACAATGTACAAATTGTCACTGCTCAGTCAGCTGCCTTTATTTCTTTTAATAAACTGTGCTTTAAAACCTAGATACTATGAGTCATTCTCCTGTTATCCATTGCTTCACTGGAAATGGAGTTTTCATACTATTAGAGCCATACTCCTCACCAATCTTTGCTTCATATACTTGTATCACCTCAAAATGACCGTGAATGCTAATCTGCTTTGTGGAATATATTCGCTTGTCATTTCCATCTCTTTATGCTTGTTTGTAAAACCTAGCATCTCTCATTAAACTCAATGGCACCCGATATCCACTCCAAACACGAGGTGTTCTGGTGCAACAGTTTGTCCAGAGTCCTGTAGGAGCTCGTTTAAATACTGTGCCCAAAGAGACTGCACATGCTTTTTGTTGCTAAAACTGACCTGATTCAAATGACACTTGTAGTTATACTGTTAGTCACCTTAACCCATGCTAAGGTGGTGCAGGCTGAGCCTCTTTCACTTGTCTGAGCACACACAAACACATGCTCAGTGAGGGCTCGGGATGAATGAGACGCCAGGAGAACCTTCTGGGCTAAGGTTGCACAGCAAACTATAATGCATTAGCAGTTTACAAAGCAACTTCAATTCTGCCAGTAGAAAAAAGGAGATCCTTTAAGACCTCTAAGATTAACCAGTTCAATCATCCACCTACCGCCAATATTTCCCCACTTAACGACGTCCCTCAGTATAGCACTACACATTTCTTGAACACGTCCAGGGATGGTGACTCTAGCACCTCCCTGGGCTGCCATTCGAGCGTATGACCACTCGTTTGGAGATGAAATTGTTCCTAATATCCAAGGATATTCCCTGAGGCTGTTCCCTCTCATCCTATTGGTAGTTACCCAAAGGGGCCAACTCCCACCTCGCCACAACCTCCTTTCAGGCAGTTGAAGAGAGAGATGTAGTCTCCTCTGAGCCTCCTCCAGACTGAACATCCCAATTCCCACAGCTGCTCTGTAAGACTTATGCTCAGACCCCTCACCAGCTATGTTGCCCTTCTCTGGACTCACTCCAGGGCCTTGATGTCCTTCTTGTAGCGAGGGGCCCAAAACTGAACAGAGCACTGAGGTGTGGCCTCACCGGAGCTGAGCACAGAGGACGATCACCTCCTGCTGGCTGCATTACTTCTAATACAAGCCAGGATGCCCTTGGCCTGGGCACACTGCTGGTTCAGGTTCAGGTGAGCATCAACCAGCACACTCAGGTCCTTTTCTTCCACGCAGTCTTCCAGCCACTCTGCCCCAAGCCTGTAGCGTTGCTTGGGGTTGTTGTGGCCAAAGTGCAGGACCTGGCATTTGGTCTTGTTGAACTTCATCGCATTGGCCTCAGCCCAGCAATCAGCCTGCCCAGATCCATCTATAGGGCCTTCCTACCCCCAGGCAGATCAACACCTCCTCCCAACTTGGTGTCATCTGCAAACTTACTGAGGATGCACTCAATTTCCTCATTTAGGACATCGATAAAGATATTAAACAAGACAGGCCCCAGTACTGGCTGCTGGGGAACATCACTTGTGTCTGGTCACCAGCTGAATTCAATTCCTTCCACCACCACTCTCTGGGTTTGGATCTCCAGCCAGTTCTTTGCCTAGCAAAGAGTGCATACTTGCATCTATATAGCAGAGTAATTGTGTATGTCAGGACTGTTCAGCTCATCCTGCAGAGGAACCTGAGCAGCTGCACGGACCCTGCAGCCTCTTTATGCAGCTGTGCTTAAGATGCCATCTCAGGAGAGACAGATTCAGGGGAGTGAAAAAAAGTACAAACAGAGATTTTACTTGTCCGAAAGGTTCCCTGTATGACAGCATACAGTGAAACACCTTGGCATGTCTGAACACACAGAAAATCTGCTATAGTCTGACATCATCATTTTTATTTTTATTTTTATTTTTATTTTTATTTTTATTTTTTTTCAAGGCTTATGCAGCTTTCTGGGAACTAGCTCACTTGTAGGGTAGAATACACCAGTTTTAGATTATTTCTTCTTCCTGTGGTACTCAATTACTCATAGCTTCTTTACCAGCTATGTCTGCAAGCTTCTGTTTTACCTCACCTGCAAAGAATACACTGTCTCTTCATAAAATCTCCAGTGGCCTAAGTGCTAATCCTGCTCTCTGCCTCCATTATGGATGTGGGGTTTTGTTTCCTGCCCCTTGGCACTGCAGCACTTGCTCACTCCATGCTAAGCCCTGCTGCGTATCTTCTAGAATGTGCCTGGATTACCCCTCGTGTTTTATTCATGGCCTCTGGAAAGCTTGATGCAGAAATTCAGTCAACAGAGCTATTAATACACAAAGGTAGATGGCCAGATTGAAAGCCGGTCCGAATGTATCAAAGCAGAAAGTGAAACCAAAAGATTTCCCAGAATAATGCCACCAACATTTCTATTAAAAGGGGGGAATGAAGTCCAGGTCTGACATTTAAAATTAATGCCACCTGTTTAAAACCTACCGCTCATTTTTTTACAGGCAGTGGGAAAGCTTCAAGGCAACAACTCTCCTCCCTCCGCTAATTGTGCAGCCTTTCATCACTAATGATTGACTTCTTTCTGCTTTTTCCCTTTCTTCACAATGGGTACAGAAGAGCAGCTGTGCACAAGGCAATGCTTCAAGAATTAGGTGAGTTGAAGAGATCTCAACACAGGTAGCAGAGCATCACGTTTAATTCCTCTGGTGCTTACTTTAATAAGATTTATCGCAATGCACTCTTCAGTCATTACAGAGCATGAAATATGCAATGCTGTGCTTTGCCATTTAACATACCATTTATCTCCTCATTGCTGTGATGAGGACATCATTATTTTTTTAATAACTTCTTATCAGGCAGGTTCAGCCACATACTGTTGGTTTTATTTCAAAACTCCACACAGCAGTTATGACCATGAGCTGATGTCTAATTTCTTTCGCTACTACAAGAAAATAACACAGCTACACTTCAGAGTCACCATCAGCACAGTTATGTGTGGGTAGAAGGCAGGAAAAGCAGACCTCATGTAGCAAAGAACTTGTTCTCAGGCTTTTTTTTTTTTATCTCCTCATATGGCTGAATTCTTTACCGATTTGCAGAGTAGAAGAGCAGGGATATTTCCTTAGTGGGGGCACTCCCCTGACACTCTGTGTAACAAGCCATAGAACTTCGCCCCACCATTTCTGCCTCAGATCCATCCATCTGTGATCCAACTGCTCTGTGCTGTTTAACCAGACACCCTGATCTTTCTGAACATGTACTGCATCTTGACCTGCAGTATTTACTTCAGCCCTAAATGGATGGCTAATTTCTCTCATCGTGAAAGCAGCACAAGTATCAGCCTTTGCTGCGCTTTTATTTCCAGCCACAGGATTCTGGAGAGCTGGAACAAAGTCTTCTTTCAGAAGTCTCCTTGTGCATGGGTACCTGCAAGACTCCTGCCTCTAAGCCTACTTGGTAAGTGACAGATGTCATTGAATCACAGAATCACCAAAGTTGGAAAAGACCTTCAAGATCATCCTATCCAACTGTCCACATACCACCAATATTTCCCCACTAAAACATGTCCCTTAATACAGCATCTAAATGTTTCTTCAATACCTCCAGGGTTGGTGATTCCACCACCTTTCTGGGCAACCCATTCCAGAGCCTGACTGCTCTGTCAGAGAAAAAATTGCTCCTAATGTCCAACCTGAACCTCCCCTTGTGCAACTTGGGGCCATTCCCTTTTGTCCTATCACCACTTACATGGGACGTCCTTCAGTGCCTCACTGAAAAGTTTGTTTGGAAGTCCTCTGCAGAGGAGAGTGGAGGGCACTGCTAAATGTTTCTTAAAGCACTGTAATCTCAAGATCAGTTTTTTAATATTGCTTTTAGTGTGACTCACCCAAGGTGAGCACCTAATATGGTAGAAAAAGATCTGTGCCTCAGCAGGCTTTCCATCCACTTACACAGGAGAAAGCAGTGGTGGCAGCAAGAAACAACCCGACCAGAAAATAAAAGATGAGCAGCAGTCACAGCTCATCAGCTGCTTCAGCTTCAAGCATTTTGTAGGAATTGTAACAGAGGTGAGATTTAAGAAGTGCAACAAGCACAAACAGAAATTTAGAGCGTTATTATCAGCACAATTGTTCACAGAGTGCTTCCTTCTTAATTTCTGATGCTCAGTTTTGCAACGAAGTACAGGCTGAAAAGAATGGCATGGACAACGCAAGCACACCGGCACATCTCGCACTGGGCTTGGGGCTGTGATCAGTGGGCACTGGCAGTTACAGAAACGTGTAATGCATGTGATAAATAGTCAATAAACACAGCCGAAATTGTCACCATGCACTTCACATGATTCAGCTGCCCAGCTGCACCTCTGAATATTCATTTGCATGATGGAAACTAGGAAGTGCCTTGAGAACAAGGAGCCAAAGCCTGCCTGCAAAGGATCAGGGTAAGTGGGTCCAGACTAGACTAGACAGAATGGGGTTCCTCTCTACACCTTCATAAGGTTTTAAGGAATTTTGACATGGCAACCTACTTTGAAAGTAAGAAGAAAGCTCTTCTTTATTTCAGCTACCCTGATCTGAGGCCCAAGCGTATAGATTTTGATAAGACAGGCAATTTGCTATATGAACCAAAATATGTCACCCTGTTGTTCTCTACTGTTAATTTGTTAAATGCAATTTAAAGGGCTTACTTTGTGCATCAGAGCTGAATTGCAGGACTGGAGAAACTACATTCATCTATTGGCTTACCCCACTGTTCAGGAGTTGATCAGCTTTCAACCCCTCCCATCAGACCAATATTTGAGAAATAGCAATTTTGCTTATAACTTCTTCTATTGGCAACTAAGTGGCTGAAAAAATAAATCTCCAATATTAGTTTCTTTCTTGCACACTTGTTCTCACTCAAGGGTACTTAGGAACTATTCTATTTGTCACAGTACAGTAACCCGGCACTCTGGGAATCATAACGTATCCTCTCATAGCTGTGGTGGATAAATAGCTATAATTTTCATTAGTCCTCCTTGAGTAAGCTTTCCCATTGAAACAAGAGACAAGGCAGACAGCAAGGCACTCCGTCACTAAAACCATGGCTTCGAATCACTAACTGGTAACATATGACGAAGCAACAGAGATGATAATAAAGCAAATCAACACACTGCCCTGCATGCACAGCGTGCACAGTGTAGGGCTTCATTTATAGCAGCTGCTGATGGCGACCTGGTGGCACATTCCACTAACTGCTCTCTGGAGGTAGGGACTGAAAAAGCAGAGCCCCACTATGGCCTGTGGGGCTAACATGCAAACTGCTGCCCCAAGGAGACATAGCCTGTCCCACGGCTGCTGCAGGAGGAGCTGTGCAAGGTTGCTGCTCACAAGGGGTGTCATAGGGCACAGTTACACACAAGCAAAGAGTCTCAGCTGCAGAAATGAGCAATGAACGTGGTAAGTCCCTCTTGGTCAAAGGCCTGCTGCTGTTTAAAATACTATCAGAGGTGGGTTCAGGTATTGGACAGACCGACCAGAGGTGAAGCGTTGCTAGACCTGCTGCTCACCAACGCCGAGGAGATCATCAAAGGCGTCAAGGTCGGAGGCTGCCTGGGCTCCAGCGACCACGCCCTGGTTGAGTTTGTGATCTCAAGAGATGTGGGCCTGGCAAAGAGCAGGATCAGGACACTGAACTTTAGAAAAGCAGATTTCAAACTACTCAATGGATTGCTGGCCAAGATCCCCTGGCGCGCTGCCCTCAAAGACAAGGATGTTGAGGAGAGCTGGCGGCTCTTCAAAGATGCCCTCCTGGAAGCACAAGAGGTCTCCATTCCTCTGAATAAGAAAGTGGGCAGGCGAGGTAGGAAACCGGCATGGCTCAGCAAGGACCTGCTGAGAGAACAAGTAATGTCAAGAATGAGCATGTGATCCGAGACAGCCAGCACGGCTTCACCAAAGGAAGGTCATGCCTAACTAATCTTGTGGCCTTCTATGATGGAGTGACGGCATTGGTGGACGAAGGGAAGGCGACCGATGTCATTTACCTGGACCTGAGCAAGGCCTTTGACATGGTCCCCCACCACATCCTCATCTCCAAATTGGAGGGAAGTGGATTTGATGGGTGGACGACCCGATGGATAAGCAATTGGTTGAAAGGCCGCAGACAGAGGGTGGTGGTCAATGGCTCTATGTCCAGGTGGAGGCCGGTAACAAGTGGTGTCCCCCAGGGGTCTGTCTTGGGACCGGTGCTCTTTAACATCTTTATTAATGACATCGATGAGGGAATTGAGTGCACCCTCAGCAAGTTTGCTGACGACACCAAGCTGAGTGGTGCGGTTGATACGGTGGAAGGAAGGGAGGCCATTCAGAGGGACCTCGACAGGCTGGAGGGCTGGGCTCGGGTGAACCTAATGAGGTTCAACACGGCAAAGTGCAAGGTTTTGCATTTGGGCCGGAAGAACCCCAGGCACCCGTACAGGCTGGGAGGAGTGGTCCTTGAGAGCAGCTCGGCAGAGAAGGACCTGGGGGTCCTGATGGACGAGAGACTGAACATGAGCCAGCAGTGCGCTCTGGCAGCTCGAAAGGCAAATGGGATCCTGGGCTCCATCAGGAGAGGGGTGGTCAGCAGGGACAGGGAGGTGATTGTCCCTCTCTACTCGGCTCTTGTGAGGCCCCATCTGGAGTACTGTGTCCAGGTGTGGAGCCCTCAGTACAAGAAAGACATTGAGATTTTGGAAAGGGTCCAGAGGAGGGCGACTAAGATGATCAGGGGGCTGGAGCACCTCCCCTATGAGGACAGGCTGAGGGAGTTGGGCTTGTTCAGCCTGGAGAAGAGAAGGCTGCGGGGTGACCTCATTGCAGCCTATCAATACCTGAAGGGAACCTACACCCACGAGGGGAGTAAACTCTTCAAAAGGGCTGACAACAGCAGGACTAGGGGAAATGGATCGAAGTTGAAGGAGGGAAGATTTAGGTTGGATGTTAGGGGGAAGTTCTATACAAGGAGAGTGGTTAGGCCCTGGAACGGGCTGCCCAGGGAGGTTGTGGATGCCCCGTCCTTGGATGTGTTTAAGGCCAGGTTGGACGGGGTCCTGGGCAACCTGATCTGAATGTGTGTGTTTGGTGGCCCTGCTAGGCAGGGGGGTTGGAACTACATGATCCTTGAGGTCCCTTCCAACCCGGGTGATTCTGTGATTCTGTGATTCTGTGATTCTGTGATTCTGTGGGAAGTTTTGCTGTCTCTGTGGCAGGAACTACTTAAGCATCTTTGTATGACAAGGAGTCCATTTGCTACTTCCCATTGGCAGACAGGACACTGTTTATACAGCTTTAGTGTGAGGTAGCACTGCTTTCATGGCGCAGGAAGACCAGAGGACCTTCATGTATCCCTTCTAGCCCACAGCTACTCCATGACTCTCTGAACCAGCATCAGAGATTGACATATATACATATCTAGAAAGGAGCATATAAATAGGAGAGGGAAGAGCTATCCAAGGGTGGATAGCGACAGGAAAGGGGGAGTGGTTTCAAAGTGAGACAGGGGAAGTTTAGGTTGGATATTAGGAGGAAGTTTTTCACCCAGAGGGTAAAAAACTCAATGATCTCTGGAGGTCCCTTCCAACCCCTACAATTCTGTGATTCTGTGGTGAGGCACTGGAACAGGTTGCCCAAGGAGGCTATGGATGCGCCATCCCTGGAGGCATTCAAGGCCAGGCTGGATGTGGCTCTGGGCAGCCTGGGCTGCTGGTTGGTGACCTGCACACAGCAGGGGGTTGGAAGTAGGTGATCACTGTGGTCCTTTTCAACCCAGGCCCTTCTATGATGCTATGATACAAATGTTTCCCACAAATCCTCCGCCAGCCCAGAAAACATCCCCTTATGCCTACAGCACAGTGGTAACACCTAGCAGCCATCTGCTAGCCCTGATGCTGCAAGCAACCCAAGCCTGAGAAACCCAGCAAACATGAAAACAATTGTTCAGTAAAGACATCTTCTTTCCAGACACGTGTCAAAGCACAGAAAATGGATCCTTTCCCCAGCTGGAGCAGATTTCAACTCAAGCATTAGACATCTGATAGCAAGCTGTAATTGACAAATTATTATGGAATAATTTTTACCACTAAATATATCTTTATGGATTTCTCAAGTCTTGCTGTGTTTCTAAGGGCATTAATGCAATTTCTTAACATCTCAGTTATCTATAAACAGAAGCCAGAGGCCCCTGATTAAGTAATTAGTTGTCAGTAGGCAGAAATCATCAGTAAAACCTTACCTTCCTTTGGGATAAAGGAAACAAAAAATGCCAGAATTCTAGTGGAAAAAAAATAATCATAGAATCTGTTCATCATACAGCAGAGTTCACCCTGGCACTGAGCAGGGCACTTGGCCAACAGCCCTGTGCTGGCTGTCCCAGGGACACAGCCAAAACCCTCTGTTCCTACAGCAGGAGACGTCCTGGACATTGGTGAGGTTGTGTTTACCCAATTAACTTCTCTGTGGCGATAAGGGAAGATGTGGTCTCGCCTCAAAATCTGTTAGAAATTCCCAGCAGAGAAACAGAACCCAGAAAATGCATTGATCTTTCTGATCACATTCATCAAATGGGGCATCATTGAATGTTTCCTTCTGCTAAGGAATTCACTTAGAAGAAATACAGCTAACCTTTGTGGGTCTTTTTTTTTTTTTTTTCCCCTCTTTTTTTCCCGTTCACTTATAAAAAGCCCAATAACCACATCTTAAGGGTGGAATGACTGTGAGAGCAATCTTGGAGCTAATAACTTGAGAGCTGGTATTGATGAGAGCAGGGCAGCGATGCAGCTGCTGTTCCATAAGCACAGCACACCACCCCACCTCCTTGCAGGCCACAGAAGATGCTCGGGGTGGTGTACATTCCAACAGCTTCAAATTAGAACAAGGTTGCATTGGTTTACAATCAGTTTTCTGCTTTTGAATGATTACTGCATCATACCCCCCCGTATCTGAAGTCAGCTCTCTGCACAGGAACATCTGATCATTTGCTGCAGATTATTTTCCCTTCTCTTGCACTGTGAAAGCAGCACATATTTGCAGCAGCAGATCTCTCCCTTCCCGCTGTGTGCTGTTCCTACCTGGCACTGCACTGGCTATGGTGGTGCTGCCTCTCAATGCCTGCACACCATTCAGCCCCTGCACGTGTTGTGCTTTAACATGGCTGCTTCTATGCAAACCTTAGATAAACCTGCACAGTAGGTTATGTCCAGCATGGAAAGGATCTGTGCTTTGCCAGTGCTGTTTTGTAGCCAGAGAAAATCTGCTTACTGTTAGCATGACATAAAGCTGTGCACCAAACAGTTTTGGAGCTCTGATCCTATTCCTTATACAACATCATAGAATGGTTTGGGTTGGAAGGGACCTTTCAGATCTCCTGGTTCCAACCCCTGCTGTAGGCAGGGACACCTCCCATAGCCCAGGTTGCTCACAGCCCCATCCAGCCTGGCCTGGAGTGCTCCCAGGGAGGAGCCACAGCCTCACTGGGCAACCTGTTCCAGGGTCTCACCACTCTCACATTAGGAACATCTTCCTAATACCTAGTCTAAATCTACCGTCTTCCAGTTTAAAGCCATTTCCCCTCACACTCTCACTACCTGCCCTTATTAAAAGTCCCTCCCCAGCTTTCCTGTAGGATCCTTCAGGTCTTGGAAGGCCGCTGTAAGGTCACCCCAGAGCCTTCTCCAGGCTGAAGAGCCCCAGCTCTCTTAGTCTGTCCTCATGGGGAGCTGCTGCAGCCCTTTGATCATCTTTGTGTCCCTTCTCTGGACTGCTCCAGCAGCTCCACGTCCTCCTGGTGTTGGTGGCCCAGAACTGGATGCAGTGCTCCAGGTGGGGTCTCACGAGAACAGAGCAGAGGGCAGAATCTCATGTCTTGCCCTACTGGGCATGCTTCTCTTGATGCGATGCAGGATATGGTTGGCCTTCTGGGCTGCAAGTACACATTGCCAGCTCACACTGAATCTTTCATCAACCAACATTCCTAAATCCTTCTCCTAACAACTGCTCTCAAGCTACTCTCTGCTAAACCTGTATCTCTGTTTGGAATTGCCCCAACCCAGGTGCAGGACCTTGTGCTTGGCCTTGTTGAACTTGATGAGGTTGGCGTGGGCCCACTTCCCAGACCTGTCTCTCTCATTAAGGAGAAAGCAATATAACATAGACAAGCGTGCCTATCCAAAACCCAGAGATGCTGGGAGAGCTCAGGGCCAACAATACACTCCATGCTCAGGTAATCCTCTGCTGCCCACCTTGATGAGGAGCCCTGTGCCATGGGAGAAGGTCAGAATGAGATAATACTGTCTCCATCCGGCCTCAATCCCTCACACTGTGTGAGTGCTTCACACCCTTGTAGCAGGCAAGGTGAGGCATTCAAGAGTAACATGGATTCTGGAAAGACACCCATCTTCCTACAGGTCATCAGTGCAGAACAACAGGGCTGAAACAAGTGTTTGTATATGTCCCACATATATTTTCATTGCAGCTGCAGAAAAAGCTTTAGAATCTGTTTCAAAGGAACTTAAAATGGCTTTGTAATTACAAAAAAAGATTTGGAATCATTGAAGTCAAGTGCATTTGCTGAAAATCATCCTAAAAATGTCTTGGCTTTATAGAGCCTTGGATGCTTGTTTCATGCTCTTTCTCAGGAGCAGATAACATCTGCTTTTTTTTTTTCTTTTTTTTTTTTTCCCCCCTAGAAATTAATACATTGTTTGCTATAAAGCACAAGGAGAAGGCTAGCTTGGATGCAGTGAGCGAAGTGTCCTTATGTTCACAAAACACATTCTGAGCAGTTGTGGCTGGGCAGGTGAGAGGCAGCAGGTGCACAGAAGCACGGCCCCAGGATTTGGAAGACAAAGCAGCAACCCTTTGCTCTGCAGCCCTTGTGCAGCAGGCCTGGTTTGGTCATTTTCCCCACTCCTGCAGTGCATCTTCACTCTTCACCTATGAATTCTTGCCTTCCTTTGGCCGCTCTGAAAGTACCTGCAGTGCTCATGTCCAAATGGGCTGAATTCGCTCAGCCAGCAGTCAGGACGGCAAGGAAAGCCCTCACCCTGTGTCATAAAACATTTCCCTCTGGCTCAGGGCAGACAGCCGTGCACAGATCTCGGTGATTGTATGAGTCAGACTCTGGGGGGCACTAAGACATCATAATGAAAGATGGGAGAGAATCACCACAGTTTCCCTCACTCGTGTTTGCAGCTATTCGGATTCTGATCCTAAAAGCAGGGCCAACAGCGATTAAGTTGCAGATGAACCTCATTGTGCTTCTGTATTCCCTTTCTTCAACTTTTATAAGCTCTCCGTAGATCTCTACAGCTGGGGAACGAGCTTGGAGATATCAGGAGAAAATGCTTATCTTCAGCTCTTAAACCAAATGTGAAACATAATGCCACGGCGTTCTCTGACATGTTAGATATTCCAAATGTACTGCACTCTCAGCTGGACGAGCAGGAGCACAGACACAGGCTGACGTGCCAACTCTCACTGCTGGTCCCTTGGCACTGCTTTTCCATTCCCCCCGCCCTTCCTGGCATATCAATTCAACTCCTGGTGCCTAACGAACACAGAGGATGCAGGGGAACAAGGAGGGTGCTGCTCTTTCCCATGGCTTCAGCTCAGAAGTGACTTTTTTTCTGCTCAGAAGCACAAGGTGAGGTTGACGTTTTCTCATAGTCTATGTCTTCCTCTTCTCCCTTGTTATCTCAGCTGACGAGGACAAACTATCCAAAGTAATTATTAATTGCAATGAGAAAATTGCTCCTAAAGAGAAGTTAAGATGATAAGGCAGGAAAAGTATGCTCTGAGGCAGTGGCAGGGATGCTTCCAAGGATGTCAGCTGCCTGGAACACCCACACAGCCCTCACCCTGACACAGCAGGAACTAGAAGGCACTTCTGCACAACCAGCAACAGTACAGTTCCCAAATCCGCATTTCAGCCTGTTACATATCTGAACTGCACGACACCATCTCTCCTTCCTCTGTCTTATATCGTCAGCCACCAAGGCAAGGGTGGCAAATGCTATCAGCAGGGATATGACTTACAGTGTAAGCCATGAATCCTCAAACAAAAACACCAAAGGACTTACAGAATTTCCTACGCACTGACTGCTTCAAATGGCAATTCCTGCTAGCAGTCTCGAGACCAAGCGAATACCCTCAGAATGGTTAAGCAAACCACTCTTCTCCTGAAGTGTACACATTTACAAAGAAAACTGAAGACCAGGAAAATCTCCTCAAATTAATCACTGCAAATTAGTCAGTCAGTTATAATTCTGGGCATCTGTGCTTCAGAGAATCAAAGGCATGCAGTTTATTTGTCTGACTCTCCCCAAGTGTCCACCCTTTCCTTTAAGCTCTCTTTTTGCTTTGCTTTATGGAGACCGTTCGACAGCTCTGCAGAAGAGCGCTAACACAAATCAGACTTCCCCACATGTACTAAGCAGAACAGGAAAGTCTATGCGAAAGCCTCGAGAAGGAATATTGTCTGGCATGTCTGATAATTGCAGTCCCTACTGTCTTGAATTTCTAGATTTGAAGCAGAAGGAGGCGGAGCAAGAAGATCTTTTTTCACGTTTTCATCTGGGGACATTATCTAACTATAATTTATGCTCTAGAGCACTTCAAAGGGAGCTGATATTTTTTATAGATGTCTGAACTCTCAGAACCTGTACAGTTGCCAGCTATTAATACTCAGGAGAAATAGAAATTCAGTTCTTCAAGACCAAAAAGAAGCAAAGCCAAAACTCCAATGTACAAAGCTTGCAGAGAGAATTCTAATTTGACCTCTGTCTGTAATACAAAGTCAGAAAATGTTTGCCTAATGAAGTGCTAATTGCATGACTCAATTTAAGCCCACCCAAGGTCTGAGGAAGCACATGCATCTGAACCAAGGGCAGACAAAAATGGTGCACAGACACCAACCATAACCAGCTCCACCACGGCCTTCTGCTTTGGAAAGGAACAAACAGTTTGTATTTCTTTTGTAACTGTGCAAAAGAACAACCAGAACGTGTGCATGTTAATGCATGTCTACGGAGCCTCTATTACCAAAAAGGGTTTCAAAGCCCATTACTCAACTTCTGCTTTTGATATACAAGCTGTCTCTCTAATTGTCACTTCTGCGTAGTGGCCTCTCGAGTTTTTTTGATGGGACTTGAACTAAATTGTCTCAGAAGCTGTATCAGCAGCTAGGTTTCACCTCCTATCACTTCCCTGGACAGCACAGCCCACCCAGAGTCCTTGTACAAACAGAAGCGGTTACTTCAGGTGCAAATTATTAGTCAGTATGGGAAAGAGTGGCAGTGCTCGGTCTACAGAGGGAATGCGACACTGTGCATTGAGGCTGTTTTGGTGGGAAAGGCCTTGTCCCACGGCACGTTCAAGTGCTCTGTGCTGCCCAGATGCAGACAACTTTTGCAAGGCTTGGCTTCTGGCACATAAGATCTCTGCATTGGTGCTGTACTCTTTGTGAGACCAGCCTATACTCCAGGCTACTCAACCTATACTGGTCTTGGAGAAACCACCTCATAAAGGAGCTAACGTAAGCCAGCTTCTCTACCTATAGGCCCCTACTTAGTCCACATTGTTCTGAGCCCTCCCGCTCCCTCCTCTACAGACACAAAGACAAGCATCGTATCTACCTTGAAACCTTTCAGCTCAATGCTTCTGTTCTCTTACAAACGTGTTAGGAAAAAGTCTTTCCCACAACCAAACGGCACCACTCTCCTGTGCATCCACGCGCGACCCTGATCTCAGCACTCGGAGGCAGCCTGCAGAACCAGCAGGCAGGTCCAACACAGAGCGTGGGGAGCCCCATCTGACCGGCTGCTTATTCTCCCTTGCTGCAGCTGCTGAGCAGCAGACTGGCAGCCACGGAATTACAGCTTTAATCACCATTTTGTTCACTCTCCATGGAAAAGTAATAAAAGATTCAACTCTGGGTGGGGTAGAATTATCGCAACTCGTCGTACCCACCAGCCATACATCTGGCCCTTTATTACCCTACAGTATTTATATAATCAAAAAAATATTCAACTTGTATGACTGATCGTGTTGGAGTAGTGGAACGCATTAGCAAATAAATAGCAAAACACACAAATTTGTCAACAGATGGATTACAACCCGATGTAATTAAATGCAAAATAGTTCTGCTTTTAAAGCAATTGCTCATAAATTAGCCTGTCAGCAAATGTATGCAACTAATTGCATGAAAAAAATTAGGCCATAAGACAATATTATCTGCACACAGTCTTTCCAAACAATGTAGAAATGATTGGGTGCATTATTAATTGAAAAGAAGTCAAACTACATTAGTTTAATTGCTCTTTTTTTGTGCAAACCTATTAAAATAATTTATACCATATTTACTCCTTTTTACATTTGATGATAGGTATTTAAGCCTTGTTTGTAGACTAACAATAATCATTTCACCTTTTCCTTGACATGATAACTGCAGTCAGCAAGAATGCTGTGTTTGGTCGTGGTAGTGGAGAACTGAGACTACACCTCACGAGGGTTTTATTGGGATGGGAACTGAGGCTTCAGACCTCCATTCCTCTCCAGGTGACCGAAAAGCCATGGTGGAAATCAAAGGATGCAAGGAAATCTCAGTCTGCTTGACTGAAGGAAGGAAAGATTGAAGAACTGGAAATGCATTCTAAAAAATACACGTGAACACAATGATATGGGCAGCCCTGAGCAAAGTAGATCCCGAGCAGTTGTTCAAAGTTAAGTCCAGTGGTTTTCAGCCCATGATCTACTATGGCTGTATGGGCTACTATTAAAGAACCCATGAAAGGCCACTCAGAAAAGCAAGCTTGTGTTTGCCATGCAGCGTGAGGCACTCTGCAAAAACAGCAGAACTCCCCAAACACCAGGCAGCCACTCACAGCCCGAGGCTGGTGGACACCAACCCAAAGATCACACTGATCACAGGGAGCGTTCCATAAGGTCTCTGATCAGAACAGGTATGAACTGAATGAAATGTGGATCCTCTGCTGGTCTAAGTGTGGGGAACCTTGCTGGCAACAGAGGAATTGCATCAAAAGGAAGATCACGGCGCTGGCATCTCATGTACCTAATCAAAACATCTGCAGTTTGTGCACGGGTAACAAACTGCTGGCAGACAATCGGCAAGCTAAGAATCATCCATGTAAATTATTCAGTGACTAATTTTGACTAATGAATTCATTTGAGAAAAAATGAAATCTATTTACTTTACATATATTAGGCTCTTTCCCCCTCCCCTTTCTCTGTATGAATTGAAACTGCCAGAATTATATGCAGAAAGGATCACCTTGGTGGCAGAGATATGCATCCCTCCAAAAAGCTTACCATCATGCCCACTTGTCAGGTAAACTAAAAGGGAAATGCTGGTGGTCCAAGAGCAGCTCCTGCCCTCCTGCGCTGAGTATTTCACCAAAGCAGTGGGTGTGGGCACTCCAGGGAATGGAGCACAGGGACGAGAAGAGCTTGGACCCAAAAGCATCACCTTGTTCAGCACTGAGAGTGAATGTATTTATCATCAGAATAGCCACAGTCAAAAAGATAATCAGTTCTCTTACTGACAGAGTTTCCTTTTATTGGAAGTAACTGCAAACTTATTGGGTGAGAAAGGAAGAGGAAGGGAGAACGCTTTTGTTATAACGTTGGATTCAGTCTGCACCATTCCCCAAAATAGGGTTTGCAGCATATCCATACGTGGGTTAGAAGCTGCTTACTTTCATACACAAAGGGATATTCAGTTGCCAGACCTGAGGGAATCACTTGATGCAATAGAGGCACCGAAAATGCAGCTCCTGCTTTGGATAAGCAGGCACCACGGGGTCCCCAAAGATACTTTAAGCTCCTACATCCCCACCTGGGATTGAACAGAAGCTGTTCTTACACTGCCTAAGAAGATTCATGGGGATCTGCAAAAGTTACAAAACCAGTTACAGCCCTCTAACTGATATTCTAAAATTCTGCTGATTTGTCACAGAGGAGACTTCAGATAAAATTGGAGGAAGAAAATGGGGTTCAGATTTTTTCTTCCTTTCTACTGTTCTACTTTGAAATGTATCACTTTACCACGATCTGTCAAGATCACATTCATAAACAGGACAGTAAACTCAGCAAGGCTTTGGTACTGCCAACATTGTTGTCACTTTTCTCACATTGCATTTACTGATCAGTTTTGGAAAGAGAGAGAAAAAAAAAAATCAAAGCTACCAAGTAAAATTCCTGGAATCGGTAAAGGCAAAGAGAACAAAGAAACAGGCAAAAGAAGCACAGAATAAGGGCAGCAAATCTGAGATCTCAATTTCTAGTCTCACTAACTGACAGAATTATTATTGACAGCACTACTCTTGGCACAGGATTCACCTTCATAATCCTCATTTCATTCTGCTGGAGTAACAGTTTTCTCCAAGCGAAAGTTTTCTCTTGAGAAATCTGCATGATGTAGGGTTTGGGAACGTGATCAGGAATTCAACAAAGTGTCAGCTGCTCTTTCAGTCATCTCCTGCTCCCCCAGACCTGCAGGATCAGGCAGACCAGGAGCAGTGCCCAGCAGCCTTCTGCCTTCAGCACCTCAGGGGGAAGTGTAAGGCATAGGGACCATCTCTGAGAAGGAAGCTCCTAGAAATGCTCTGGCCTTGCCACTGAAGATACTGCTAAGAAGGGGGAAAAGTAAGAAAAATGCACTGAAACGCACTGGAGAGAAGCTTCCGTGAGCACTTAGATAAAATTTGTAAGTCTTCTGCATGTGGCATATTCTGTTGTGGAGCAGGTTTTCTGATGTCCCAATAGAAGCACTGGGGCTCTTTCCAGAAGCTCCCAATCCTACATGGGTGCTCTTGAATACAGGAGACCCCTAACTGAACCTGAACCTTAGGAAAGCCTAAGGTTCCCAAAACAGAAAGAGGATTTCCCAAAACAGAAAGAGGATTTTTTCCATCTCACCTTGGATCCAACCACACGGTCAGAAATGAGCATGGAGTCACTTCCCACAGTCAGCTTCATAACAAGTGCCTCCAGTGCCTGGTGAGCAGGAAAGGCAAGCAGCAAGCAGCAAACAGCCAGCTCCATGAACCTCGGGAAACCTCAGCACAGGAATGGGAGCAGGAAAATTCCATGAGGCACGAGCTACCTGCTGAGGTGAGGGAGGCCCTAAAAACCAACCAACAGCTGAACTAAATCCAAAAGGAGCCAGGAGAACACACTGTAAGCACTGAACACCTGGGCCAGATAACAACCTCTGGTTAAGCACTATGGCTGGCTGTGGGAAGGAGCTCCTGAAATGCCAAAGGCAATGCTGTGGGAGTTCAGCTGGTGAAATTCCGTGGAGAGTGAGGGGTGTAGCAGAAGGGTGCCATGCTTCAGGTTGGAGTATGAATCAGCTGTAGCTTAGACACTGAAGTTTAGAGAAAAGATGGACAGGGGGTGTCCAAATGACAGGCCAGGGAGATAGACAGTCAGGGAGGGCACTGGCAGTTCTCATCTTGAGTGCCAAACAAGAAACGGGAAAGCGCTTTCATTATTCTTAGTATGATGCTTCCTTTCTGTGTTTTAAGGCAAGTAATCTGGATGCACGCACTCAAAAAAAAAAAAAAAAAGAATAAAAGAATAAAAAAAAAATCTAGAGTTGCCAAGGTGGGTGGATAAACCTGTCATTATTAAAATGAATCCATTAACTAAGATGCTTTATAAACTCCGGATGATCTCTCTCCTATTATCCCGTAAGGAGATTAAATTTTTTCATTGTTGCTTTTATGCAATTTCTTTGGAAAGGGAAATAGCTGAAGGTTAAATTTAAAAGCCTTTTCCATCCAATAAAGAAGCCATATTAATTTTCCTTCATCTTAGAAAAAGCATATGGCCTTATGAGCTATAAAAGCTGCAAGTGTGCTTCCTTCCAGTCTCTGTGATGAGGTTTAATAATGGAACGATGTCTTACTGGCCATTGGCCTTCTTGCACCACTCTGATAGGGAGTGAGGCTGCCATGATGCTTCTAATTGGGTAAATTCCATCTGTACAGAATAACAGTCTACAAAATACGTTTAAAAACCTGGAAACAAAACATTCAGGCCTCTCCTGCAAATTAGGGGCTCAAGAACTCCGACCTTCCCTTTAATTTATTGCCTCTAAGAAAAGAAAAGAGCAACTTTTCACTCCTGGAAGAAGTTTACAGTGAGAATAAGTGGTTTGTGCCTCCATAGTACAACTAGCAGCCATGGCAGCAGGTTAAATTTTGGCCTCTTGTGCTCAAGCCCCACACTGGGTTTTAGCATACACATGTATACTCATGCGCACAGCTGCATACTTACACATACAACTTCCAACCTAAGGGTACAGCTGAACTGGAAATCTTGACAAGTTCCTCCAGGTCAGCGAGCTGTTGTGGCTCAACCTTGACCTGGGCAACCTAACCTGGCTCTCACCAATCCCCAAAAGCCTCCCTGAGAAGATTTCTGTATTGGAACGATGGAACTTAGAAAGATCTAAGAAAACAGTCTTAGAAAGACTGCTGTATGCCCAGCAGTCCTCAGCATTGGTGAGCTCAGCAGTTGAGGTGCTGAACTGCACCAGCACGTTTCAGGAGGATCTGGGACACGTATGGAACACTCCAAGGGAAGACACAGCCTCCACGGCCATTTGTGTAGCTCCGAGGCAGGCTCACCCCACTGAGCTGCTCCAGCCCTGCTGCACATGCCTGAAGAGTTATTTCCAAACTGCTCCTGGTAGCTATAAAGCGTGCAAACAGAAGGGGAGAGCACATCCTCTGTGTGCAGTGCATTAATGGCCCATGGTGTCACCAGGGACAAATCACTCCCACCGCTTTCAGTGGGATGATTAGAGTTTATGTTGGAATGCAAGTTTCCATTAACAACCAAGGTAAGTGAACATCAGGAAATTATACGAAGCATCGGTTTTATGAGCTGAAAGATTTGTTACTTCTACCCACACAACTGAAGACATTATTTTAAGGAAGTATTTAAATCCTTCTTAAACCTTATTCTTGACACATCAAAAGAAAGAATCAAACCAGAACCTCTCCACCCTCAATTCTACAATGAACTCAACTCTCCAAGGTGCTTTTACAGGTTTTTGATGGATAGCTTAACTCCTAATTGTCTGTTCAAAGCCTCTACTGTTCCTTAAAGCTCACTCTCAACATAGACGTGTTCTGTTGCCTGGGACGAAGCCTACACCCAAGGAGCCCCAAGCTTTTGATGATATTTGGAAAGTCATGGCAGGCAGGTGAAATACCTGGTTTCTGGAAAAAAGGCAATCTTGCACCCATTTTTAAGAAGGATAGAAAGGATGACCCAGGGAACTGCTGACCTGTCAGCCTCACCTCTGTGCCAGGGAAGATGATGGGGCAGATCCTCCTGGAAGCCATGCTAAGGCATGTGGAGGAGAGAGAGGTGATACAAGATAACCAGCATGGCTTCACCAAGGGCAGGTCCTGCCTGACCAACCTTGTGACGTTCTGTGATGGCATAACTGCATCACAGAAACGATTCAAAGGATGGAACACTTCCCCTGCAAGGACAGGATGAGAGAGCTGGGGTGGTTCAGCCTGGAGACCTGACAGCAGCATTTCAGTATCTAAAGGGGAGTAAAGGAAAGAAGAGGACAGACTCTTTAGCAGGGTCTGTTGTGACAGGACAAGGGGAAATGATTTCAGACTGAAAAAGGAGAGATTTAGATTGGATGTAAGGAGGGCTTTTTCAGTAAGGTCGCCCAGACAGGTGGTGGCACCCCATCCTTAGAGACACCCAAAGTCAGGCTGGATGGGTCTCTGAGCACTGATGGAGCTGTGGGTGTCCCTGTGTGTTGCAGGGGGGTTCAGTGAGATGACTTTTAACAGTCCCAACTCAAACGATTCTCTGTTTGCATGGAACACTGGCATGCTTCTGATTCCATGTGTGCTCCTTTCTCCCCCTCTGTTACAACTACTTATGTTTCTGGAGCCCACAGTTTCAAAACAGAAAACAAGCAAAATTACAGCACATCTGAGGGAAAGAAGGAACTTTGCCAATCTAGAATAAAAACCTTAATCTGCAGCACGGCCAACACGCTCCTTCTTCTCAGTAAAGTTTCAGTGCATCCTTCAATATCCCAGGGCTTTTTCAATGCTGATCTTTTAAGATATTGTTCTACAGTTTCTTCTGGTGAGTCCAAAGGAGGCGGATGAAGCTGGACCAGCAGCCTGCCTGAGCACACTGAGCTACAAGAACAGGAGTTTGGTGCTTGCCTGCCACAAGTAAAATTAAGTCTTCAATCTTCTTTCGCAATTTGAAACTGAAAACCCAAATCAATAAACCTCTCAGTCCTCCTTGAGCTACAACCTAAGAGCACAGGCCAAAAACTCTATGTTATTTATTTATTTTCCCCTTCTTCCCTGTAGAAATGCTTCTAAAAATTCAATCTAGCAGTTCAAGCTTAATTGCTTGCTTTGAGACAACTCCAAACTTGGAGCCTTATCTGACTGAAGGGTTTGAAGGAACTCTGATGCTTTTATAGCATCAATGCTCAGAAGAGAATTTTTAAAAAATTACCCAGACTCTGTCTCTTCATATGCAAACAACTGGACGTTAATAAATTAGCAGCAAAATTTAAGACATTCACGTAGTTTAGAAAATAATGAGGCCTATATAATCTATTTCTCTATAACTCTTTAGACTTGAAGGATTCGGATATAAAATCAACCTTAATTGTCCAGAACCAGCCATCAATTGGCTTTGGGAATACATCATTCCAATTGATTGCAACTACCGACACACAGCAGGTGACAAATATCCCTGCCAAGACTATTGGTTCTGCTCCCAAACCCTGTCTCCCTTTCTAACTACAGGCCTAATTGCTGCCATTGCCTAGTGCCCCATTCAGGCTCAGTCCTTCCCACTGGGAACCACTGCCCAGAGCCACAAAGGATACAGGTGACCAAGCCTCGACTATTGGCATCTGTTCAAGCCAAAGCTTCACTCTCTGAAAAATGCTATTGGGCTGCAGCCAACTCCTGCACTAACAACATCTCTATCTCCTAAACGTCAGCCCTGCAGACAGCTCTCTGGTGATGCTGCAAAGCAATTAAGAACATCCTGTAGAGTCTGGGCTAATTCTATTTCTTGGAATGTTCAGACTGCTGAACTGTGATGGGGTGGAAGTTCAGATCTATCACTAGCTGTGTACGAAAGACAACTGACCTATTTTACCCCCCACTCTGTTTCATAATGAGGGCATAAAGAATTCATTCCAGGGAAAGATGCAAGGCTAGAAGTCTTCCTGCAAGAAGGATAATTCAGTTCCCAGAGGGATACATCCATTACCCAACATTTTCTACAGCTGGCTTGCTCAATTCCTTCCTTGTTTCTGTGATATCAGGGAAACCAGTGCCTATAGAGCCTGAAGTCTTTACTTAGGACTGTGGATTCCTCTGTGACAGCAAGAGTCCTTAAGACAGATCATATAATACTAATCAAAAGGCTTCTATCTTTTGAATATTTATCCCAAATTGTTTTGGCAAGCAGAGAGAGGTTCTTAAATGTACTCTGAAAGTCAGGCATGTGCTTCAGCACACAACAAACAGAGCTATTTAAGTTTGAAATAAGGCATTTTGCAAAGTTCTGATCCAGAAAACCTACTTGAAGGCTTGGAGAACAAATGCTGCACAGCTCAGAGAATCACACCTGACTGTGGCTCTGACACTTCCCAATGCTGCTCTGCACATCCCATTCATTTCCTTTGCCATCAGTCATTCGCACACTGGCTTTACCCCTCACAAAATCACATGGAGAGGTTTTTGTTTTCATCACCCCTCGTCCTTGGCTTGAGACGGGGTTCTCACCAGATGAATGAAAGAACTCAGGAGCAGTTTTATGATACGGTTGAAGATTGGGCATTCCAACACCTATGAGAGATCTCCATCAGAAAACACAACACAGATTTTTATACCCTACTGCATCAACACCTTGTAAAAAGCTACTTCTCAATATAAATAATACAGCCTCACTTGATTTTTCCCTTTCCTCTCACTTTTGCAAACACCTTTGGTACTTAAGTACCATTTCCTAGGAATACACACCATCCCACAGAGCTCTGCCATGCTGAGACTAACTATAGCAGCTGGCCTAGGAAAGCGGTCAGGTGGATGCATTAGCACTCCTGATGAAAACTGTTTGTTTGTTTTCCCCTCTGTTCTCTTCAGATTTGTGGTTTTGTTTATTTTTTTCTTTTATTTTTTATTTTTTCCAAGTCTGATCAGAGGCTTTGCTGAAATGAGCACAAGCAATAGTATTTAAGATTGCAGACATGGTTAATGCCAGCATTGGCTTCTGCTTAACTTCTTTTCGTTTTTAACAGCCCTTGCCCTGCAGGTATAAAAAGGGAATTAGAGCCATAAGGCACAGCTTCAGATTTGTTCTCTTAATTAGTTCCTGCCATGGTGGATTAATTCCATCCGCAATGTGTTGCCATCTCTGCAGAAGTTTATCGTAGTGGAATGGGGGATTAATGAGGAGAGTGGATGCCGAGACACCCCAGCTGTCTGTAAGCCAGCCATAATGGGATCAGCACAGATGGTACCAATGCTCTCCTTAAGTATCACTGAAGGTGAGCAGTTTTTTCCTATAAACTTGACACATGCAGTTACTCATCTGCTGCAAAGAATAAAATGACAGAGCTGCAGCTCTTGACTCAAAAAGAGCAGCTGGAGGAGATGGTTGTCTCAAGAGTCTCTCTCCCTTTCTTGAAGACATAGTGGGTTATTAGCTATAGCATTTTAAGCTAATTTTCTTCTCTTCTGTCTGCTACAACTAAATGCAAATGCGTGTATGGACTGGAGGATTTCCTTTAAAGCTGGGGATACTGTTGTTGGGCACCCTGCAATCCATCAGCCAACTCTGCACTGAGATCCTATCCCTAATTGCACAGGCCTTTAGGATGGGCTGTTGGGGTAGGGTACCTCTTTCCCTTTGCATACTTGAAAACTGAAGGAGTTCCAGTCCAGCCTGGAAGCACCAGAGGAGTAAAACTGGTGAAAGGACAACTGAGCCCCTTCATGTTTTAGTTTTAAGTTGCCCTTTTATAACTATTTAAAAATAATTAAAAAATATTTATTTGCCTTTGATGGTCTGTTCCCATAGAATTAAAATGACAACACCCCCATAAAGTAATATCTGAACATACTTTTGTCTCTCAGTACCTGCCTGGCACATGATGGGGACTCCAGAGATAGGGGTTCAGTGACTGACACCATTATAGATTCACTGTACGACCCCAGGAAACTCGATTCATCCCATGGCCCTACCCTATAATTGGAGATAATAGGGCTTCCAGTGCTTGTTTCATCTATTTTAGACAGCCAGCTACTTGGGGCAGGTGCTGCCTTTCTCCATGCTCATTTAGTGCCTCACATAATAGAGTTCCAATCTCTGTTGATGCCTCTGTGCATTATTAAAATACAAAGGATGTCAAACAGAAAGAGACATTTAAGTGCTCAAGTGCCGTGGGAACAATACCAGCATGCAGGCATTTTTCTTCATCCTTACAAACCTGCTGCTAAATACAAAGAGCTGTCTGTAGCTGTTCTGCTACCCCTACATAAAGCAGAGGCACATCAGACAGAGTTACGTTGCTGGGTAATGCGTGCTGGGTGCCATCCAGAAGAGCTGTCATGAAGTGACAGAAGTACGTCTGATTCCAAGACACTGAAGGACAATAGCAATTTGAAGCATCACTGCTCTCCTGTGCGGCATCCAGGAGGTTTTTGGATGCACCAAATGAAGTTATTCTGCCCCTATGGATTTATTGTTTCTTACCCCCTACCAATGTCTCATTCCAGCTTCAGTATCCATAACGCTATGTAAAAACCTCTCCCGTATTATGACAATTGAAAGGAGGGAGAGAGGAATCCAGGGATGCTGAAATACTTCAAAAGAAATTTGGAAGTCCCATTGCTGCCCTAGCTTTGTGAGATAGAGCTGGAGAGAGAAGGCTGCAGTGAGAGCTGCTGTTTTGAGGAGAGCACCCCAGGCCACAGGGCTGCAGGGTGAACACAAGGAGAAATGGTTCTGGGTCAGGCTGAGGGCTGCTTTGGAAAAAGTGGGAGAACGGTCTCCTAGCAAAGGAGATGGAGCAATGGATAAATCCCTATGACCATCCTCTCTGCAGAGGGGGGGGGAGAGGGACAGAAGAAGGAAACCAGAAAAGGTCAGAGGAAAAAGGCAGCAGAGAGCTGCTCTGGTTTCTCAGGAAGCTGCTGTCTCTCATTGTTACACAGAATGGGGAACTTCAGCTGCTGGCCACCACAACTCTGGATGTCAGGGACTTGTCACCACTGCCCTACCTGGGTGCCACAGGGACATCAGCACCTAAAGGACTTTGTGTCAATTGCAGCTTTGCTCCTCACAGCACAACAAGGCACAGAGTAGGTTGAAGAAAACACGTGGCATCTTGCTTCTTTGCACCCAGAGCACAGTGGGATGGAGCACACAGTGTGGAGCCTTGCTGTGCTGCCCTGGGATCAGCACAGGGGCAGAATGACAGGAGCTGATCATCTTAGCTTTATGATATAGATACCTGGAGATGCCTCTCTGGGCTGCAGTTATGTCTCATTTGTTCAGATCCCTGCAACTGCACAGAAAATGTCACCTGTGCTCCAGATCTGACTGTGAAAGGACGAGACAGCCCTGGTTACACCAGCCTGTTGGGCTGTAGGTACAAGACGTGCAGCTGGTGTGTACAGAAGTGCAGTCACCCTGGGAGCAGGTGTGGGAGTGCCAGGGGTTACCTCACATTCCTGGAGCTGCGTGAAATGCAGACAGAGCACAGCAGAAGGGCAGGAGCTGCCCCAACTCCCCAAGCTGCCCACTGTGTCCCCACGGTATCCCTACTGGGCATCTGTGCAGAGAGGGAAAGGCACAGTAGGATGCTTTCCTGTGGTACAGACTCTCATATACTGTAACATCCTTTTAAGTCAGGCTTGCTCTTTAGCTTCCTGATTTTTCTCCTTTTTTTCAGCATAAAAGGCAACAGTTAAATGTGATTGTGGTATTCAGCAAGTCAAAGAAAGGAAGGTTTGAAGGAAGAGTTGGCTGTAGCAGTGAGTCTGGTTTTGTCAGATGTACCGTCACTTGCTTAGCAAACATTCCCTTCTCGTTATTGAGTAAGGCAGTAATACCTGGCCATTGAGAAATTGCTTTTGGGCCTTGGCCCCAAGTGGGGAGCTGAGCTCTGCTTCCAGCAGAAAGCCCCACATTTACAAGATGCTGGAGCCAGAGGAAATAGGTGAGAGCCATATTATGTCAAGCCAAGACGAGCAGAGCAGAGGGAGCAGGATCCCACCGTGGCATTCCTCCTGCCTGAGATTTTACCCACTACACCATGCTGTTTGTATTGCACGGTGCTACGTCTTATAATTAAAAGGATTGTGCTCAGTGGGGGAGTGTGTGTGGCAATAAACATCTCTGGGTGATTAAACATCAAAGCAATGTTGAGGTGTTTGAGAATCCCCAAACTGTTTATTCTGCATGCGTCCTCCAAGGCTACCAATATTGACTCTGCTTCATGACAAAGAAAAAAAAAATAAACCATAATAAAGCAAAAGATTACGCTTCATGCATTGCCTCCTAATATTGCATTGTGTTCCAACAAAGGTGAAGTTTTGCAGAGTAAAAATACTGAACATCCCAATGCAGTGCTCAGCCCAAAACTTCTGCTTGGCAAGGGTGGCCATTGCTTTTCAAGTGGAAAACTCTCTGACTAATTGCAAATTTTCCCCTTTTTTTGTTTCTCCCTCCTCTATGTAGAAAGAGACCAATAGAAACAAACAAAAAAAAAAAGGGTAACAAAGTGAAAAGTTTCAGTGAAGTGAAATAAATATGCTACAATTCTAAAACAGACCATTGGTAGTGCAAGGGCTGTCATTTCAATGCAAGGGCATTGGAACTCAGTTGAGTTCCAGTCAGAACACCCCATCCACTACCATGGGGCTCCTGAATCAAGAGCATAGTGGGGAGGAATGAACATTGCAGGAAACGTGTGAGCAGCTTGGAGATGAGCTGAGAGCTTCTTCCTACTGTACCCTGAGAAGGTTCGAGTCCTTTAATTTTAGTGAGATTAAGATGTCCATTTTAATGCAACAAGGTTTCATGATGGCCCTTTTTTTTTAACGTGTAATACTTGTTATAATAATGCAGGGAATGAAAAGGAATAGTTTAAATCAAGTCCTGTCACTAAGGTGAAGAGTAATTGTTCTCAAGTTGAGAGAGGTTAAATTCAATTTGGTCATTAAGAAAAACTGACAGAAAAGTTTGATCAAGAATAGTCTCTTTAATGAGGTGGTTGTAGCTAATTCATTAGAGAATATGAAGGCAGAAATAGGGATCCTGCACTTTTCATGCACTTATCAGTGTTCCCTCTGAGGAGCTCTGCAGCTGACCCTCTCCTACAGGCTTTGAGAACCCTACACCGATACAAAGACTCATAGAATCCTATATACCCACCAATATAAAAGGCTGTTTGAAAGATTATACCACTTCTGTTCTACTCATCTGCTTCATCAATAGCAATAGGTGACCATTGCTTGGGGCAACCCAGGAGATCTGCCTTGACCAACTGAGCCTGCACGAAAACCCCGCAACTCCTCTGGGGAGGCACCAAATGCATCTTTAGAACTCTATTTATTTATCTTCATGAAACAAGAGCCAACGCTCAACCACCAAAAGAACTGAAAGAAATTCCCCAAGCTAGAGAACAATAAATCTGCTTGAATGTAATAATCTCTCTTTCCCTCAGTCCTACAAATTACGTGACAATAAACTCCGCAATAATAAATTGTTCGCTTTGCAATTGCACATTAATCTTTGCTAGAATTCACAAACAAATTTCAAGTCAACAGGCTTGAGTTTAATTAAAAAATGTCCAACTCTACTATTTTACTACCCTCTCTTCGATCAGGCAATAAGCCACGGGGTTTATACAGTTTTATGAGAAGCAGTTTTTGTACTTTTTTTCCTGAAATGCCTCAGGTGTAGGGTACCTTCCTTGCAGCAATTGTTCTTTCTTACAGCCCCACATCCATCAGTGCACTGCTGGAGCCTATTTCTGTCCTTCCAGGTAAAACAGAGCAGACTGGATTTGATCAGAGATGGAAGAAGGAGAAGCAAATAAAAGCATCTATTAGTACCTGAGGCATTATTTGAAATGTATCTGGTTCATTGGTTCTAAACCTGTGGCTCTCAGATCCATGGAGGGCCATTTCCAGCGCCTCATGAACAGCTGTGGCAACTGACAGTTGTTGGAACTGGGGAAGTAGTTTGACCAGAGAGACATAAAACACTCTTCTGTTGGTTCTGGGTTTGATTTTAGTATCACACAGCTCATAACTGTGCCCAAGTATCAATTTTTACCTGGAGAAGAAAAGGTCCCTACCTCTCAGGTCTGTCTGCAGGAACTGCCTCTCAATCTCTGCAAAGTAATGGGGCATCTCCATTTACATTTAAATTGGGATGCTTTCAGGAGACTTGAAAGGGACAAACTGCAGCTCAACACAGGCCCTAGTAACAGTGAACTTCTGTATTTCTGATGTGCAGCCCTGATTCGATCTGGGAACAAAAAAGCCACCTCCAGAGGAATGCCTGCTATATTCACACCTGCAGCCTAATAACCATCATCCTCCAGAGAGACACATGCTGTAATTGAATGGCACCAAAATGCCAGCATTCCTTCATTATTTTTAATATATGCTTCCCTTCTGTAAGCCAACATATCAGAATTAAGAGCAATACTCAATTTCCAAATGAGTTTTCCTTAAGCTAAGTGTGCATCAAGTCGCATTTGTGTGTTTTGGTTATTTTTGAAAGCTTAGGCTGGAACCAGGTCCAGCTGCAAAGAGTAGGAAGAATACTTCTCTTTTTTATGTATAATTTGTCTGGTTTTGAGCTGTTTGAAGACATTAGAGTCCAGCTCCCTGGCAGCTGGCTGGCCTTTTCACCACAAGCCTTCCCCCCTATATCAGCAGTAGCAAATGTGCTTTTAACTCACACCAGTTGACAACCAGCAAATGGTGTAAATCCAGAATATTAAAAGCACAGGCGATGGCAGAAGGAACAGGTCAGCATGATGCTGGAAGGAGATAAATTCTGAGCTTACCTTGGTGTGAAGAGGAGCCAGATGGGATGGGATAATTGCAGGTGCCATTAAACTTCAGCATTAACCATGGGAAGTAGAACTGATAGTGGAAGCACTACCACGTTAAATGGAAGTGAGGAAGCAGTTCACGTTCATGTCAGCAAATGCCATCACGATGTGTAGAGGTAAGGTAATTTTGCATTCTTTGCTCTGCAGAAGAGATTCTGCCCCATGGAGAGGGTATGCAAATGTCTTGCCCCTGTGGGGATAGCACTGGAATGGGCTCCCCAGGAAGGTGGTTGAGTCACCATCCCTGGATGTGTTTAAAAACCATTTGGATGCTCAGGGACACAATTTAGTGGAGGACTGTTAGAGGTAGGGTAGGATGGTCAGGTTGTGGTTGGACTTGATGATCTTTAAGGTCTTTTCCAACCTGAGCAATTCTGTGATTCCATGATTCTGTATCAGCTCCATGCACACTAGGTGAAAGAACCCAGATTTTGGGACACTGATTGAGCTGTTAAAGAGACTGAGGGGCGAATTAAAGTCACAGCACCACAAAGCTCTGGGAAGACAGCCAGGAGGAGCAGAAAAAGAAGCAAAACTGCTCTTTCATAAGAAGCTCTAAAGCTAAAGCATATCCAGGGGACTGGGGACTGGAACCTCTCTGAGCTTTCCTCTGGGAAGAACCCACTGAAGCTCCTACTCCATTGCACCACCCCTCCATTGCACACAGAGGCACGAAATCTAACAGATTTAGGGAAGTCCCGTTCATAAGCATAGCTTTACAAATGTGTTTCAGCACTTTGATTTGGGCGAGAAGAAAGCTTCAGAGGCAAAGCTGTTGGTCATCCTTGCTTGCTCTGCTTTGGCACCACACAGCCAGCTCCAGCCGTGCAAACAGGAACACTTCATGTTCCTCTGCAGGGAGATTAACAGAGCTGCTGGCAGACTGCACAGTATTTGCTGCACCAGTGCCTCGAAACATGCTGTCAGGAACTGGGCCCCTTTCATTTAATGTCTCCAAGAAATGCAGTTAAATGCTAAAGGCCGAGCTCTCACTGTCACATTCTGCAGACTGTTCCTATAAAGATGAACAGTAGCCCTCTAACAACAGCTTTCTGCTTTCCCTGTTGGAATACAGGGAATCTGCTTTCCCTCTTGAGTTTTAGAACTCAACAGAATGCACAATCATAGAGTGATAGAATGGTTTGGGTTGGAAGGGAGCTTTAAGATCACCTTGTTCCAACCCCCTGCTATAGGCAGGGACCCCAGGTTGCTCACAGCCCCATCCAGCCCGGCCTTGAACATCTGAAGGGCTCAGGGCATTCAGCTCAGACCAGGCAGGGCCAGCTCTGTGCTGCTAGCCCTGTGCTGTCCCAGCTCGATGACAGCACACCCACTATCTCACAAGCCACTTTTGAAAAGCAGCATTGCTTCTCACATTTAAGTTGAACAGCCTGCATAACTGGAACTTGCAACCCAGCTTTCAGGAATCTGCTGTCATTCAGCATTACGTTATTATGCTAAAATTGCTTTTTAAGGGTCAGCTAGCTTGGAAAACTGCAAAATGTACTTTTACTTCTGATTTCCTTACAAAATGATTTGATTCCCACAGCCACAGGATATGTGTTACATCGCTAACGCTGACACACAGCAACCCTGTGTGGCCAAGGCTGCTTCTACCTGGTGGCACAGCAGCACTGTGTTGGCATTGGCTGGCTGTGTTTTTTTTTACAAATTCTATTCAGATGGAAGAACTGACACAAAGAACATCCATTTCAGTAGAGAATTGGGCTAGTGATGAGTGACAGGGACACACTGGGCTCCCCATGGAAGGGACATCTGTGCTATAATGCACAGAGCTACCCAGTGGTTCCTTACATCCCTTTCTCCCAGGTTGCTCTGGGATGCTCTGTTGTATGGGAGAAGAGAGAAGCGTGGTGCTTTGTGGATGACTCTGATGCTTCTTTCTGCATCCCAAGATCAGCCTGGCCCACTGGTGGCATTCCAGCAGGGGCTGCCTGGGGTGATGCTGGGGGACCTGGAGGCACCCCCACTGCCACCACTGCCCACCCAGGGCATGCTTCTGGGAACAAATGGCTAATGGCTTACGAGGCAAGAGTAAAGGTAAAACCTCAGTCTTACTGAATGAAACTCCCAGAAGAATTGGCTTTTCTTGTGCCAGAGGAAAGGAGCAGGCTAGGACTTCAATGAGAAGAATTTTGGGGGCTTATAAATGAAGAAGCAGAGTTAGCCTTTTACAATATTAGCTGCAAAAAATAGCTACAAAAAGAGAGAAAGAACTCAAGCTTAGGAAAAGATTCTTTACTCAGAGGGCAGAGAGGCACTGCACTACTGCCCGGAGTTGTGGGTGCCCCATTGCTGGAGGTGTCCAAGGCTGGGTTGGATGGGATGGATCCACGGCTGCCTGATCTGGCCATAGCAGGGGGTTGGAACTGTGTGCTCTTTACAGTCCCTTTCAACCCAAGCCATTCTACAATTCAAAGTTTCACGGTTTGGATTTTCTGTGAAAAATTGAAATGCATTTTATAGGAAAGACACTGGGAGAAAAAACATTGTTAGGAGCAACCTGGGAGGCAGTTTTGTCAGAGGATGCTCACAGGCAAACCACAGTGAAGAACCTAATGAGTGGAACCCATGCAAGAAGGAATCCTGAAGTAGCTCTGAAGGAAGAATAGAAGAAACAAGTGATTGCAGATCCAGTTCCTTCCAACCTTGCTGTTGTAGCCCCACGACCAAAGAGAAACGTAGTGAGACCAGGGACAACCTATTTGGTTTCTAAGCACAAGAGTGGGCTGGGCTTTGCCCATTGGATGTCAGTGAAGAATGTGACCCACTGAAAGATCAAATGAGAGTTTACTGCCTAACCTTGTAACCTTAGTAACTGTTAAGTGGCAGCCTGGGACAGTCCATTAGCAGTACCCTGCTAACCCAAAGCAGAAACTGAAATGTTTAAACAGATGATTACAATTGTCATAGCTCTCTAATCTTCATTCATCTTGGTAATTCAAACCAGTACTTACAACTGGTTTGCAAACTTGTGTTGGCTACCGGAGCAGTACAATGGCCATACACAGCAGGGTATGTGCCATCATGTTGTTTTTGCTAATGCTAATTCAAAAAAGAAGGCAGAGAGAGACAATCTGAAAAGGACAATCCTTTGAAATGATAATGGTTTTGTGTAATGCTTAATTTTAATCAACATATGGGCCGAGGCAAGGATCCTCCTCACAAAGGATGACAGAAAGGGATCAGTGACTCCTGCCCAGGACAAAACCGCACAGAGACATGTTAATTACATTTTGGAATTGTTTCTTCTGCAAGCAAGATTATAAAATTCAAATGAGCCAAAGAGATAGAGGCGGAGAAGGGAGCAACTTTATATTGTCTATTATTTTTAAGATGCAAATTTAAGATGCAAATTGAGGGATTTAATTTAATAACGTTAATCTTGAGCACCAGAAAGGATAAAGTCTTCAGAAAGTTATGTTTCTCTTAATAGAAGATGATCTGATTATTTACACTGAACAATTTCAATACTTTCCCCTCACCCCCCCTTCCCATATTTGAGTCTCAAGGGTCTATGTTTCAAGTTTCCAACCATGCAATGACAGCCAGACTTCTTAAAGTGAAAGCTGGGCCACTCTGTGATAGATGTGATTCCGGGAATGGGAATGCTAAGCAAAAATGGGTCAGATGTGCAAGGGAAGTGATGACACTGTCCAACACATTGGCTGCACTGCAAAGAAGAAGCTATGATGAGACCAGAGACAGCAACAAGCAGATGGAGAACGCTTTCCAAGGTTTTGAATTTGCTGTAAATGGGAAAAAGAGTATTTGAAACAAATCCTTTTGGGAGGGGGGGGGGAGGGGAGGGCGCATTCTGCCCTCAGTTCTTCATTATTGTTTACAAATTAAGTCACACTAATTGATTAATTGGTTATCTGCATAAGGAATCCATCCAGTCCTCCATCTCTAGGATAGGTTTCATCTTCAAGGGCTTTTCCTTCTCTGGTCTCTGTTCTGCTTGGTACATCTTTATCCAAAGCCAAAGGGGTTAACAGGCATTGATCATCAGCAGCCAGGAGATTACGCTGGATGCTCACCATCCAAATCCTCTGCTCTTACAGGAAGAAAGAGGAAAATCCAACAGCAACTTTCAGCAGTATGAAACACCTTCCCAAGCACATGTTGCTGATATGCCTGGAGTCCACGCGCAAGATATGACACCTCAGAAGAGCAAAGTGGCCTGAACCTTGCAATTCTAACACACAGCTACTTCTGCAGATGGGGAGCAGTGTGAAAGAAGGTGTTTTATATCATCCTTTATGGAAAGTATCTGTCGCATCCTATCGTGGATGCTATAATTGCTTCTCTTGTTCCAGCGCACATCTCCTCACCTTCTTGCTTCTTTTCAGTGTTTTGATGCTCTCTCCCTCTTTCCTGCTCTGCTGCCTGCTGCCTCTGTTCTCACGCCGCACTCCCAATCCGAAGAAGAAGGGTATAATTTCTTCGTTTTCCGTTTTCTCAATTATGCCACTGGTGAATCATCCTAATTGCAAAGAACATCATACTCCCCATCATTTATGAATTTGGTTTACAAATCTGATTGAGTGATAGGAATAAATATTACACAAAATGAATGTGTAGAAATTAGCGAGCCACTAAGCACAACGCTAAGGCTGTTCACACAGATTAAGAATATCCGGTAGGAAATCACAGGCTAGACATCCTGGTGTACTGTTTCATAATGTCAGCCGTGGTTTACAGCCAAGCTGTAATTTGTTTCTACACATAACTATTAAAATTGTCTGCTTTTTCTGCAAATGCAAATACGAAAGTCGTAACAGATCTATCAAGCATTTAGCAGAAACTGCAATCATGACAAATAGGAGACAGAAGTGATGTATGCCAGTGAAGTTCTTCCATAATTACGAGTAAGGTTTCGGTAAGAACATCTTTCTTACACATCAACTTGTAAAACAAGTATCAAAGAAGCAACATATTGAATGGTAAATAGGGATGTGCATTGGACATGAACTTGGGAAAGCTGCAGTTTGAGAGTGGCAGCATGGCTGGTTCAGATCTCAGCATCCCAGCTCCATCCACACGCTGATACAATAGGCAAAATGCCATGTGCTGTTCCTTCCAGGAATAATGTTAATTAATTAGTTCTTAATTAAGTTTGCAAAATACAAATATCCTTGATTGAAAGACACTGTAAAGAGGAAATTATTGTTAGGACAATCAGAACTTTTGCCTTGGGAAAACCTTTGGGTGTGTTTCCTCATTAATGCTAATGGAAATTAACAGCTTAATGCAAGCCAAGCTGAAAATAAGATAATTCATGTTTGCAACTTAACTGCATTTGCTTCATTACATATTTAGGATCTCTGATACGTGTAGGAAGATGAGCTTCAGCACTTTGAGCTGCTGTTTTTAATTGGTCCTATGTGTACAAATACACCTGAGTTAAGAAAAAAAAACACATCTGAAATATTTATGATAGTACTTCCCCTACAGCAATACATATGGCAGATTGCAAGAATGTGCTTTTCTAAGCAGACACCTCAATCTAGCCAGATCCAGACTTAGAGACTGCTCAGAAATAAAAAAAGAGAGGCGCATCAGTCCCCTACATTTAAATGTAATTACTTAGTAAAAACGTTCCAGCAGGATTACATCTTCAGCCACTGATTGGCTGTGTTACCTGTAGGGTATTTTGCATTCTCTCTTCATTTCAAAGGCAAAAATTATTCAAAAGAGGAATCAGAGGAATTTAGAAGATTTTGTGTTCTCTTTGCTCAATAACTTCTGGAGATTGCTAATGTTTCCTGCATTTTCAATTATCACAATAAAAGTTGCAGCATATACTAAGATACCATTCTGAGAAATTCACATCTTTGCAAGAGAATCATAGAATCACCAAGGACCATAAAGACCGTAAAGACCATAAGATCATCCAGTCCAACAGTTCACTTATCACCTGTCCCTCAGTACACCTAAGCATTTCTTGAACACCTCCAGTGACGGTGACTCAACCACCTCCTTGGGCAGCCCATTCCAGCACCTGACCACTCTGTCAAAGAATAAACTGCTTCTAATGTCCAACCTGAACCTTCCCTGGCGCAGCTTGAGGCCATTCCCTCATCCTATTGCTAGTTACATAGGAGCAGAGGCTGACCTCCACCTCACCTGAAATAAGAAAGCTGGTTGGTCACCAGGAAACCTGGGGCTCTTCTTGTGTCAGCTCTCTGACTGCTTCCACTGCCAGCCAGCTCTGTACGCCTGGTACCTGTCATGGCATAACATGGAAAAGGAACGAGGAGTGATTTTTGTTTGCTTTCATCTTTCACACCTCTCCAAAACTCCAGGCTGCAGTACTTGCGATCTGGGAGAGCACAACCCCATCCATATCCCTGGATGTGGAAGAAAGAAAGAGGAAGAATTCCCACAAGCATCGCTGGGTGCCAGGCTGGAGCCCCCATAAGCAACCACTTCCACATGACAAACTGATGTGGTCTCTTGATATACTGCTACTGGGATTTGTCCTGTCCCCAATGCCTTCCTGCAGCAGCAAGCAGCTGCAGAACTGTAAGCAGAGTGAAAAATAATCTGTCATCGTGCTGACCTTTCAGTGCCTGCTCTCTTTCTTGCATTAAGTCACGCTCTGCAATCTTGTCCAGATTCTTTTGGGAAGCATTTTTATTTGTAAGCTGGGTCATGAGTTCACTTCCCACGCTGGGACAGAGTCTCATATCCCGTGACGACACTGCAGTGGAACAGAGTTTCACGTGAGATTTTCAAACCCTACTGTCCATTGGTGCCCAAACAGGTGGAAAATGCAATCTGGGTTGTGCAAACAGACTGCCACGAAGCCGTACTGACTTGTGCCACTTGAAAATCTGTCACTTTATTCCTCTCTGAGGAGCACGAGTGTTGTCAATATACAGGTAAAGCTTCCTCCTCTTGGAGAAACAAGCTATTACCATATTCAGAGAACCATTACTGCTTTTCTATTTACATTATTCTTCATCTACAGTGTGATTTTACAGACTGCTGTGGTGCAGGTGTGAAACTCTTAGACTCAAAACAAATATTCCCTGCTATCCTAAATCTGTCAAAGACGCTCTTATCAACTCTAGTTATTTTAAATCTTTGGCACATTAAGCCTCAAATTGGTCTCGAGGAAATATGTGGGACAAGAAGAAATTTACCATGAAGATGATGGGAGTTAAAAGACCATTACTTGTATGAAGCTATTCAAGTTTACATTCCGTACCATAAACAAAAATATACAAATATATGTGCAATCGAAGGACCAGACAAATAAGGATTTACTTTGCCAAGCCACAGTTTCGTTTCACGTGTTGAAATAACTGCTTCTGCTATATATTAAAAAATTAAATAAAAACAACAATAACAAACCTCTCAAAAATCAGAACCAACAAAAGAAAAACCCATGGCTTTCCAAGGCCAACGATTAGCTACCTGCCTACAGTCATTCACGATGACTGTACTCACTCTCTCTACTCACGTGAGTCTCTTTCTCTGCCTTTCCTCCCTCCCCATTGCTATTACAGGGGACCCAGCTGGCACAGAGCCTCTTTCCAGGATGAGTTCCTGCATCTAACCTCTCCTTACAGCAGCTCCCAGGAAAATGCTGCGGATTTTCTCCAGGGCTGAGCCCAGTGTCCCACTTGGGAGGCACTACCTCAAATCTTGATCTGGACTCCACCAGCTGCTGAGAGATGGCACCTCATGAAGAGCAGAATCCTGCTGGATGTGGAGAAGCGTTGCACAGCTGGGTGCCTTCCCTGCAACCACGGGACACAACCAAAAATCAATGGAGAAACTCACCTGCACAAGAAGGTAAAGAGCAGATTCTGAGTCCCCTCCTGAGAGCACAGAGCAGAGGTGCTGAACCAAGAGCAGCTGCTGCTGGGCACACAAAGGGACAACCTGCTGGTGCACAAAGGCTGCTGTCTGTATGAACCAGTCTGGAAGTCACAGAATGGTTTGGGTTGGAAGGACCTTTCAGATCTCCTGGTTCCAACCCCTGCTGTAGGCAGGGACACCTCCCATAGCCCAGGTTGCTCACAGCCCCATCCAGCCTGGCCTGGAGTGCTCCCAGGGAGGAGCCACAGCCTCACTGGGCAACCTGTTCCAGTGTCTCACCACCCTCACAGAAAAGAATTTCTCCCTAATATTTAGTCTAAACCTACCCTCATCCAATTTAAAGCCACTTCCCTTCACCCTGCTGCTACCTGCCCTTATAAAAAGTCCCTCCCCAGTTTCCTGTAGTCTTCCTTCTCTCAGTCCTTCTCTTTTGGGAAAGAAAGGACCAAAATTCAGAACAAATAGAGGCAATCACTGAAGATACAGTGAAGATAAAGAAAATTCATTCCATGCCATAAAATCAACTCAAAATACAATCAAGAAATTACAAAAGTGGCCCTCCCTGTTCCCTAGCATCTTATTACAAACCAAAGAAAGCAGCCAAAATGTGTAGATGTGAAACTAGAAGTGATCTGAAATGGATTTTTCCCACCTCTACATCCCAGGAGCATCAGCAGCAGGCTATTCAGTGAGGGGAGAAAGGCTGGGAGCCAAGGGAGGCAGCAAGGCTGGCAGAGGGCACAGAGAGCAGAGCAAGGCCAGCAGCAGCCCACAGCCTGCAGGGAGAAAGCAGAGCACACACTGCCTGTCCCATCTCCCAGCAGGCAGCCCGCCTGCTCCCTGCTCAGCACCCAGTCCCAATTCTCATGAAGGCTCAGCTTAAGGTTTGGAAAGGGTTCACAAAACGAATGAGTATTTTAAGAAGGACCATCTGTTATGAGTTCTGCAGCTTGCTCAGCAGGTAACTCCCTATACCTCTTTTTGATGACCTTATGACTGTCTATGAACACAGACTGTCTATGAACACAGACTTGTCATGTTATAAGAACAGGGTTTTTTTTTCATTTGTTAACTTACTACAATTTTTGCACAAAAAGGATCTCTGTACACGTGATGTTCACTTTGATTTTTTAACCACCACTCATATTGATGATAGGAACACTACCTGCTTTGCCTCACATCTTTTGCATATTGGACAATGTTCAGGCACATCCTTCTTCCTTCCTGTTCAGGGGTAAGAGGCAGGACAAAGCACGGCACATCAGTGATGGCACTTGCTGGGGGAATTCTCTCTTCCACTGCTGGAGAGAAAGCAGCAGGTCATAAGGCTGGGCTGGGAGGCAGCTGAGAATCTGCTGAGGAGTGCTGTGCCTTGCAGGCTGCAAAACCTCCATTAAAATTAGTAGCTGCAGATACTCTGTGGTGAAATGCCCTCCCTCACTTTACTTCCACCCTTCTAACCGGGCTCCTTAAAAAACATTGCTTTCCTTGATAAATAAAGATGGCCTCCCTTGGTATCATTAGCAGTAAAACCATGCCAAGACAAGAGGTTCCCCTGCACGGCCCTAACTCTGACTGAGTAGAATTTCTGGGCAATAGTTCTTTCCATCACATTCATCCCTGTCTTTACACATTCTCTCACATCTACCTTTTAAAAATCCACTATTTCTCTGCTGCTGCCTTTGATCATCTCCTCACAAGTATCTCAAACACATCTGATGGTATAATGACCACCTTTTGTCACTCAGTGCTCGTTTCCAACCACTACAGCTTCTGATCTTATTGATTGCTTAAGCAAAAGAAGCAGGAAAGCAGCCCTGAAATAGCCACTAGAAACACTCATCCTTCCCAGTCATTTTGTAATTCTTACTCTAGTCAATAGCAGAGTCACTGAGACCTTTTGGCAAGCTCTGCAGAAACCTGCAGAAACACCAGCTACTGTGCCCTCACATCCCACCCTGCACCTCTGGTACAATCTCCCATTATCTTTTTCCATTCTTTTTATTCTCTTTTTCCAGTTCCCTTTATTGTTAGAGCAGCTTAGTCTGCCTAACGTTTTTGCTTTAGACCTGCACTGAGCTCACCCACTGCTATCACCTTTCCTTCCTACTGAGTATTTTCTTTTCCACAGGCTCAGGTTTGGAAACCGAGTGCAGGACAGTGGCTGGGGTGACTGTGACCTCCACATGTGTAGGGAATGCCACAGAATCACAGAATCGCAGGGGTTGGAAGGGACCTCAAGAGATCATTGACTCCAACCCCCCTGCTAAAGTAGTTTCCCACAGCAGGTCACAGAGGTAGATAACTAGATATGTCTTGAGTATCTCCATAGATGGAGACTCCACAGCCTCTCCAGGCAGCCTGTTCCCATGCTCCATCACCCTTACCATTCTTCCACATGTTAGTACAGAACTTCCTGTTTTTCGCCTTTGCTCCCTGTCCTATTGCAACACAGCACCACTGGACTGGCCTCATCTGTTTGCCTCCCAATTTCCCTTAGATATTTATAAACATTTATCTATAAACATTTATCAGATCCCCTCTCAGACTTCTCCTCCTCAGGCTGAACAGGCCCAGGGTTCTCAGCCTTTCCTCATGTGGGAGATGCTCCAGGACCTTAATCACCTTTGCAACCCTCCTCTGGACTCCTTCTAGGAGATCCCTGTCTTTTTCAAACTGGGGAGCCCAGAACTGGACACAGTATTGTTAATGTGGCCTCATCAAGACAGAATGGAGGGAGAGGATCACCTCCCTCACCCTGCTGGCCACGCTCTGTGCAACGCATTTCAGGATAACATTGGCCTTCTTGGCCACAAGGGCACAGTGCTGGCTCATGGCCAACGTGTCATCTACCAGGTCCTTCTCTGCAGAGCTCCTTTCCAGCAGGTCAGCTCCCAACCTGTTCTGGTACATGTGGTTATTCCCCCCCAGCTGCTGTACTCTACACTTGCTTTTGTTTCATCTTTTGTTTTCATCACCTGCCCATCAGGTTTCTCTCTGTCCAACTTTCTTGTCTGTCCAAGTCTTGTTGAGTGGCAGCACAGCCTTCTGGTGCATCTGCTAATCCTCCCAAATTTATTTGCTGGATTGCTTTCCCTCCAGTTGCAAACACTAAAATTACCACCAGGATCTTGACAAATCCTTTACCATGTTAAGAAGGAAAACATTTGAAATGCTTATTGAAGAAATGTACAGTTTGGAAGGTCAGTTTTGCTCTGAAACTGGAGCAGTACTTGTGGTTACTCACAGAAAGCATCTAGGAAATGAACACCTGGCCATCCAGTTTTGTATAAGGCTGAAGGAAACTTGCAGCCTGACCTAAACTACTTTCAAGTGCATCAAGTCGTTCACACCTGAGGTCTGATACGTTTACACACACCATGTAGTATCCTTCCAGGAAAAGGACCTCTGCTGACACCCCAGACAGTACTCGAAGGGCAAACTGGTACTTGAGGGCAGTATGCCCATCATATTTGGGCTCGCTGATCAATTTCTGAAAATTTTTGCATTGCTTTTTCTTGCATTTAAGATATGATATGCTGGAAATAGTAAGCCTTGAATATATTTACTCTTTGTGAGAAAGATGCATGCAAATTTCAGGTTAACGATTAAGAATCATAACTATTTTCTGTTACAGAAAAATCAGACTATTTTCTTATCTTCAGAGATGAAGTTTAAATTGCTTTAATAATGAAATCTGCTTTTCATTTGTATTCTGTTTCTCCTGCGTTCTCATTAACAATTCATAATTTAAGGATTGGGAGTGATTAATGTCTGGCTCCACCACAAAATGCTTTTAAGGAACAATGGTGCGATTCAGAAGGTTGAGGCTCCTCTTATTCTGTTACACACATTAATGTGCACTGAAACCAATCTGATCCATCCACATGGGGGAAAAGGCAGCATGTGGCCCTGAAGCCCTACTGGAAGGTAGGTGAACTTACCAGATGAAGAGCCAAGCAAATATTGTAAAAGAAAAGAGAAAAAAGGAAGGAAATAAGGGTTATTATGTACATATTCAGTAACCAAACATATTGCAAGTGTCACTGCTTGCACTGTATGCAGCTTTGCATGAGCAGAAATTCCACATCCTTTGTTGGGTTTACCAGGTTGTTTCTACTGTCTGCCATCCTTAAAAGACTCCAGATAATTCCTTATCCCCTTACTTTCAAGCACACATAGAAGTGTTCTCCTCTCTCCCTGTTAACCAAACTACATATAAGCTTTCCAAGGGCACACACCAAACTTGAGAGGTTCCTACACTTCCTTCCTACTAAGAGCAAGCCCACATGAAGGGTGAAAGGGCAGGCCACAGCTGAACCCAGTGCTGAACTGAAATATTGCACTGAAGATCCTTAATCTCCTTGACTGGGAAAACACTGCTGGTGACTGTCAACACTAGAAGTTACCAATGACCCCAAACTACTTATACCTTGTTGGGGATTTACGGAGCCAAGAAACTCAAGCAGAGTGGTAACAGCTGCAAAAGCTGATCTCAGGGGGAGGTTTGCTTCACTGCTTTGGATCACCAGATGGTAAGCAGTGACTAAGTTCTTTGCTCAGGAGACATTTGATTCATTTTTCGTTAATTTAATTTTCTGGGAGTTAAAAAAGAAGGACGAATTCCTTATTTAGTCTTCATGCAGCTCCCTCAGGAGCTGATGTTCTACTGCTACTTTTTTCTGGAAGAGGGGAGACAGCTGTCTGTAAGATCTACTGTGGTGTACTACCTGGTGACCTGAAGTGTGCCTCACCACCTCCCCAGAAAAAGAAGAGAAATTACGTGTTGAAGTATTGCCTTAGTGCCTCCTTAAGAGTGCTGCAGGCTGGGAGATGAAAAGACAACTTGATTAGCATCCCTTGAGATTCTGCAAATAGGCCCGCAGTACATCAGACACGCTGATGAAGATGAGCCAAGCTGGAGTGTCATCACATTGAGAATCATCCTATCCTCGTAATTCGAGTGGGTAAAGGAGACTCATTCAGATGATCAGCTCATTTACTACTGCATCTGCATCAGTACCCTTCACATCAGAGGTTATGCAGCCTGGGAGTAGCTGCAATCACTGGGATGTCCTCCCGTAGCCCAGGCCCCACTACATGCTCAAACCTTGACTGAGCACCAGGACCAGTTCATACTTTGGACTAAAGAAGTCAGCCTTAATCTTCAAATTGCCAGTGCTGAAGAGTCCCAACGTAGTTTTAGAAAGATTTCTCTGGATATTAATTATCTTTACTGCTAGACACTTGTCTGCTGTTTTTAACTTTGACATTTTTAATGTGCTCCCATCCACTAAATCTCAGTTCTTCTCATACGCTTAGCGGTCGGAATGAGTTCTGCTACCTAGACCAGGTCCTTACATGGCCACATAGAAAGGCTAAATACTTTTCCTCATTTTTCACTCAAGATCTCTGCTTTCCAGAGAGACAATATAGCTGCACCATTTCCAATCCTTTCAGTGGGGAAAAAAAATCCATTACCAGTATTCTTCCAAGGGATTTCTCTGTCCTACGGTACCTGGCACTGCTTTTGCTAATGACCTATGGATTCACATCCTAAAGTCAACACCAACCTTTACCACTGGCCAGAATGACAACAGACACCTGCTGCCCAGCTCCTGTGCCAAGAATTCCTGTGGCCCTGCGACAGGAATTCCAAAGGTACCGAGCTGAGCTGTCTCTAATTACTAAGACACACTGTGACTCCAGCCACAAGCAGGGTAATGGTGGGATCAGATGACATTTGAACCAAACCAGGCTTGAAAACATCCAGAAATAGTGATAGCACTCCTTGGACAACCTGTTCTAACGCCTGATTGTCATTCCTGAGGTAAAGATTCTCCTCCTATGGAGAGGAACCCTCTTGAACCAACACAGGCCTGCGCCTTATCTGCCACACATGGCTCAGTTGACGTGTGCATGTCTACCCTGCTCAAGGAGAGATGGGGAAGGGAAGAAGAAGCTTTCCAGACATACCCAGCATTCAATTTTTCACTTTGACACTACACTTTGTAACCTTCTTCCGGGATTACCATGCACATGCGGACACCCCTTCACAACTGCACCACTGCTCAGGAGTCAGTGTGGCACGCAGCCCCATCCTGGCACAGCCAGTCCTGGTGCTGGGAGCAGCAGGAAGCAGCCCTCAGCTCCACAGGGCATGGCTGCACTGTGCAATATGACAAAGTGGTGGCAGACAGTCCCTTTAAAGTCACATTTAACGTTTTAATTAGCTTTACCTCAGGTGGCAAATGCTCACTTACATTATTCATATAGTCAAATTTAAAGAGGGATGACAAAACTAGGGTGAAAAATGGGCTTTGCACTGTAAGATGAAAGGACAGCTATAACAACGCCTGGCAGGGCTCCTGCTTCTCCTGCCCCACAGCCTGAGGCCCAGAGCTATGGGGTGCCAGCAAGGCTCTGATGGGAGCAGGATGGAGCTGCCCTGCAGCCAGTGGGCTCCTCAGCACACCAGATCTGGTCACTCCATGCTGTGGTGGGGATCAGAGGGCCCAGTGCCCAAATTGGCCAAGGCACATGGTTCAGCCTTGCAGCATGTCTCAGGCTGCGTGCCACTGCAGCGTTCCACCATGTACTTCTGTTGCTGCTACCAGTACCTGTGACCCACTCTTTAAAGATTATTATGAACCTTGGGTCCAGCCTGGCCCTACAGCTCTCTGTTGACTGGAGACCCCATTGCTTTCTTATGCATCCTACTGCGTGTTCTGCTCAGTGCTTTCTCCTAGCTCCCTCCCACATTCCATTCCCTCTCCTAGGACAGTCAGTCCCTGCCCAGTCAATATGAAGCACAATAATTATCCTCTGCATCTGGAACCTTTACATATATGAAGATCAGTGGCTTCCTTCAGTTCTATCTTTCATGGATTTTCAAATCCCGAATCTACACTCATCAGCTTATTGCAGCTTTGCTTTGTTGGCTCTCTCCAAAATAGCTTCAATGGTCATAACCTGACCTGCAAGGGAGAGAAGTGTCCTCCCCCAAAACAACATGCTCAGCAGAGGCAGAGGGCATCCTGCCACTTCCTCCTGCTGAGCTGCAGAGTTTTTGGAGTACTGAAAGAGGCTGACACGTGTAGGTAATGGGAAATTACCCCAAAATTCAATTATTACTCTGCGCCACAGCACTTCATAGACCTGCTGGCTAAGCACCTCACCAGCTGTCAGGATGAAATGTCTGATAACATGATTCACTGGCATTACACTTGTTGTTGGATCGAAAAATTATTAATCAAATGCCATTTTATTGGGATAATATTCATAAACACAGATCATCTTCATGATGATTTCTCCTGTCTTAATTAGTTTCTTCTGTGTTTTGTCCCAAAGGTACCGAGCTGAGCTGTCTCTAATTACTAAGAAGCGCACTACAAGCACTCTGCTAAGCATCACCTAAGCTACACATACATTTTATTACAATGGTACAGCAAAGTATGTTTGAAAAAAGTTACTTCGGAAAAGAAGAACAAACACAATCTAAGAGAACAATATTCTGTAGATTATGAAAATATGTTTGACTGTACAAACCCAGCTGAAAGCTATCAAGCCCTGCCAACACACCCAAACTAATTACTGATAAAGCTATTATGAAGTATGGATTAGTAAGAACTTGAAGAATCCACCCTGGCATGAAAGCTCTCCTCACTCTCTTTCAAAGCTTGCCAAGCAAATGAACCCATAGAGATGCAATTAAAGGCAACAGACAAAAAAAATCTTCTAGGAAAAAAACAACCGTCCAACCAAACACGAAGCCATACTTAAATTTGTTTCATCAAAATTTCACAAAGCCATTTTCCCTCTCCTTCCTCCAGGCTGGTCTCATAGATAAACAATTGAAATGAACGTAGCAGTATCAGAAGTTTTTCAGACTTCCATTTCATTTCAGGTCTGAAAGACAAAAGGGTTCACAAGAGTTTCTGCACCCAAAAACACTCACCAATTTGCTTCCTTCACAAAGAGCCTCGAGAATCTCTTCAGCAGTCCCCATACACTTAATAGCTCACAATTTAATTCTGCATTAGGAAGTGACCATAGAGAAAACCCTAAAATCTCTCTGTACAACAAATCCAGATGTTTCTCTGACAGGTACGATCGTAGAGATTGTTCTTTTAATACCTGCTGAAGAATAAATGCCCATATTTTGTGGCATCTGAAACATGAGGATCCCAGACTAACATAATGGGCTCTCAATCTAGCAGTGTAGGACTTAGTAGCTGATAATTTATTGTGTGAATTATGGCAGGGGGAAAGGAGGACAAGAACAACCATAATGTTCTGGTGATCAAATCTGTCTTTTTTATTATTATTATTATTATTTTAATTTTTTAAATTACAGACAGCTGTGGAAATACTGACAGATTTGCACAAAACTTTTGGGGTGATAGTACTGTGTAAGATGCTGGTCCTAACAGGTTTCCTCCCTGGTAAAACTGCAGTTGGATGGCCAAGAGGGTCCAACACACACTCCTTTAATTTTGATTTTCTGCAAGGGGGGGTGTGTAGAAGTTACTGATAACAATGACAGCTCCTTGTGACTCTTATCGAAATATTATGGAATATTATGGATGTTACATATCACAAAGGTGATATCCCACTGAAGTTACATGGCTGAAGTTCATGATTAGACAAGCTCTTTTCTTGTATAAGAAAAAGCAAATGTAATATAAGCAAATATCTGGACACCTGTGGTCCACTCACCGGATTTTTGACTAGTTGGGCCAAGCTGTGTCCATTCCATTTACCAAGATGAAGCATCCCAATTTGTATTGTCATTCAGAACCTGAGTGTGAAAAAGGAGAGGGCCAAGCCAGAGGAAGAGCAAATCCAATACAGTGCCTGACAATTTATTTATCTGCTTCTGTTGGAGTATAAAGGCCTGACTGAGTAATACTTCCCATCCCCAGACAGCATCATAGTATGAATAGATATACTGTAAAGCACAAGGAGCCAAGATGCTGCCAACAACCAGGTGACCACGCTATGTCATGCAGTCCTGACAAGCTCCTTCAACAGAAAACCTATGGGCTCACACCCTGACACCCTTCTCTCCAGAAGGGCCATTGCATCGCTGCATTCAGTGCAGCTCAAGGACTGCCAGCCCCCATCCTCAGGGGCAGATTTCCCATCAAGTGCAGCTTCCACATCAGCCCCCGCACGCACTGCTAGCAGCAACGAGAGAACCTGGTTTGCAGGGACTGGAGGAAGGTCGGCACAGAGCAGGTGGGGCTGGCTCTCTGCAATCAAGGGACCTGGTTTCCCTGTGATTGCTGGCAACAAAGTGCTGGCTATAGGACTGCGGCCCTGTTTTACCTGATAACAGACTCTATGGGTTTCCTCAGCAGGAGCCATTAGAGCAAGCTTAGTGAGCTATTGAACATCAGTGTTAGCTGCCTCGCCTGCTGTGTGCCTAATGGAGAGCAGTCCAAATCAGCTAATTTTTACAAACATCTGTCTGTTGAATACTTTATACACAGCATGGTACCTCTGGAACAGATGCAAATTCTGTCTGCAGCAGGCAAATGCAAATAGAGTGCTGGAGAGGATACCCAGAATGCGTGAACATACTGCAGCTTGGCTGCCTTCTCCTCCAGCAAACAACACACGTGCCTTGCTGCTGCTTGTGGCAGTCAGTTTGGTGCTGCAGGACGGTGGGGAGCAGTGCAGAGGCAGCACACATGGATACAACCGCACACATTGCAAGAGGGGAAGAGACAGAAGGCAAGGGACTGCTTGAACAAGCCTGCATGGAGCTGCAGGATCATCTCTCATTTGCTCACTTACAGAACAGGTGAAACAGTGCAGCTCCACATCAACCTGCATTCAGTATCTAAGCCCATCTCAAACTCCACTGGCAAAGTGCTGTCTGCATAAAAACCCTCAGTGTAAGCGGCGGGATGGAAGTGGGATGCTTCCTGCTCGGAGCTGTCTTGTTAATTACAGCCAGCTTAATTCAAGTTGTGTCATCAGGAGCTGGGAGGGCTCTTCAGGTGAAAGCTGTCATTCTTTTTGGCCTTTGCAATTGTAGAACCATTTCCAGGACTCTAAAAGAATACTGATCCTTTAGAAAGCAGGAGGAAATTATATCTGTCACCTTGTAATTGTAAACATTCCTTAACTAGGAAATGTTTAAAGATCTACTCAAGTGCCCAGATGCCACAGGATTAAATGCAGTCTCTTTGTTCTGGTTTAAATAGTGAAGCAGAAAAAAAGCATTAAGTGTCTGCTTTTATTTCAAAATACTCCTATGACCCATCAGCATGAATGTCAAGCAGACATACATCAGTGAAGCAGCTGAAGAATGTTTCAATGAGCATAAATTTTCCAGAGAAATAAACAGATTTTAACTTTGCATTGCGGTTTGGATTTGCTTTCTAGTAAAATATAGATTTCTGATCTAATAAATGTTTTAAAATTCAATTTCAATATTTTTACACAGGCCCAATGTTCAGTTTTGAATTGCTATAAAGAAAAAATAGTTGGAGGTCAAATTCAATATTAATAGCTTTCATTAAAATGAACCGTTTTATCCTCCTTCCTTCTCAGATTGTCAATGCATTAGAAATCCAATCAACACTGACAGGAGAAGCTGTCATTAGGGATTGTGCACAGAACATTCACCTGTGGGTGCCAATGAGGAGGGAGCAGCAGGCAGGTAACTTCAGCTGAACGCAGCCCTGCTTTAGTCCTTGCTCAGCAAGCACTTCAGACAGCTAATCACTTACTCAATTTAGGCAAGTGCTTCTGTGCTTTGTTGAGGAGAGAGATATGAGCACACACTGAAGGTTAATCATGTTCTTCACGTGCTTAGCTGAATTTATTCGTGTGGGTCTGATCCAAATACTTTGATGCCAACAGGAATTTTTCTCAGTGAATTTGTATCTCAGACTTTAGAAGCGGTAACAGATTTTGCTCTCATCACAAGTATTTCCTTTTCTCTACAGATAATAGTTTAAAACTGCCTGGTACCAGCTATCATTGCAGTACAAAATATTAGCATAGTAATTATTATGTTTAAAAAGGAATACAATATCACTCCTTCATATTTTTCATGTTAGGTATCTGTTGGCTTTTTTAATTAAGATTATCTGTACTCAGAACGTCCATAGAGGATAAGGAGCAATTGAGTCAAAATGATAACTTAGGAAATGTAAATTTTAATTAAAAAAATTGCTCTGTCCACAAAAACAGCCAAGAAATTATGTAATGTGGCCTATCTGCTATTTAGCCACTGTGTTACGTGTTGGACTCCCACAGCCTTCCCAAACTGCACAGAAACCATCACACGGCCATCTGGAAAAGAGTCACAGCACATGGAATGGGAATACGAAACACAGCTTCAGTCTGGAAAGGGCTCTGATGGCCACATTTCATTACCCATGTTCTCCATACCACATCATTACACCTGGCAGATGTAATAAACCCTCTTGGTTACAAAGTGAGCAAAGGCAGACAGCTGTACAAAGCTGTCATTTACACAGAGGTGTATCTGGACAACAGGCATCACAGTGACCTCACTGCGTCTAGGAATACTCCTCAACCTATTGCATCCAGTAAACTCTAGTGAAAAAGGAACATAGGAACCATTTTGCATACTTCAAGATGCTTTAGGAAAAGCCATTTAAATGAACTTTTAAACCGTGAAAGCTGAATACAGTCTTAGACCAACAGTGGACTAAGAAACTTTACAGACGCGTATGAGCAAATGTGAGGGACATTGCTACAGCTATACGACCAGCACAAGGAATGTAGGAATGATCTGCTAGAGGAACAGATTCACTTGTGTAGACCTCTTTGCTCTGCAGGTGATGTAGTTTTTTCAACCAGGAGAGTTCAAACACCCTGTTGCTTACAGAACACATTCAGGCAAGCACCTCGCTCAGCAGTGGTTTGACTCTGTGCACCCACAAGGCAGCTGCCGACCTACTTCAACTGTTTCAGTCAACACAGAGAGCTTGGAAAGTATTGGCTCCAAGGAAGAAAACTCTGGGAAATTTAGTTCAGGTGAGAAACTGATCTGAAACACAGAATAAAATACCTACAAGTGCCATACGAGCAAGTATACACTGACGCCGTAACTCAGATTGTCAGGCTTCTTCTCTGCGGTTGCACTGGGGATGGATAAACCAACAGAATTCCCTGCTGCAGGAAACAGAACTGAATACAGACTCAGAAAACAAGGCAAGATTGCATGGCTAAGGAATCCTAAAAGCCCTAGGTAATGCCAAGGATAATAAATTAAATAGATTTGAAATCCAGAAAAGAACCATGGGATACCTAACCTGTCCCTCAAAACAAGCCATAAAAATTTACTAGTGAGATTTTAACACTATCAAATGATATATTCCTGAATTTACACCACCTACTGGTGATCACTCAGAAACATCTGGTTTGATATACAAGCGTCAAATGGATTTTGCAGCAACTGATCCTCAGTCCCTAGGAGACCATAAACAGATACAGAGGGGATGCAAGGCACTGTAGGTCTGGCCCTAGTCTCATCTCCAGGGGAAAGCAGTAAAAGGATATAAGTGCTAAATGGTACATTGAAATACCAGCACCACAAACCTGTCAGTCACTCTTCACTTAACCATGAGAACAGAGCAAACACAGAACCTTACAGTATGGGAGCTCTTAGGGATGCTTTTCACACAGTTTCCTGTCTGAAAGATTAGAATCTTTTTACTTGTACTTTTTGGGTGCTTCAGAGCACTAAAGTGCACACAGCTGCTTTCTACATCTTTTTTTTTCCCCTATCTCTTCAGAGCACCAAGGGCAAATACCGTCATGCATCTTCCAACCCATTCACCACTACTGAACCTCAGTACTACCCAGCCACAGACAGCAGGGCCAGCTCAAACCATCACTCTTCTGTCAAATTTCAAATTCCTGGAAATTACTTAAAAGCCATTTGACAGACAGGAGTGGAGAATTAAAGTGCTGTATGACAATAATTGTTAGGAGTGCAACCTAAGTACTGCTGCAAGGATCTTAATGGTACCTCTAATTTCTAGCAACTTGCCTTAATGATTGATTGAGGAAGCCCATGTCCTCCTTGAATGAATCCACCCAAGCTCAGGAAGCCCAAATCAGCCACGTTTGAATGGAGAACTGTTCGTACTGGAAGTCTTTGAATGATATTTCTGATTTTATTATTATTATTATTTTCCCTACATACACAAAATAAATACACAGCTAAGAGAAAAACTTGAATGATTTTCATTCATACAATTTGATAAACTGAGTTTGGGATCTCTCGGAATATGGGCTCAATAAAGAGCAAAGTGAGGACCTTGAACCTTGAGCTTCAGGAGAGCAAAATTCCATCTGTTTAAGTAATAATCAGACAAGATCCCCTGGGAAGCTGTCCTCAGAGAGAAAGGAACAGAGCTGGCAGCTCTTTAGGGTTATCTTTCTGAGAGCATAAATGTTCTCCATTCCCCAGCATAAGAAATCAGAGGTGTCAGGAAACCAGCGTGGCTGAGCAAGGACCTGGTGGTTAAATTGATGAGTTAGAAGGAAATGTACAGGCAGTGGAAGCAGGGATGTGTAGGCTGGGAGGAATACAGGGAAGCTGGATGGGCAGAGATTGGATGAGGAAAGTCAAGGGATGGATAGAACTGAACCTGGCAGAGGATGTGAAAAATAACAAGAAGCGGTCCTAAGGTACTTTGGTCAGAAGAGATGGGTCATGGGGAGTAACTCGAGTAATCACAGGTCACTGATAAATGAGAAGGAAGATCTGGCTGCAATAGACTGAAGAAGGCTTTGGTACTCAGTGAGTTCTTTGCCTCAATCTTCACTGGCAGTCAGACTTCCAAATCTTTAATGTCCCTGACCTAGGCCGAGGTTGGAGGAGCAAAATACCTTCCACTGCAGCAATCAGCAAGTTCAAGAACACTTGATGAGACTGAATTTGTACAAGGTTATGGGGCTGGGTGATGTGCAACCCAGGGTCCTGAAGGAATGAGCTGATGTAGTTGCCAAGCTAATTTCCCTCACATTCAACAAGTTTTGGCTGTCAGATGAAGTCTCTTGTGACTGGAAGAAAGGAACCATCTCTCTCATTTTTAAGAAAGAGATAAAGGAAGACTTGGAGAACTACCCAACAAGTCTCACATCTGTGCCTGGGAAGATCATGGAGCAGATCCTATGTTAAGGCACATGCAAGACAAGACGGTGATCTATGACAACCAGAGTGGCTTCACCAAGGGCTGACTGTGCATGACCAGTCTGGTGGCTTTCTACAATAGAGTGATGGCATCAATAGACGAAGATGTCATCTACCTGGACTTCTGCAAGGCCTTTGATACGGTCCCACATCACATTCATGTCTCTAAATTGAAAATATATGGGTTTGAAGTGTGAACTATTCAGTGGATTGAGAGTTGGTTGGCTGGTTGTAGTCAGAGAGTTCTGTGAAAACTGGGATTTTATTACAAAATAATCCGAGAATAATACATTATTCCACGTATGTGTTTTCCAATTCCCCGTATTTCAGCTTGCATTTGTAGCTGTGATGGTCAGAGATCTGAGCAGTGCTGTGTGTCACGTTAATACTTCTCACTGGGAGGCTGCTGGAGGGGAAATGTGGCAATAAGTATAACCAATGTGCCATAAACCCCACATCTCTATTTAATGCACAAATTTTAGTACCTTCTTGACTCAAGGACTTTATCCTTCATCTTCTCTTCAGAGAGTACTTTACTGCTCTGTCAGTAGTACTGGGACTGATAGAGCAGATAGAAGTGTTGCTTTGTTTGATCTTTTTCCCACTTGGTAGCTATGATTTCTATGTTTTATTGACTACCCTGGCAAGATCTCGTGCCCACGAGCCATCTTGCTCATTCACTATTACACAAGGTTTCTCCACTCTCATTCTACCATCACATCTCACAACAGTGTTAAGGTACTTTTACTGTAAAGAAGTGAGATAAAACTTAGTAAAACCATTTAACTCCTATTACAGAAAGGAAAGAGCTCTAGCATGCAATTTTCTATAGTAATAACAGATTTGAGAAGTCAGTAAGTTCTTTTATTATAAACCTACCTCATTGTACTGCAAGCCAAACAATAAATGTTTTGCAGTGTCTTCTCAGCATCTAATTTCTACCAAGTGGACTTTCTCCAAAGGCTAAACTCAGTGAGAGGGGACTATTCACTGAATTGTGGTTGGGCACTCAGCATTCTGGGACTGAATGAATACTACAAGAAAAAAACATTTTGAGATCAAGAAACTTTAAATGTGAAAATTAAACACGAAGTAGAAGCAGGTGCACAGTTGCAGAGGAAACAGAAAGTGCAAATTTACAAAGTTATGAAGAATCAGTATTTACAACTTAGCAAAACACAAGCTTTCATTTAAGGCTACACAGATTTACGACACCACTGACACAATTTTACATCTTCATTCTATCTCTGTTGTAAACAGCTCTTATAAATAGACCAAAAAAGAACAACAGAAAAGAGATCTGCTTACTCTGCCATAACTGAGACCCTTCTCAGCATAAATCATTTCTGCCTCAAAAAGTAATCCTGATCACAGAGATGAAAATAGAGGACACTATCCTGCTGCTCTTCCTCCGCAATATCCAAAATTAATGCAATGCTAATGAACAACACAGCATCTCCTTCAGGACTACTTATTACTCTCAGATCTAGAAAAGGATTTTAAGGATGATGTGCAACAGATTCATTTGGTGAGTTCTGCTGAAGCAATATAGAATTTTGCAACACCTCTAATGTCCTTTTTATTACAGCATTTTGAGTTGCATTTAATTTAGAATGAAAACTTTGCCCCGCAGAGATTAGAGCCATAAATACCAACAGCTTACAGTGAGATGCAAATTGGTGTTCTATGTTAGAAGACAGAAGCGGTCATTGACTAATTCCTTCCCCAGCTTTAAAACTGCTTTTATTTCATTCAGACTCAGGTATCATCGTTTAATGAAACACAGGCTGCCCACAGATGAAAGACAAAATGGAAAACCAAAATAAATAAATGCTACTCTTTGATACTTCACAACTTGAGCACCTCTAAAAACCCCAAAGCAGAATTCTGCTCTCTCATCTCCCAGTCTAACCATCCCCTCACGGCTAAGGGATGCCAGAATCCCTGCTCCCAGCCCCCCTCCAAATAACCAGCACAGACCATGCTCAGAGATTCTAAGAGAAGGGAACAAGTGGGCTACGGGTTTTGCTCGATGCTCCTGTCTGGTCGTGCTTTGAAGGCAGACGAGCTGCAGTCCTAGGTAGTTTTCAGTGGACTTGCTGCAGTAGGAAGGAAAAATTATTTCAGCACCAGAAGATCCAGAATTGCTCCACAGATAGTAATTCAAAACTGCTGCCTGCCCAGACGAATGCTTAGGAGAAATAAAATTAAGCTCTGAGCTCACAGGTAATCACATTATACATTACCAGAAAGCTGTTGCTTGCTTGGATTTCAGTCAAACCCACTAGTTTCACTCTCATGATTTATGGAACTGCAGAAATCTCCACAGATTTTATTTTTTCTCCTTTTAACCCTCTGGTTTAAATATAATGCAGCAAGTTAAGAGCAGAGAAACTAGGAAAGCAATTTACTTTGGTAATATTAAACAAAGGAAAAAATCAATTTTTTTGTGTGCCTTGGGAGAAAAAAGAAAATTGAACTCTACTTGCATCTTAAATGCCAACTGAAAGCATGCCTTACAGGTAGAAACTACCGGTAGGATCAGTGTAAGTTTCTGAGCTGACTTTGGAGAAGTTGAATCACTGTCATTCAGAGATAGTCTGGCAGAAATAACAAAGTGTAGATACACGATGATTTTATAGGAAAAGTCTAACTTAATAGGTTTTCATTTTGTATGGAAAGTCCATAGAAAGAAATCTCTGCAATGACAAAAGTCGCCGCTTACAGGGAAGAAAGCTGCTTAGGAAAGTTCATCCTGCCTATCCCGTAAAGGGTTTGCCTTTCATGGTACCCTCCATCATGACATCGGCGCAGACATTTCCCACAACGAGCACAAGTGTTCACCAGTGCTTGCTGTGAACTTCTGAGGATGAGAAAGCATCTGATCCTGGAGGTGTTCAAGAAACACAGGTGTTGCACAGAGGGACGTGGTTTAGTGAGAAACATTGGTGGTAGGTGGATGGTTGGGCTGGATAATGTTGGAGATCTTTATCCAACCTTGGTGATTCTGTGATTCTATGATGCTCTCTCGGTGTCAGGATACTGACTGAGTCCCTACACAACAACAGGCTGGAAAGGTTCACCATGTGGCAAAGAATCGATAACAGGGACCAGAAATTACCTCTTGCATCATGTTAAGGGAAATGTAGTTATGACGAGACACAACATTTCCCAACCATCAGACATGCCCAAGCACGCTATGGCCCTGGGTACATAACACATTTCCTGTTGCCATGCAAAAATGATTCCTATTTCAGAAGCGAAAGGCAGCAGCTCATCATTGGGAACGTCCCAGGAGAGCACGGCAATGACCATGGGCTGAAGCACCTCACTGCGATGCCTCAGAGCACCACACCTGCTGGGAAGGCATTGCTGGAGTTTTAAGGGCCTGTCACAGAATTCTGATGTGATCATCAATCTAGCTTTACATTTTCCAGTGCACTCTGTGCCATTTGCCGTACCATTGCCTGGAAAATGAAGCCAGCATTGTGTGCTTGCTGGAACCTGCAATCCTTGCCTGATGGATGCAGCCCCAGGACAGACGTACCTGGTAATGACCAGAGACCCTGCAGACTCACAGAGCTGGTGACAAAGTGCTTGCAGGTGGCATTTCTCTTCTTGCTGTCCTTTCACATGTTCACCTGTCACTGCATTCAGATGCTGAACTGTGTACATCTGGACTTTTCCACTGTAACTGAACATGACCTCATGTTTTGACCAATTGCATGAGAAGTTCTGAATACTGTAAAGATGGGACAAACTGTAGGCAAGCCCACTTTGTGAATGCATTGTTACCACTTCTTGAAAATCTTTTCTTATTTGTCATTTTCATATTGTCACCCCCTGGATCCTTACTAGGATTCCATGGCCATAAAAACAGAACCTACCTCACCTCATGCAAGCTTAGCACAGAACTGCTGATCACAACGTACAGAGCTCAGAAGCTCCCATACAGAGGCAAGGCTGTGTATGGACAACCCCAAAGTGTGTGTGCTCCAGGGGCTGCTCTTCCCTTCCAAGCACATGGCATACTGTATGCAAAACCTAGGTCTCATCAGCTGAGTGGATAAGCAAAGTTTGCTCCTGATGTATACCTAATACAAGCCAATTACTCATTTCTTCAAAAATGAGTAAAACACTGCAAGGGGTTATGCTTTTCCACTTGATTTTGTTTTCACTAGACTCTATTTATCAGTTGTACTGCTATTTTTTGATGGAGTCACACCAACGCTTTCCAGGAATTCATTAGAGATCAACAGACCAGATTCACAGCTGATGTAAAATCTGCCCACCTATTTCTGCTTTATTCTGTTTTACAGGAGGTTGCCTATATGAAGCAGAAGAGGACAGGTACACAAACTCTTTTCCAGGCTCTGCACCCTGACATCAGCACTATGCCATCTGGCACCCCGTGCCCCTTACTGCCATGAGAGGAAGGGACTGAAGCTCATGCACCATGCCCCTCATCCTGAGCTATGCAGCATCATACTGCAATTCCAGCACCCTAGCACCACTTTCTGTCCAGCCTTCTAGGTCTTATAAAAAAGGGTTTGATGTCAGAGCTGTCAATGCCATGTTAAGCTAGTTGGCTACTCCTCTGTCTTTATTCACTGGATGTTTCCTGGAGGAAATCCTCAACTACTAGACCTGTAGAACATGCTGTCTCTGTTGGAACTTTGCTGTTTTCCATTCACTGAAGATTTGGCCCGTACAAAATTGTAGCCTGCTATTAACTTATCTCACCTGCCCAGCAGTTCAATACCTTATAAAATTACGAGGGCTTCTTCAGAAAGTAAACGTGGAAAAGATAATTCCAAGAGTTTTTCCCACTACTCCAGTACCTTCCAATTAACCAGTCTGCTCTTTACACACATGGAAGACAGAAGTTCATTTCATGCACTCGACTCAAATACTAGCTTCAATGGCAGAACTCAATGGGATTTGTTTCCAGTGCCTTCACCGTCAGCAGCCCATCATCATTTCTGTCACAAACACAGTTTGGCTCCACTCTGTAACTTGGAGGCAACAAAAAAACTGCTGGTGTGTTCAGCAGCATGCACTACTTTCTGTTGATATCAAGGATTTTTCAAGCCATGTTTACTTGCTTATTTTTAATCATAATAAAAATTGCCTTCATTATTCATTTGACTTTTCTTTGGCGTACGCATGAAATTGATTCACCTTCTTTGCACTCTTGTGGCATCTTTCCAAAAAAACAGAAGGTTTACCTCAACCATTAATTTGAAGCAGAACCCCAAAGAAAGGACAGAGCAATACTGCTGCAACCCTCAGCAAGCAGGGAATTGATCTCTGAGGCCAAGCATTGCTATTTGGCTTCTGGTCCATTGCCTCTTCCATCCCAGGCAAGGGTGGATGCCTGCCCTACTCCCTGTGCACTGTTGCATCCCCTAGGATATGCTCCAGCTGCTCTGGCTTCTATGCTAAGGGAGAACGAGCCAGGGATGTACCCAGAGCAGGAGAACAGCCATGATGCAGAAACAGAGAGGATGCAAGATGCACCTCTCTTTTCCCTTCTATCACAAATAGACTCACTGAAATCAATCAGGATAGGCACAACCGAATTAGTTGAGTAAGAGGCAGACAACATCTTTCTTTCTCCTATGCTATTTCATATTTTGTAATCATAGTGTCATTTTTATGAGTGCTACAATGCACTGCTAGTTAGTCACTTATTTCAGCAGAACACATTCTCCTTGATTTTAGGTGACTGGGTACCTTCCCTTCCTACCCCATAGCTTTTATCACATGGACACGTAGTTCAGGCTGATGGGGCTGTGCGACTTTCTGTCCAGACTTGGAGTTTATGCACCATGCACAGAGCAAGCAGCTGTACTCTGCAATGCTCTCCCCACACCTGCATTACATTTCTTCCTCCCAGTCTCAGGCACTCTCTTTGCTCCAAAAAAGAGGCATGGACCATGAATGGTAACGCTTATAAGAGCAGTAAAAGAGAAATAAGTCAAATATACATTAGGGAAGTGGGAAGCTGATTATGTAAACTCCCAGGAAAAAAAAAAAAGAAAAGAACAAGAATAAGAAATCTGTACTGTCAGCTGAGGTACAGGCTCTTCAGAAAGAGCCATTCCTTTGTAAGCAGAGTAGGCACTCCTTTCTTATCTCAGCAACCTATGAACGTAAGGACTTGTTACAGAGAGTTTGAATTAAGAAAATAGTGAATTCTTAATGCAAGCTTCTGAGATGGTACTGAATCCTAAACTAGACAAGCACACAAGATACACAAGTGCCCAAACCTGGTACAATCAGCAGCCTGCAGACATTAAGACAACTTTTATAATTTCTTAAAATAGCCTTATAATCGTTTAGCTGCAACTTCAAAAAGAGAACAGCCCACTCCATTAAAACCCTCCAAAGTGCTAAGCTCACACCATTGCACACGACAAAGGTGAGAGCCCACCCTCCCAGGAGCCAGGTGGGCATGGCTTGCAGTAAACGGTGCCCTTTCAAGGGATCAGCAAGTATTAGAAAGACCAAGCCTCAAAAAAAAGTCAGTGCACCATCTGTAAGGTATAACACAATCCCACGTGGAGGAAAAAATATTCAAAGAAATACAGAGGCGGAAAAAACCCACTGCCTTCAAAAATTAGCAGCTCTACTTGCTACGTATCCTGCTCTTCTGTCTTTCAACCTATTGCTGGAGAACTCCAAAGTTCTTGCCTGTTGACTACAAATAGCACGAATGTTAGAGTTTAAAACAGTACTTAAGGCAGGTGTCAGGAGGGCAATAAAATGTACTGCCTGCAACTGTGAAGGAATAATGTGATTTCTTTTTTAAGCCTTGATGGAGTAATTCATATTACTTAAGACCATTGGAAAAAAAAGAAGGAAGTTTGTAAATCCAGACTACAAAATCTCTTTGGTGAGGTCCCTTATACACAAATGTAAACAGCTTATTTTAGTCTATTTAAAAATGAACCATAGTGCAAGTGTTGTGCTGAAATCATTGACCTGACACCCCAGGTTATAGGACACAAAGCCCATAAAAACCTCAGCACTGACAATATGGTCATTGGGCTCTTTCCTGAAACAAGAACATTTGTAGAGGATCCATCTGAAGACTTCCATTTATCAGGCAAGGATTATTATATTTGATGCAGTGTATTTTAAGTCTCTGGTATGCATGCCAATGAGATAGTTTAAGAGTTGGTATAAAAAGTATTTTAATTCTGTGAAATCTGGCAGCCTACTGAATTATTTATACGATGTCATTTACTTACTGCTTTTGAGTTTGACAATTCTAGATTTAGTATCACACATGAACTATCCTTTCTGATACAATACTAGCATCTCGGCTTTGCTAAGCACTTCTAAGAACTCCAGATGGAGAAAGGTTTGGGTTTGCAAAGCTGGAGTGCTATAGCCACACAGTATCACCCAATAATTTTATCACCTGATAAAAGCTTGGTGCAGATCCCAGTTTGTACCACTTCCACTCTGATGTGTTCTGGTCTGCGCTGCAGTTGTTCGTTCAGCCACTGTATCCAAGTGACCTGGAGCGAGCTACAGCCCTTGTCTTTGTAAAGTCAAATAAGTAAACAAAAGCCCACCAAACCAAGCCCTTCCAAAACCATAAAGCCTACATCCAATCTTATGTTTTTTAGTGACAACAGTCTGATGAAACTGCACTAACATTCAACACAGGAGCCCCAGACTTTAAATTCTAATTGCTATCTCAAGCACAGGAGGCATCAGGGAAAGAGAAGACACAACACTGAATGTAGAAAGTGGAACACCAACCCTAAGTCACTTCTTGGTGTCAGCGATGTGGTTAGTGCTAGCCTTGCTACCTTGGAGAAAAATATCTGTTAATATACTCACACAAAATTTAAGCATGGTTTTACATGCAATTCTGAGTTTAGCCTTACAGAACTGTAGCAACAGGGAGGGGGTCCCACCAGCCTTGCCTCTTAACAACTGTATTAAATGCAAGCACAGACATACAGCCAAGCTGTCGCTCCATCAGATTCTGTGAATTATCATAAAACAAGAAAAGGAGGTCCCACAAGGGCTTGGAAAACATTTGAAATAACTTAATTTCATCCCTTGAGATATATGGGTAATTTTCCAAATACAGCCCTACATGCAGAGCAGGTTCTAAACCAAAATTAAACAAGATAATTATTAACTACATTTCTAGTTCAGCCTCCTGTCACCGGTGGCCTCCAATGCTCTACACAGTCTGTGCTGCCTTGTTCTTCTTTTCTGATGAGAAGAGCCCTGTAACTAGCCAACAAGAGAGAGAATTCCATGCAGTCTCTTCAGAGCAAGTCCATCATAGAGATCACAGCCTGCAGTCTGATCTGTGGTGTTGGACTTGAATATCAAATCACTTTAGAGCGTTACACATACGTATAAAAGCAGAATTTGTATGTGGACAGAAATTACAACCACTAAAAACCCCAAATCAATTCTGCAGTGAACACATGGTTCATAAACAGCTTCAAAACTACTTATTATGTAGTTTAATGTAACATTTAGAATACAATTAAATAGGGTGCCAAATGACTTTTCATAAGTTTCTTCCATGTTTCTGTCATGAATACTTCTTTCCCAGCATTGGAATGCCATTAAGGCTATCTGCCATCTTGATATCCAATGGTTGTTTCAACAGGGACATATGGAACCACACTGAGCTTGTGCTTTCCACGTGTGACTGACATTTTTCTGCTATCAAATGCATCGTGAATGAGCTGAAAAACTAAGCTTCTTAGGAATGGGAAATACTATTTAGCTCACGAGAAACAACTAGCAATGTAACTACACAGCATAACAGTTCTGGGACCTGGAGGGAGCATTAGCACACGAGGATTCCACCAAATGCAGATACATCTGAGCAGTCCGAAATTCTATCCGGTTTTGGCTTCTTTCATATCATTTTTTGAAATCAGACCCTGAATAAGCTTTACCTTTCCTATTCAAAATAAAGAGATCAAATTTGCATCACAGAGTTCTTTTGAATATATGTATCTGCTCTCAGTTTTAGAATATGCAGCTCAGTTTTCTTACTGGTGAGACAAGAGTGCAACTTAACATAGGAATGGAGCTTATACTGCATATTCTCCCTGCGTATATTCAAACCTAAACATCTGGAAGGACCTGCTCCAAAGCTGTTCTAAATTGGTAGAAATATTTTCCCAGCAACAGAGTTTGGCCTAAGTTGTATAAAAGAACACACATAAATTAATTGGGTGCAATCTGGAAATGCTGCCTAGCAGACAATGTACTAATGTGAAGGAATCACCATGAATAAGAAACTGATTGTAAGCATTATTCACTGCTCTTACTCTAACTTTCATTTATTTTTCTCTTTTTGAGATTCACTGTTCCTTCTTCAAAACTGAGATTAACTTCTGGCATAGTGGGGCTGTGAGCAGCCTGGGCTATGGGAGGTGTCCCTGCCCATAGCAGGGGGTTGGAACCACGTGATCTGAAAGGTCTCTTCCAACCCAAACCGTTCTATCATTCTGTGATTCTATGATAATGTACCTTTAAAATTATGCATTTTCATCCAAACTCTTAAAATCCAAATCAGTTCCAATCTACACATAATAGGGAAAGGCTGCTGCAGTGAGTGATATCCAAATGGGCACCAGCTCTGGGAAAAAATGGCATTGACACATTAGCTATAAAACACTGCAAAGTTGAAAGAGCAGAGTTGCTTCTCCTGGGACAGAACAGCCAGCTCAAAGGAGGCAAATGCACACTTCAACAGTCCTTTTTCATGGCTCTCATGGCGTTTCTTAAGATATCCATACTAGATTCCCCAGTAGGATGCAGCTTAAAGACCAAAATATTTTCAATTTTGAAAGGTTGTAGGTTGATGCTTGCTTCCTCAAGTATACTCTTCAAGATCTTAATATCTAAGCAGTCCATGCTACAAGATTTAAATCAGAGTTTTCTTAAAATATGTGCCATCAGCTTGACACCAAGCAAAGTAATATGCCATTGAGTCGCATCTGCTTCTACTACGATTCAATCCTTTGATTGCCATCAGTTTTTAATCTGCCAATGGTTATACTGTAAACAAGTAGTGAAGCTGAAAGACATGCCAAAAGAAAGACAACACGTAAACAAATAATAAATGTGGGTGCACCTTTGGGTACAGAGTTATCTGTGATGCTGCAGTAGGAAAGCAAGCACTGAACTAAAGACAGAAAGGTGATTTGTTAAATAGGATTCTGCTTTTCAGCATCTGCATCCAGGCACCCGAGTACAGCAGCCTGCATTAACATTTCTAAAAGTTTAGAGCCATCAGGAATAAATAAAAAGGTACATGAAAAGCTGATAATTTTTTTGCATCACACAGAACTTGCAAAATATACCACTGATTATAGAAAGATAACACATACACACATCTCTGTAAAATGACTTTTTGAGCCATCTTTTTAAGACATTATTAAAATCTTGAAACCAGAGGTTTATAAGGAAAACACTGTCAGACTCTGAACTAAAGCAGTGCGACTGGTGCAGCTGGAAGGATGGAATTTTATCTACTCTGTGTTTCTCTCAGAATGAAATAACCATCGCTCAGCAAATTCTGTGCAGGGAAGGTCGTAAAAACAGTTTCTGTGAAAAAGACTCCAAAGAGTGCAATGAAGAATTAAAGATAAAATGAAGGGATTTCTGTAGGAAGTATCATGGTTTCTATAGAAAAGAATGGGGTAATGAAGGGCTTACCTCTGTGCAGCAGGATGCATCAGCAGAGCTCCTTGCTCTTGGATAAGAGCAGCACCACAGTGTGCAGTTTTACTCTGGAATGAAACAAAAGCAAATGTCCTTTGAAGGAGCCATACAGATTACAAGATGCTGTGGGTTACACAAAGCAAAGGGATGAGTTGATCTCCCCTCTGTACCTCTCTAGAGATGGCAGAAGGCCGAGTAAGATTGGGAACCCAGCTCTAACTCATAGGATACAGCCATGCCCTTCAGATCTAATGTCCTCCAACCTCCAACCCACATCCCATGTGGAGCAAAGCCAATGAGCTGATCAGATAGCCAAAAGCAGCAGTGATTCATCTCTGCAGGCCCAGCTGGTTCCATTGTGCAGTCAGAGCAGCACCAGTGCTGGTGGGGCCTCATGGCTGCAGATGCAGAGTGGGGATGGGAGGACTGGGACTGCCCCACTGTGCAGCACAAGGCTCTGTACAAAGCTTTGCTCTGGCATCTCAGTGTACCAAGGCAGACTTGCAGAAGATAGAAACTGGTGAACAACCAGAAACTGTATGTTCAAGAATGAAAGATTTCTTTACAGCTTTCAAGATGAACATCTTTATGGACTGCTGCAGTGCTTGTGACCCTTTCCATGGGCTGGAGATGGCACAGCTTGTTTCCTTATTAAAAAAGCTGTAAAAACCACTTGGCAATGTGCACAAGTGAAAGCTTTCTGTCCAGCTTGTCACTAGCGTGCTGTATGCTGTCCTCTTTGCTGGGATCTATATTAACAACGTTTTTCAGCTCTCTACCAGGTTATGCAATCTTAATGCGGAGACAGCTGAAAAGATCAATTAGAAGAATGCATCCTAACATCAAACCCCACTCTGTAAAAATCACTCATTCATAAAAAAAAAAGAATGAAAGAGGACGATCATTAATTATAGATGGGATGTTCAGCTCTTTGTAAACACACAGTTGTCAGCTGGCTTTGCAAAAAGACTTCTGCAGGAAGAGAGGTGAAGGTGCCAGAGGGACACATAGCTCGGAGCACACCTTCCTTCATTCTATCCTGGCTGGTGGACAGGCACTCGTTTGTCACAGTGCCCTCCCAAACCCTGTACCAGGAAACCTCTGCCCTTCTGGGGCACACTGTGCAGCATCACCCTCTTCTAACTTGAAGACATCCAATTCTCCAGTACTTTGGAGACAGGATGTCCTCTCATACTGTGTAGCCAACTTCTTGTAGCTTCTTTTTTTTTAGATATTTGCATTTTTAAATGCTTCTCATAGCCCAGCATTCAAAACATTTCCAAAGACTTCTGGATGCAAATTGAAATCAGAGCTGGCAATCCTTCAGATTTCTGTACCTGGTGCTTCCTGATAACTGGCGTCAGCTCGGCAGTTTTTGCACTTAAAAAATAATACCAACATCAGAAGGATAGCGTAATACACTTCAAAAAGACCTGGAGATAAAAGAAAAGAGTAATGAGAAAGTTTCTGCAACTTTCAGGGAGTTTCAGGATAAAGTGATGGAGTGCCCAAGTTGCTGTGAGGGTCGGTGCAAGGTGAGCCAGACAAGGACCCCCAGCTAGGGAAGCACCTCATTCGGTCAATGCTTCAACAAGCCAAGCCTATTTTTTTTAAATCAGTACTTCAACACCCAAGGAAATAAACCATGCAGCACAGGGGCACGCTCTATGGGAGACAGAGTGAAGGAGCCCAAGCCACCCTGCAAGGTGAGCCACGGACCAGGACTCAGTGGGGGCCCTGCTATGAGAAGGTGCCCTGTGGGAGTGGGGCTGGGCTCGGCAGTTACGAGGGAAACAAACCATTGGATAGACTCTATAAATAAAAAATGGGCTTGAAGTCACATCGCCATTTTTTTTGAGATAAAATTGATAGATTGTCTTCCTTCCCAAGATCGATTGTTTGGGATAAGCATTTCATTAATTAAGTTAATTAAAAGTGTATGTAATCAGGGAGAAAAAGTAATTCTGGCTGCATTTGCAATTTATAAATAATTTATAATTTGTTAAATTATGAAAATTCTTTAAGCGCTTTCTTGCATTTCCTTACCTACTTATTATCCATGAAATAAGTTACACATTAAAATTACAAACAGAACGATACAGTTAAGATATATTACACTGACCTATGAAATTTATTAAAGAAGTTTACAAATGTTGCTCTCCCATCCAGAATCCAACCCATCTATACACATTCCTCTGCCTTAAACATCCAACATATCCAGTACATGTCGACAGATAAGCCTGCATTAAATAGAAACATGTGGGCAAATGCTTGCTGGAATGGAGCAAGAGAAGTTTCACAGACAAAAAAACATATATATTTAAGCTACAGATGGAATGTATAAACTTACCCTTCCAGAGCAAACTACAGAGAAGTACTGTTATTGTGTTGAACTCTAGATAATGAGTTGTTTCCACATTTATTTCTATTGCCTGTGGTCAGTTCCCAGTTTTGCAATGGGGAGGGTTTTCTTCTCCCTATCTATGTCTGTTCTACCTCCATTAGCAGGAGTCAGCCACCAGCACTGATTGTTTGAGCCACCTCCAGGTTCTGAAGGATCTGGCACAGGGCTGAAGCAGCTGCCCATGGCAGAGTGGTAAATATCTTCTCTGTTTTGCCTGGCCAAGAGCTGAAATACAGGTGGTCCACAAAATCCATTTGTCAATAACAATCTCAGAATAATTGGAAGTCCATATTCATCCCATATTTTCTGTGGAATCCTTACAGCTGTTCAAGCTTAAATAAAGTCATAGAATCTCAGAAACCTTTTTCTTTATCAGCATTTTCATCTAATCCTAAGGATTTCTACAGTTTTAAAGATTTGGGGTGTATTTGAGAGCTGTCCAACTTGGTAACTGTGATTATTAGACTAGCAGGAAAAAAAAGAAAAAATACAGATGGCACTCCTTTGCCTCTTTTGTGTTTTGCACAGAGCTGACTGTGGTTGCAATTCTTCATCTACAGAAGATGGGGGGAAATAAAGGATGATGTTGATTCAGGCAGTATCAACAGTTCACCTGACACTTCAACTGCTGAACGTAGCAACAGGAGCAGCCTCAGAATCACCAGGAACATTTTTCCATCCCCGAAGTCTTCCTCACAGTTGCAATTCAAACAGCCACATACAATTATACAGGTGAGGATTTCAGAGTTCTCTGCTATTAACTTGCCTTTGCATGTATGCATTTTGTGATGGAGGAGCTGAAAAGGAAAAAATATTGCTGCTGCAAAGAAATGGCACCTTAATAGAGTAATGGACGAATGAAAGCATGTCACAAGGGGAGTGGATCCAGTGAGTAAATATTAAGCCATCACTGCCAAATTATATGAAGGCTTGCTTTGGTTTTGTTTTGGTACAGGAGGATTACATAGCACAGAGCATCTGCTTTGGAATAAGAAGACCACTGCTTCCCTGGGACTCCTGTAAGCTTAGAAGCAAGTGCATGACTAACTCAGCACAAGTCTTGTTGCAGAAACCCTGTCACCTCACTGGTGCGAGGCTCTAGCTCCACAAGCACTGTCTGTGGCTGCCTGCCTCCCTCCTACTCCTGAGAGCTGCATCCCTTACAGAGCAGCTCCCAGAACACACACCCAGCTCCCAGGAAGGGAAACACTACAGAGATGGGATTTGATCTTTAGCACTGACAAGGAAATAAAACATGGTATCACACAGAGTAACATACAAACACAAGAAAAACAAGGCTGCCCTCTGTGGCGTTTTACAGCATCAATACAGGTGCAAACTGAAGAGTTCTCCAGTAATGACCTCAGGCATGGGCTGCTCCTGCTCTCTTTCATTTCCAACTACCTGCATGCAGCACGCTTGCTTGATCCTCACGGATCAGACAAAACCCCACATCTGTTTGTACAAGTACAGACAAGCTTTCCAGAGCACACATTTCCTGCATGCAGATGGCTCGTGGCGTGCTTGCATTTTGCATGCATAATTTGAATCTCCCTGCTTGCTGTTTTGTGCTCTTGGAAGTCAGATCAGAGAGCAATGACAAAGTGGGCCTACAAGGCACAGGGAACAAGCAGTCTTCCAGGTGGTCAGGGCCACTCTTTGCCCCTAAGGAGCCTTGGGCTTTAACTTGTCACTGCCTTCCCCAGCGTTCCTTTCCACCACAGATGCCAGTTTCCATCCCCCCTCACCGACCTCCTTCCACAGACTTCAAAGCAAAGCTGCTTGCCAGAATCCCCTCTCTTGGAGTCCTTCTGCTTTAAAGAAGCTTAGCAGTCCTTTCTGCTGAACTGAGTACAGCTTCTTATACTCACGCTTCATGAAACAGCCAGGCCTTTCAGCAGTTTGGCTGCCAGGTTAATTGTGTATTTGATTACTCTTTCCTATCAGATAATGAGGGGGAATCTATTAATTACTGTCTCCACGTATTTCAGCTTTACAGATTTGCCGTCTTTTCAGACAATACTTCTGTTCAGCTTTCACACCTTTTCCTCTCTGTTTAGGGGTCAGCCATTTGCAGCTTTCCAAAAGAAAGTTGTGTGTGGCAGGTAACGAGGGAAAATCGATTTGAATGTGCATGATTTGCTTCTCCCTGTGCTCCATCAGAAATTCAGCCATCCAATGCCATTCCTAAACAACATGCCTCACCTGTCCTCAGTGACACCCATCGATTTGAAGTCCGTATTATCTAACAGTTTAAATATATTTACCATCAAAAATTGCTTTTTCTTGCAATATCTTTAAATGTTTCTATAGTCATTGGACACTAAAAATAATTTATTTTGTTTTGTCTGTGTGTGTGTTTCCATTAGGTTTGCTCTTAGTGTTTAAACAAGCAAATTTCATTTACTCTTCTCTCACAGATCCCATTTTCTCATTTAGACTGAGAAATGACTACCATCCCCAAATCCAATTAGCACTTTACCAAATACCTTTAAAGTCAGCAACACATCAGTTGTTCAGAACAGCACAAATTTTGGAGAGCTCTGGTACTTCTGCTTCTTTCCAAGACATAACTGCACAAAAGCATACACATGCTAGAGGACACCGGGACATGCCAGTCACAAGCATGTGAGAAGGGACAACTTTAATGTTCCATTCTTCCCTGTGTTTCTGTTTCCACATGAGATCTCTGCTGCTTCAGGTTTCAGGCCTGCTCATGTCATCCTAGTCTCCAGCAAATTCATAGAATAGAATCACAGGATCCTTAGAGCTGGAAGGGACCTTTGAAGGCCACGCAGTCCAACTGCCCGCAGTGCACAGGGACACCACAGCTGGATCAGGTTGCCCAGGGCCTGATCAGCCTGGCCTTGAAAGTCTCCATGGATGGGGCACCCACCACATCTCTGGGCAGCCTGTGCCGGTGCCTCACCACCCTCACCGTGAAAGACTTCTTCTTTATATCCAACCTAAATCTTCCCCCTTAATGCTTGAAACCATTTCCCCTTGTTCTGTCACAACAGACCCTGCTAAAGAGTCTGTCCCTTCTTTCCTGTCGCTCCCCTTTAGATACTGACAGGCTGCCCTCAGCTCTCCCCCTGCCTTCTCTTCTCCATCTGCTCAGCCCCAGCTCTCTCAGCCTGTCCTGTAGGAGAGCTGTTCCATCCCTGGCATCATTTCTGTGGCTCTCCTCTGAATGCGCTCACGCAGGTCTGTGTATCTCAATTCAATCCCAGACTATCTCATGCTATACTCCTAGTACTGAAGATACCTGCTTATCAGTTTTCCTCTCTGCTCTTGGTAAATCATAACCTGGAAACGACCAGCCATTTCTTCTGAGTGCCAAGAAAACAGCTTCAGCAGAAAAATTGCTCAATTCACTTTGTCAAACTGAATTTACCAGCATGCTGCCCTGCTGGTGCCTGTTCAATGTCTGAGGCTGAGCTATCTGCACAGTTCAGTTCAGTTTTTATGGCAGCTGGCCTTCACTACTGCTTTCCCTATTGCTTCTCCTTTCTCCTGAGCTCATCCTGAGAAAACCTACAGAGCCACAGAAGGGACCTTTGGGTAGCCAAGGCACACTGTAACAACAGGGCAGCTCATTTAAAGGTGAACAACTGTGGTTTGGGCTCAAACCTTCATTTCAGTTACTGGAAAATACCCATATTCACAATTAAAGCACTGGTTCTTGCTACTTTATAAAATCTGCACTCTAGAATACGCTGAAAATGGAGTCCTTAGATGAACAGGAAGAGAATGCCAAACAATTTTTGTTTAATGGAACAGTTAACTGCAGGAAATTCATTGTAAATGAATTACAAAAATATTCTCTGGTCAGAACAATGTAAGCCTAGTAAAAAGCCTACAGTTGCACCAAATTGCTTGCAATAAGAAATTACTGTTGTCATCCAATGTGATGCAGTAATTGTCAATGATACTGTCTTTTCCATAGCAAGGACTGAAGTTCATGTTTGTACTTTGACTCACAGCTGAACTTGTGTTGTATAAAACAGACAGGGAAACTCTTGTGGAACTTTCCTTCCCAGCTTTCTGAAGCTAGAAATAAACTGGAAAAGGTTGAGCTGGCAGCATGGTTCTGTGCAATACTAAAACCACAGAGTGAAAAGCAGACATCTCTTTTCAAAGCAGGAGGCAAAGATTGCCAGATGGAGGCTATACAGTTGGCATTAACACTCATAGTATTTCTGCTGGTTTTAAAGTGCCTTTTTCTGAGCCCAGTGAGAACAGTTCTTGCCTCAAGCAGGCAGGCAGTCATACCTCTAGTTTTGCTATAAGTGCTTATAATAACAGTAGCTCTGCCACAGTTATTTAGGGGAAGGACTCTGCAATTATCACAGAGAGCATTAGCACTGGACCTTCGATAGGACTGATGCTTAAACACAGCTCTGAGAGCTACCAGCAAACACTGTGGCTGTCAATGACTCCAAAGGACAGAGTACTTAGAGCAGAGGTAACGTGGTGCAAAATGAAGGGTCCACAGAAAAAAACAACCCAAGGTCACAGACAGCGACTGCAGCTGTCAGAGCTGTTATACCAAGCATTATTCATTCAAGATTTTGAATCTCAACTAAAAAAAAAATTATATTAAAAATCTTGAAACCTTCTGGAAAATCACCCCCATAACATTTTCAGACACTGATTTTGGCTACTGAAGAACAGAAGGGGAGAGAACTACACAGCACTTGCAGTGTGTGGCATGATTAATACGTAACAGTCGAACGTACATCAGAGACATTTACGGAAATATCTGAGATAGAGATACGTGGCTGAGCGAACACAAGACTGTTTAGAACAGAAAACGGTTTGTTAGAGATGAATTGAGTAAGATGTTGCAGAAAACTTAAAAACAATACCCAGCAGGAATTCCCAGTGAACACAGCAGATGTTGGGCACGTTTTGCATTTCAGAAATGCTACTCTGGTGCTTCAGGTACTTTGTATGAAGGACAGAGAGGAAATTTTACCATGCTAAGGTTAAGAAAGAGTCCAAGACCCAGAAGAGCTGAGCTTGCAACTCACACTGTCCCCAGAGCAGGAAATCATACAGTTTCTATCAGAAATAAATACTCCACCACAGAAGCAAACAAAAAGATGAAGAAGAAAGATCTCATCTCACAACACCGGCATCTTACTTTGGAACCTCTGACATAGTCAACATTGGGCTTTCTTCAGCACTGTAGTCAGGTGCCTGTGTCCAGTCCAGCTCCTTGATAAAATGTCAGCATACCTTTGGCACAGGCATGGGGGAAGACAGATCCAAGTCTGTTTTCAAAGACCCCATTCCAAACCACAAATGTATCAGGGTTATACTCACAGTTAAGACAAATCACAGCGGCCATAGCAGTCTTGGATAAACAGATCCTCATGGTGGTCTAAAGGCAGCAGAGCCCACAGAATAAGCTCATTATTAGGATAACACAAAAACAGCTTCATATCATCCAATTGTCCTTGTCCCTGCTGGTTGACAGATCCATGTGATCCTTTTTGAAGTGCCTTACATAATCTCATCCATAATTCTCTGGACAATTTATTAGCAGAGTCCTGAGGATACAGCCTGACAGGTTAGCATAAAAGAACCTGTACTGAATCCTCCCTGAGCTGTCTATCTCAGCCATCACTGGAAGCACAGTGAAATTTGAAATCGATTTGCTTTTCTAAATGGGAAAAGCACCAGCTTACTCCTCATTGCTTTTAATGCTGAAAACAGTGCTTTTAGGGCCTTGGTAGAAACACTCTGTCAAGTGCTCCTGTCAAAATGCAAGTTAGTGCTAGTGTATAAACCATGAGCATGGCCTTGGTGGCAAAGATTAATTGGTGTGGTTTCTTTGGAAATATGGCCCTGTGCAAAGTGTAATCCAGCAGAGGCATCCGGCTGCCCAAAGCAGCCAGGCAAAGCACGCAGAAGAGAGTCCCAGGAAAACTCAGTTTTGAATGAATCAAGCAGGAAAGACAAAGGATTGTAATGCGCGAGTTCACACTTTTGCTACAGCTGTTTCCCTGGGTCCGAACACTCACAAGTGTGCTTCACTCCGCTATCAGCTTCATTCCTTAGCTGGGAAGTCTTCCAGTCAAATCCCACATTCTGACAATGAACAGCTCTCTTCTGTGAGCCTCAGTTAGGTTCATTCATAAGCTGCTCTTAAAATGAGTTCTTCACGTAGTCAAAAGGATTATCATCTTTAGGAGCCCATGACCACTCTTAGAAACCTACATTGGTTGTAAGTCACCTCCAGTGCACAGGGCACTTGAGCAGAACAGACCTGCATCCAGCCCTCCTGGTACCACTAGAACATATTCAGCAAGCCACTGGGGCCTCAGTGCCACGTCTCTGTACAGTGATGGCAGATTTATCTTCTCAGTTCAGCGCTTGAAGAACTGATGAAAATCGACGCGTAAGAGATTGGTATCATCAACATTTGTGCACAGTCAAGAATGGGTTAAGAGCAGAACTGTATGGCTCTTCCTGTCAAAAGTCTCTTTTCAGCTACGCTACTCACAATGCAAAAAGACAAAAGAACACCTCCCACAAGAGTCTGCACAGAGATGAACACTGGCATTATACACAAGGTCCCAGAATAATGCAAAGCCAACTTAGTCGATTCAAAAGTCACAAGCAACACTGAAACAATACCTTTCTGGTATGCTATTCATTAGTGTTATAATCCTACTTAGGAGCATGGCTGATTCTTGGGAGGGTACCTAATGCTACCCTCCCAAAGCTGTTGTTGGAGGTATAGTTACAGAGCGGGACTGGCTTTGCCCTGGGATCCGTTCCTGAAAGCACACGGATTGCTGTAACAGCCTCTTGCTGCTATTCACAGCCTGGCTAAGAACAGGCTGGGTGTTCCCCTGGGAAAGCAGGTGGATTAATTACCTTCAAAAAGTCAATTAATGAAATTTGATTTCACTTTCCCCCACCTATGGATTGCAAGAGGAAATAAGAATTTTCTAAAATGACACTGCAGCGTGCCCTTCTTGAATCGCCATCCACACTCCACTCCCAGACTTAAATTTTACTGATATTAAGAAAACAATAGACAGTGAAACTGAGTTTTGCAAACAGCGGTACACACTGTCCTGTTATTTGAGTTCATAGCTTCACAGGTTGTTAGTGGGTTCAGTGATATATTCCAACACAGCGGTCTCCATTTCCCCAAACTGCCTAATTCTTCTCATGAAACAGGGAGCTTTTACACTCTGGGAAAAAAAAAAAAAAAAAAAAAAAAAAAGATCATGGCAGTTCAGCTTCACTTTTTAGCATATTTTTCCTTCTTACAATGTATGTCAGAAAACCAGCCATGCTGCCCTAGTCCTTAGAATAACAATTAATATGTGCATATATATTTAGAGATAAAGCAAAACTACTGCAGAATGCATCTAGGTGCCCAGTGAAAGCACACACCTTGCAAAATACTGGGCTTTCTTTTGCATTATCTATTATGTGGTCAAACCACGAAGATATGTTGATGGGAAAGGTACTACCATATATCCTGGGCCTGAAAATCCATCTGATATCTACGGTCTCCTTTTTAAATGATATCTTGGCATCCACTCTTTGACAGGGTTGATAACTGCAGGACAAGGGGAAATGGTTTTAGGTTGAGGGAGGGGAGATTGAGGTTGGATGTCAGGGGGAAGTTCTTTACTATGAGAGTGGTGAGGTGCTGGAACAGCTGCCCAGAGAGGCTGTGGATGCCCCGTCCATCCCTGGAGGTGTTCAAGGCCAGGTTGGATGGGGCCCCGGGCAGCCTGGTCTAGTGTCAAATGGGGAGGTTGGTGGCCCTGCACGTAGCAGGAGGTTGGAGATTCGTGATCCTTGACGTCCCTTCCAACCTGGGCCATTCTGTGATTCTGTGATTTTTGGCACTTTCTTGATCCTCTACTCCGTCAGACATATGGTGTACAGAATGTCATGGGAGAGGTTAGAGAAGTCATCAAGTCTGTCTTTTGTTCAACCTCTCGCTGCATCTCACAGTAAGCTGCTCAGTTGCTCTTACCATAGACAAAAATGGCAGTGAAGCTTACACTGTCTTCTCACTTGCAAAGGGCTGTTTACTGTGAGATGGTGACTGTATAGAAATACAGTTTTAGTAGAACAATCTGTGGCCACAAGGGAAAGTTACGTAGAACGATTTCATGAAATTCTCAACAAATATATACAGCAGCAGTGAAATGGCAGGAGGATCAGCAAAGAACAGCAATCTGGAGAAGATAAGCCTCGCCTGATATGTTACACTGTCACTCAGCACAACTCAGAGCAACTACGTGGTGACAGCTCTGTCACAGAAAGGGGCAAAGAGTGTGCAACAAGGGAGCACACCCACCTCCTCCCCAGGCAATGAGCTGACAAAAAAAGCCAACCTCAGTCAGCTGTGGGTGTGAGGGGAACTATTCAAGGAATTCCACCTTCAGTGTATTAAACACACCCATCAGCATCTGACTTCCTCAACGGTTTCCCATTCAATAATCTCTCTGTACGATTAATTCAGCAGCTTTTCTTGGAAACAAGTTTCTTCATCTCACAGAATATCTTGGCTTAACCCTTGCTTTCAAGAAGGTCAGCTGCAATATTCAGAATGCTCTGAGTGAAATGCTTTGTGCCAAAGATAGCAGTGCGATGCGTTATGGTTACAAAGGCCATGTTCAGTGTGAAGTGCTTATTAGTTGGGATCTATAGGCAACCTGTCAGTAGTGCAAACCATTCAAAATAGCAAAAGGCATATGCTTGAGTGTAAAAGGATGTGGCTCACTGGTAAATTTAAATTTCAAATTTCTCATCAACAGGTTGTCATTTAACTTTAAACACTGATTTTGGCTAAGCAGAACAACTCTGACAGCTTAAAATTTTCCTGTTTTGTGTCAGAAAAACACAGAAACTTGACTGAAAATCAAGAGTGTCACAGACTTATCTTATGTCATAAAACAACACAGTTGGATTCCTGCTTTGTCAGGCTAAGTAGAGGGTAAAATCCCCCTCAAATTTATGCTGGATAAATACTCCAGACAGATGGGCCAGAAAGTCCCGCATGGAACACCCAGTATTCCCAGCTCAGTAGATGCAAAGGAACTGAACAGAAAAAACTCATGTGTTTCCAAGTGCCAGGAAACCCCACAGTAATGCTAATCAAGAAGGGCTACTGAGCTCGCTAGTACTGCACCTGCAGGGGTAAATGCACAGATGGGCTCCTGACCAGCTTCCAGGCTTTAGCAGCTGCTGACACAGAAGAAAGAGTAGAGGAAGAACAGAAATAACATCTAGAGAAGTTTCCTGGCAGAGGATTGTGAGGATTCAGACAGCCACCCCCCCAGTCTGCCAACTAAGATAATTTGCACAGGTCATCCAGTGAACTTGTCCTGTGATGCAACAGGGGAGGAAAAGAATCCTCCTTCCTTCCTCTTCCACTGAAAAGGACTCCTCTCCCTACCACCATGGTTGATTCTTCCAGTAGCAACTCATTGCTGGAGAGCATAACAGCCCCATACTGCATGAGCACACAATGAACCAATCTGACGCACCGTGTGTTAGCATCAGGGATTTGTAACCTCACATTGCTGAGCAGTGGGAAAGGGCAGGGAAGGGATTTCTCACAGTTGAGATTCTGCTCCAAAAGTATTAAAAAAAAAAATAAAAATACCAGCTCTCCTATTCTGAGTTCCACTGAGAAATCTCAAAAGGAGTGGGAAAAGATATTCTGACATCCACATTCCACCCAGACATCTCTGCACGGAATTATTCAGTGCAGAAGTGCTGCTTGAAGCCACACAAAACAAAAACACAGCAATTTGACTGTTTTCCCATGCTAAGAATGAAGGATGGCCTTATCTGTTCTAAGGGTATCAGTCCCCAAGGGTATCAAGATCTCTTCAAGATTATCAGGAGTTTAACTGTGCATCAAACTGAAAACAGGCTTTGAAATTTAGAATAAATTACTCCCAAATGTGACAGAACTAACTCTCCTATCAAACCAGCCTTACTGGCATCTTGGCATGGTTAAAAACAGGGACAGTTTAGAATTACTGCTGTTTTTGCCTTTATTATTTAGAAATGCACTTCTAAATAATAGAGAGAACTTCTCCATAAGACGAATGGATTTTACTGTATATGACTGTACTGTATTTCATGTTGAACTGCTTTTTTACAATGCAATTGCTCACTGTTCTTAATGATAATTTGCTAACAACCTTCTGCTGCACTGATAGAAGGAGAGAGAAGAAGGAAGGGGATAAAAAGTACATTAAAATAGTTTGATAGACGATCATAAGCATTAAGTAACCTGAGTTCAAACTTCAGTAGCTGGAGGGTGTTGAAACAACAGCTTAGGATTCCTAAGTATGCCAGTATTATTCAAAAATAATATGTCTGGATCTTTTGAATTTAGCATGTGAAAATCCTGTAGGATAACAAGAAGTTTGAGAATAACTGCTATAATTGGGTACTATAATTGAAATTTTCAGTTTGTGATGACCTTCAGTGTCTCTGCTGAGCACCCCCTAATTGCAGCAGAACAAAAACTGTATTTGCAGTGTCACTCTGCTGCCTGTCTCACATTTCTGACGGAGGCAGAACACAGATCTGTAGTCAGTGAAGAGTACTTAGGAGTCTGCAGTTCACAGCCTGGTCTCCAACACTACTCAGGTCAGTTACTCATGCTGTATCCACCAGTTGATGTTACAACCTCACAGGAAAAACAAACACAACAGTCCTCTTCAGGTAACTCCTGAGGTAGAGAGCACGGGTTAAAAACAATAATTTGACCATAGGAATAAGATTGGCCAGTAGAGCTGCATATCACAGATATTATGTACAAGCATCAGTTTATAAGCACATGTTTTGTGAGGCAGTTTTTCACTGAAAACTGCATTAGTCAGTTCTGTGTGGGACACCCACAATTAAAATGACTTTCAATATCCCATGGTTTTCACTAGCTCTGACTTTTGAAAGATTAACAGCACTGCGAGCTACACCTGCTCTGAAACAGCCCTACTTCTGCAGAGCAGTATTGTCCATAGGTGGAACTTGGGTTGGGTGAAACCCCACACCAATTCTTTTGTAAAATATGCACATACATTACTACTTGTCTGAGCACTATTAATGCCTCTTCCATACTTAGATCCCTAACCAGAGGCCTAGCTACAGCACCATACAGCAATACAGATTGTAAACAGCTGCCAAGAAAAAAACAAAACAAAACAAAACAAAACAAAAAAAAAAAAAAAAAAAAAAAAATCCACCTGAAAAATCAAAGGGGAGTAAGCCCAAACACTACAGCACTTTATCTCTTTTCCCTGTGGATTCCCAAGGGGAAGTTACACACCACTCTGCCTTCAAAAGTAATTGATGCAACTTGAAGTTTTCTGCTCCCAGCCGTCCTTTCCAATAGCGAGCTGCAGGAGGGCAAGATACTGTTGTACATCAAGATTGAAATCCGTGCATCCAAGGTATGGCAGTTTTATCCTGACTGACAGAAGAATGTAAATCCAGATCCCATGAATGACAGAAATGGACTGATGCCAGGGCACAGCTCCTCATCATTTCTAAATCCTAACTAATGAATAAGTAATACAACACAAATCCTGCTGTGGTATCTTGCAATGCATTGTTTGTGTTGTCTGAAATACACTGAATAGGATTATTTGACTCTTGTTTTCCTCAGTCTCTCACAAAAATTATGTTTCTCAAGGGGGTCCTTCAAATGGTCACATTTGCAATAATGCACTCTGGAGCCCTCCAGAACAAAATAAGATGAAGCCACAAAGCTTCCCCACAAATGGCCATCAACATATCCCTGCTATTCCGTCAGATATCAATACAAAGGATTTATGAACAAATTCTGTCTGAACTGATGCCCCTCCTCGCCTTGATTCAGTCAGGTAAAAGCAGAGAGGCAGTTACATTTGCTCACTGCCGCAAAGCCTTGTATCTTTCCTTTTGAAAATCAAACCTCAAGCGTTAGAGATGCTCAGTCAGCTACTGAAAAACACTGCTCTAACCTATGCCTACCAGCAGCTGATGTTTCTTGCAGGCACTAATAATTAGTATGAACATAGATGAAAACACTTCACAAGGTGAAAAATACTGTCTTGAATCCCAGCACAAGGTTCATTACCTTATCATTACAGCTACTGAGATTTATCATCATTACAGCTACTGAGATTTTCAGATCCTCATGCAACTGTGCAGCTGGTGCAGAATGCATGGCAATGTCATGCCCAGCTGATTCCTGGTGATTAGCCCCTTAGTCCTGTTGCTTCCTCAGCAGCAGCCTGTTTCCTCCACCTGTCCTGCCACAACATTCTAGAAGACATTCCCAGTTACAGACTGGGGAAGGAATGAGCTTTTCTGGAAATCAAAGGAATATTTGGCATTGTCCTGATACAGAAGGTGGGAAGGAAATTTACAATTAGAATGGCGGTCAAACAACTCCAAACTACATGTTAAAACTAAGGAAAAATAAACTTTCATGTGAAAACATCCATTGTAGATACGCACTTCCTCACAGCTCTTTCTGAATAGCTTATCTTAGTACCCTAGCATGACCACCACAATGACACAGGGCCCAAATGCTTGTGGTTCAGCCACTGATGGTAATCCCTGCTTCCCAATTACTGCCAAGCACTGGCAGCAAGGCTACACCAAACACTTTTCTGGAAATAGCTTAGCCAGTCTCTGCAGTTTTTACAGGCAGATGAGAGAACTGTGAGGAAGCAGAGAGGCAGGCTGCCTGGTCACAGCTAAGGAGTGAGCCATCCAATTGCTGTGCACATTGGATAAGGTTTTTCCCTGTCAGAAGTTTGCACTGCTCAATCACTTTCTGATCTCGTTTTGCTTTAAAAATGGAGTGTTTCCCTACAAGTGGAAACAAGAAAATTAATGAACACAGCATGATCCAGTTGTGATCCTTCTAGCTTAATCACAAATCTATTCTTAATAAACAGATTCCTTTTTCACCACTGACTCAGAGAGGGGCTTTGGCATGGCTCTTGGGGAGCAAGGACCCCGTGGGTGCCCTGGAAAGCCTTTTCTTCCATTACTGATCCTATGGCACACCGCAAGTTGCCCTTTCATTCTGAGATGAGTAGTACTGCATAGTGAGGATGACTGCCTTAAGTTCTTGCAAAAAGAAGCAGCTAATCTAGTTTCAAACCCAGAGGAGACAGATTGCAGTAAAATGGGAGACAAGGGAAACCAAACCCTTGTCTATGCTTGGAGCTGAAGGAATTGTCCACCTCTTGTTTTCAATGTACACAAGGCTCTAGGACTGGAAAAAGGAGAGGGCGTGAGTAACCCAAAACCCAGGAAGGACAACCACAAGTTGGCTCACCCAACCACCTGATTTAGACTCTATCAGTACTTAAAGGGAGCATGTAAGTAGGAGAGAGACTCACTTTCTACGTAGCCTGACAGTGATAGGATGAGGGGGAATAGATTTAAACTCAAGGAGGGGAGATTTAGGTTAAATGTTAGAAGAAAATTCTTCACTCAGAAAGTAAGGAGTCATAGAATCATAGAATCATAGAATCACCAAGGTTGGAAAAGACATAAAAGATCACCCAGTCCAACCGTTCTCCTATTCCCAACAGCTCCCACTAAACCATGTCCCTCAACACAACATCCAGCCTTTCCTTGAACACCCCCAGGGTCGGTGATTCCACCACCTCCCTGGGCATCCATTCCAGTGCCTGACCACCCTTTCTGAAAAGTAATACTTCCTCATGTCCAGCCTGAATCTCCCCTGCCGTAGCTTGAAGCCATTCCCTCTGGTCCTATCACTAATGACACGAGAGAAGAGGCCGACCCCCAGCTCACTACAACCTCCCTTCAGGAAGTTATAGAGAGCAATGAGCTCTGCCCTGAGCCTCCTCTTCTCCAGGCTGAACATTCCCAGCTCCTTCAGCCTCTCCTCATATGGCCTGTGTTCCAGACCCCTCACCAGCTTTGTTGCCCTCCTTTGAACACGTTCCAGGGCCTCAACATCTTTCTTGCAGTGAGGGGCCCAAAACTGGACACAGTACTCGAGGTGTGGCCTCACAAGTGCTGAATACAGGGGAACAATCACCTCTCTGCTCCTGCTTGCAACACCGTTTCTGATGCAAGCCAGGATGCCATTGGCCTTCTTGGCCACCTGGGCACACTGTCGGCTCATGTTCAGCCAAGCATCAATCAATACCCCCAGGTCCATCTCCTCTACGCCGTCCTCCAGCCACACCGCCCCAAGCCTGTAGCGTCACCTGGGGTTGTTGTAGCCCAAGTGCAGGACCCAGCATTTGGCCTTGTTGAAACTCATCCTATTGGCTTCAGCCCAGCTCTCCAGACTGTCCAGATCCCTCTGCATGGCCTCGCTACCCCCAGGCAGATCCACACTTCCAGCCAATTTGGTGTCATCTGCAAATTTACTGAGGGTGCACTCGATGCCCTCATCGAGGTCATCAATCAAGATATTGAAGAGGACAGGCCCCAGCACCGACCCCTGGGGAACACTGCTCACGACCGGTTGCCAGCTGGATTTGACTCCACCACCACACTCTGAGCCCGGCCCTCCAGCCAGCTCCTCACCCAGCCAAGAGTGCAGCCATCCAAGCCTCGGGCTGCCAGCTTCTGCAGGAGAATGCTGTGGGAGACAATGTTGACAGAGTCGACAGTCAGTGACAGAGTTGCTGGCACAGACTGCCTGGGGAAGCTGTAGATGTACCACTCCTAGAGGTGCTCAGGACCAGGCAGAAAGAGAAAGTGCAAGGGTATCTTGTCAATGTCTATTAGTGCCAATAAATTACGAGAAGGTCCCTTCCACCCCAAGCCATTCTATGATCCTATCAATCTATGAATAGCCCCCTGCAGATTACACTGATCTCTGAAATTAGTAACAAGCCTCTATTGCTAAAATTAGGAGCAGAGACTCTTATTACTGTAACATATTTTGTCAATAGCCCTGAGAAGGGATGTATTTTTAGCTGTGCATTTCAGGCAACTCTTGTTGCAACTTGATTGTGCCCCCTTTACCATTCTATTATGACCCCATAAGAGCTCCAAAGTGAGCCCATAGAGCTCCATAGTGACCCCAGGAAAGTTGAAAGTCCATTGTAACCCCATAACAGATCCATTATGACCATAAGAGCTCCTTAGTGACCCCTTAACAGTTCTGTTGTGACTCCACAGAGCACCAAAGTGACCCCACAGAGCTCCATAGTGACACCATAAAAGCTCCATAGTGATCCCATAACAGTTCCATTATGACCTCTTAGAGCTCCATAGTGACCCCATAACAATTCCTTAGAGCTCCACAGTGACTCCATAACATCTCCATTGTGACTCCACAGAGCTCCATCCATAATGACCCCTGAACAGTTCCATTATGACCACATAAAACTTTATGTGACCCCATAATAGCTCCAATATGACCCCATAATAGCTCCATAGTAACACCATAGAGATCTATTATGACCCCATAGAGCTCCTTTGTGACCCCTTTACAGCTCCATTATGACCCCATAAGAGCTCCAAAGTGACCTCATAGAGCTCCATAGTGACTCCATAACATTGCCATAGAGACCCCATAGAGCTCCATTGTCGCCCCGTAACAGTTCCATTATGGCCACATAACAGCTCCAATATGACCCTATGATAGCTCCATAGTAACCCCATAGAGCTCCATAGTAACCCCATAGAGCTCCATAGTGACCCCATAATAGTTCCTTTGTGATCCCATAGAGCTTCATAGTGACCTCATAACTATTCCACAGTGACCCCATAACAGTTCAGTTATGACCCCATTGGGCTTTATGATGACCCCATAACAATTCCATTCTGACCCCATAGAGTTGGATAGTGATCCAGTAACAGCTGCATAGTGACACCAAAAGAGCTTCATAGTGACCCCGTAACAGTTCCATTATGACCCCATAAGAACTCCATAGTGATCCCTTAGAGCTCCATTGTGACCCCATAAAAGTTCCATTGTTACCCCATAACAGCTCCATTATGACCATAAGAGCTCCAAAGTGACCTCATAGAGCTCTATAGTGACCACAAAACAACTCCATTATGACCCCATAGAGCTCCATAGTGACCCCATAGAGCTTCATAGTGACCCCTTATCAGTTCCCTTGTGACCCCAAAGAGCTTCTTAGGGACCTCAAAACAGTTCCATAGAGATCGCGTGGAGCTCCATAGTGAACCCATAGTGTTCCAGTGACCCCATAATAGTAACATTATGACCACATAGCAGCTCCATGGTGACCCCATAGAGCTCCATGATGACCCTATAACATTTCCATTATGACCCCATCATGGATCCATAGTGACCTCATAGAATTCCATAGTGACCCCATAACAGTTTTATTACGACCCCATAGAGTTTTACAGTGACCCCTGAACAGTTCCATTATGACCCCATCAGAGCTCCTGAGTGACCCCATAAGAGTTCCATAGTGACCCCATAGAGCTCCGTAACGACCCCTGAACAGTTCCATTACGACCCCATCAGAGCTCCATAGTGACCCCATAGAGCCTTCCATAATGATCCCTGAACAGTTCCATTATGACCACACAGAACTTTATAGTGACTCCATAACAGCTCCATTATGACTAAAGGCTGAGTGAACTGGGTCTGTTGAGCCTTGAGAAAAGAAGGCTGAGAGGGGACCTGATCCAGGTCTGTAAGTATCTGAGGTGTGGGGGGCAGAGTGGTGAGGCCGGGCTGTTTTCAGCAGTGTGTAGAGACAGGATGAGGGGGAATGGCCAGAAACTGCAGCACAGGAAGTTCCGCACAAATGTGTGCAAGAACTTCTTTACAGTGAGGTGACGGAGCAGTGGAACAGGCTGCCCAGGGAGGTGGTGGAGTCTCCTTCTCTGGAGATGTTCAAGTCCTGCCTGGACACCTACTTGTGCCACCTGGTGTAGGGAACCTGCTCTGACAGGGGGGTTGGACTCGATGATTTCTGGAGGTCCCTTCCAACCCCTACAGTTCTGTGATTCTGTGATTTAAAACAAAATTGTCAAACATGCATGCTAGCATTTAATCAATGAACAAAATATGTGACACAATAGTGTCCTGCATTTGAAGTTTACAGGAAAATACTTTTTGACTTAGTTAAAATGTGTAAAAGGTTATTCAAGAAACAGATCTGCTGCATACGAACATGTATTTTTCTGTCACTAGCGTATAAAGATGAAGATTGTAGTAAGTACACAAATCCTAACACACAAAGAATCTGGTGCCCACCTCCAGAAAAGGCAGGTCTTACATCTCTGAAGAGACACTATCCCAGTAGTCCTGTCTCTTGTCTAGAGGTAATAGAAATCCTCCAAGCAAAAGAAAATACACATTTGCTACCTTGAAAACAGACTTAATAGTGTAACATGTTAACACCAGGACTTTTGGCATCATCATCACCTCTTCAACACATCCATGACCTCATTAAGCTTGCAGCTTCTTGTCTGAGAACCAGCCTACTCGAGGTGAAGGACCTGCTTGGTATATGTTGGTACTTGGGAGAGAGGAGCAGAGCCATGGGATCTCTCTTGAGCCATTCCCTAGGCTATCTCTACCCACACATGAGAGTTTCTGGCTCCCACAAAACCCCTTGTTGCAGGTGCCCTAACTCCATGTACTTTTGTTATCCTACCTTGCATTCACCCAGTCCTCCTTGGTGACATCAGCAATTTGGTATTCATCACTTTTTACTTGCTGGTTCTCTTCAGGATACAGCGTGCTGTCAGCCTGAGGCATGTACTGTTCAGGGTATTTGAGTGACTTGGAAGAAATGAGTGGATAATGGCAAAGCTTCAAAGCTATCTGGGATATTCAAAATAAAGGCCGAATGTTGCGAAAGGACCTTCCAAGGCCGAAGAAAAATAAGAAAAAAAACCCAGAAACTGAATTACATATAAGGAAATGTGAAGTTGTATGCACGGCAAAAGGCAAACCTAACTTTACACACATGATCAAGGACCAGTATCATATCACCTCTTGGTACCATTAAGATCAAATTAGCAAAGGCAAACTCAAAACTAAACAAACCTTCCACACTTCCTCTTCCCGCTGTCAACTAACGAATTCCCTTCTACAGGACATCGCAGATGCCATAAATATCTATGAAAAAACGACACACAGTGGATTATAAAACGCAGAAATATCACTTCTAGACCCACGTGGGTGAGGCACTCCTTGGCCCAACCTCTTACAACCGCTCATCTCTTTTCACCCAGTAACCCTTATGAACAAACCCAACACTCCTCCACACTCTTCCTTCCTGTACTTCTTCTCCACGACATTCCCAGTTAAATCCACACTGGTACATATCGGACAGGAATTCTTTGCAGACCCTAACCAACACAAAACATTAACTGTGGGAGGTTCTTCTGCAGCCCTCTCTGCATTTCATACGAGGTTTTGAAAAGCGTCTCTAAAGCCACCTTTTCTATTTTGCTTACATGCACAAAGAATGTACAGCAATCTTTCATTTTCATTTCTCAATTATCTATTTTCTGCAGCCTGTAAATGACTACATTAAGACACATTCAGCCAAGAACATCTAGCTAATGCATGGATTCAAGTTGTAAAATTGGCACTGCTGCAAACGTTATTTCACAAGTACTGTTCAGCCAGCAGAGCCATACAAAAAGAGCAGGCTTACCCTTTTCTTGATGATGCAGATATAATTTAAAGAAAATAATTTGAACACTTAAAAATAAGTGTTATTTTTCAAAAGATAACCCTGAGATAGCAGAAGGCAAGTTCTTAAAGGAGTTCGTAGAGAGTTAGCTGTGCATTTCCTGCTGTTATTAGCACAAATCACATGGTTGAATCTCTGCATAATGCTTTGAAATTACAGCTGTTAATGTGCTCCTACAGAAAAGATGTGATGATGGAAGGGGATCTCATAGCCAGCTGTCACATCTCTGCAAGACTGAGGGAAGACTGTGGCTCCATCCTGAGCCACAAAAGCAGGTAGAAAATTGTGACTCTTATCTTAGCAGATCTAGAAGAATTTTTGAGGCCAACCATTTTGCTTTTAATAGCCAAATCAGAGCTACTCCTAAGAAGAGCTGCATCAGACTAAGGAAACTGTATGGATTAGGGCTAAGGAATGGTCTTTATATTCCAGCACCAGTGAGGGGTCTTGGCAGAAGCAATCTCTTAGGAGTACGCATCTCTAACTCACTGTTACACCCTGCAGAAGGATCACTTCAAGGCCTCGTGATTTCAGTCAACAGGAGTTACTCTGCACTGCACCCCTTTTAGTAGGCTAGTGATGAACAGCAGATCTGAAATCACCTGTAGCTAGCCCTGTCTCTTTGGTGAGGAAATTCAGAAGAAACTGATAAAATAGTTTGTGCAGACAGCGAAAACAAAATATTTCTGCAAGCAACCCTTGAACTTCCATTGTGTCTGCTGCAGGAATAACCTGTGATATAAATAAGACAAACCTACCATGCTCCAAGTGCTCTGGCATGTTAAAACACAATAATCCCTTCCAGTGCATAATAATTGAGAACAAGCTTGACAGCCATAGCAATTGATAGAACAGGGATGCCCATTCTCCTATGCTCAGTTAGCTCTCAAGAGGAAGAAATACCATGAGGTACATTTGAAACCACTGAAAATGTGTTTAATGGGATAACCTAAATTATTGTACAGACATTTTCAGTAATACCATTGGAAATTCAAACCAAACAGAAATAAACATAGCTAGTTAAGCTTCGTCCTGCTGAAAACCTAGGGCAGGAATATAAATCATGCAGCAAACATAAGAATAGGTGCTCAGGGTCCAACTACAGATTTATCTAACCTTGTGTTTTACTTTCAGGATTAATCATAAATTTTACTTACTCTTTTCTTAAGTAGAACTATAGAATGTTTATTTGCCTGATACACAGTCCTGGAATCAGTTGCCAAAGGATTTCTAGAAGCTGTATCTGGACCCTCAGGCTTCTTGTTACTGACAGAAACTCTCCCCCTGAACCTGTCAGTTTCTTTTTTAAATCCATTTCCAGCCTCCACAACAGCCTCTGGCAAGATTCTGCAATTATTATTATGAGATGTGTGAAAAAATCACCTCTTTTTCGTCTGTTTCAAGCACATTCATATTATTGCATCGGTGACATCTTCCAGTCTCTTTACTGTAGGAAGTGGCAGATCACCTCCCCACTCACCTCCGCAGCAGTGGTGACACTGCACACCTCTGCCCTAACTTCATCCCCACACTCCTTCAGCTGTCTTGTTCTGTATAAACTCTACTGCAACATACCATCTTCCATGTTTCTGATAAGGTCTTTTGTAATACTCTGAGCTCTCACCCCCCTGTACCCTGTTCTCTCTTCACTATTCATGTTATTAATGAACCAAGCATTGAATTTCCTTCATTTGAGCATAAAACTCAGCTTCTCAGTCTCAATAAACCATTCCTGATAGCTGAGAGAAGACAGTTTACTCCCAAAGCCTGACCCACAGAGCAGCACTGAAAAGCTTTAGGGGCACAAATTCATTCTAGGAAGGGGAACAGATGAAATCTGTCCCTTGCCTTTCCCCAAGAGATAAGGGGAGCTTTCTGGTGGTCATCGCACCCTGCTACAGAATGGTGTGATTTCAGAGGAGCTGCACTGCAGTCATATGGGTTACCATCAGTGCTCAAGAACTCTTACAAAAAATATCCAAGGAATGTAATTTTTTTTCCAGCAATTCTCCAATTACTGTTTTACCCCTGAGTAAAGAGGCTGGTGACCTCAGGAGGCAACACTGCAATCAAACTCAGAAAAGGTTAGGCTGTACTTGTTTCCTCAAATTAGACAGTGCTTGTTAGACAAGGTTTGATACAAGGCTTAAAGACAAACTTGTTCTAAGCAATCAGGTGAACATTAACTCACCTAAAGGCCGTAGCCAACCGGTTGGGTGGCGGGCAGTGAGAACAGTCAAGCTGCTGATCTCTGAAGCAAAACTGAAGCAGAAGAGCTTCCTTTTATTTGAATGACTGCAGGAAGGTCTGCTGAAGCATCATTTAGTACAGGATCAGGACTCGCTTACCACCTAGGAAAAGGAGGCAGCCTAATAATAAGAAACAATTTTGCTTCTGCATTTAACGTAAGTCAGAAGCAATTCTATCAAAATTAAAGTGTAGGTTCTTTAATAAATTGTTTGAAGGGCCTGTACAGTTACCTGTAAAGGAAGTTTCTAAGAACAGTTTAGAAATGGAAATAATGGAAAAATAGAAATCTTTGCATTCAAGCAGACACCTTGGCTTCACTGCTCCTAATTTCCCAGAATCAGGGAGATGATATTTGAACATCTGACAAATGGACAGTGGACAAATGGACAAATGGACAGTGGACAAATGGACAAATCTGACAGTGGACAAGATTTTTCCAGCTCCATGATTCTGAAACATAGAGAAATTATAGGCAACTATAATGAGTGAACCCATGACAGTTCTGGCGCTGTACTTAGAGTATTATTTAGGTGACAACATGCTTCTTGAATAGTCAGCATCTATCACATGGTAAATGTAAAATACTAAATATCAATACTCCGTGATCGAGTCATGCAAGAAATGTTCCTATTATTTGCAAAGCACCGGCATCTTTTACTGTGCTACTGATTCATACAGGTCATGAAAAAATATAGAAAGATAAAGTATAGTACTTAACACATTAGTAGTCAAGTGACAAACTGGTGTCTTAATAGAAATGTAAAACCTTAAAAATGATCGCTCACATTTAATGGTAGATTTTTTAACATCATAAGTCACTGACAGGAAAGCACGGGAAAAGGAAAATGCAAAATTTCGCTTGGCATCTCAGCTCAGCCACGGTTCCTCCGCTGATTGAAACAGAAGGCTGTCATGGCCAGCTAGAGTTTTATGGAAAATTGGCCCAGCATTATTTCTTCAAGAGCAGGAGCTTCAAAGAAAATAACCAAAGGCATCACATTCAAGTGCAGCAACTGTCATTTCTCTCCCCACAAAAAGCACTCAAACAAATAGCAATATTAGCTGCAGTAAGTTTCAGATGCGTACATAATAAGAGGATAGAAGATGAATGTTGTTTACATAAGTATAGTAAAGAATTCATCAATGCAAATTGCACGTAGATCATTTTAGTAATACAGTCAAACTTTAATATTTACCAGTGCAAACAGCTCCACAACAGCCAGATGGATCTGCAAGGCAGCTGCTTCAAGGAAATAATACCTGCAGTTTGTGAGTCCTCCTCAGTTTATATATATACGAATATAAATTCATACAGGGTGAATATGGCAAGTTCCAGTGGTTACTTTAATCTGCATGTGCAGGGTTTCTGCCTTACCTTTGATATATCCATGGGCTAAGTAGACAAGCTGAGCTAGTCTAACAGCAGCTGGAGGAGAATCATACCTACCTTATAGCATATACCTACAAGCTTTGTGTTTTTAAGTACAAAGCTCTCTTCATTCAGGCTTTGCGCTGCCAAGGGGGACACATATAATATTTCCTTCAGTTTCTGTGTACATGTATAAACTTAAAAAAATGTGGCACAACGTGTGCCCATTTCACAGCTGATGCTGAAGCCATTCTTACCATGCACAGTTCAGAAAGACGACTTAAAAAGCATCCTGATCCCTAGATGGTGCTATTTACTGCAGTAATCACAGCTTATTGCCAGCACTGCCAGCATGTCAGGGACAAAGAGTATTTCTTTGTTAAAAATTGTATAACTTGAATACAGATAGAAATAATGTTTTTCAGTTTATTTATATTTGCCACACGGCTTGAACTTGAGGCCCATCTCATTTGCTGCCCGTAAGAGGAGCAATAATCTTGGTACTGCAGTGGTGCAAATGAAACCACTGGCATGGCATTTGAAGTAGCTTCCATCCTGGCAGCTAGAGTTTGCTGCATCTCACCCATAAGGTCAACATCATTGTAAGAGAGGCCAGGGAAACGGCACTGAAGGAAGATGCATTGGAACTGGCTTGCTTTCTGGCTTTCTTACAGGGCATGACTGAGTGATTCTGGACAACCCGTGAACTCTCCCAGGGCAGGACACAAAATTCACCAGGGTTGGAAGGAGTTCTTCAGTGTGTTTGAAAAGAGTTCTGTAGGGGACCTGCTGGCTTCTGCTCTTTCTCCTTAAGACGGAAACGTGCTCATTCCTTGCTGCACAAAAACAGCATTTTTCACTTCCTCAGATACTGTAGTAAATAAATAGAATGGTGTAAATAAATGATTAAACATTTATTGTGCTTTTTCTGAGTCTCTGCCTATATAAAATGGTGGCTATAGCTGCCTGATTGCTTAAGCACTGGGGTTCCCATAAGCATCTCCCAAACATCAGTGTTTTTCTGGAACTACCTGTTTGGGTTTCTTTTTTTCTTTTTTTCTTTTTTTTTTTTTATGGCTTCCGAAAGCGATTAGATTGACAGCACAGACTAGTAACCATCTTACTACAGACAGATGCACTGCACATATCTTTTCCAATGCACTTCACATCAGATGCTCCAGGCATGAATTTCTTAAATAGAAAAAGGCAACTGTGATGATCTGTCGACAGAATTTTAGGTAATGTTGTGATAAACAACTGCCCACTGGAGACTAACTGCCAAGCTGGCAATCTTAATTTTAAAACTAACCATACATAAATTCTTTAAGCCGCTGGACTATATAAAGAGGTTTCACAGATCTCTGTTCTGGCCTTTTCTCAGACATGCAATTTGTCTTTGCACATTGGCATTTCCTAAGAATCTAGCCTGACATTTTGAAAACCTCCTGAAGGTTTCTCACTGGAGATGAGAACCCCCACATTCTGCAAGCACGTTTGAAAACTTCAGGTTAAGTTTTAAACTTGTCACGATGTATAAAACTCTTGATGAGAGCCATTTAAAATTTTCTGAAGGAAAAGATGTCAATGCTAAGCCCATGAGATGCCAAAGGACTGAATTTGAGGAGAGAGAATACCATGTGAGAAGGTAGATGTGAGGATGATCTTTGCAAGGAAGAAAGAGGGAGTCTTCATGGGAAGTATATAGGTTTTCTCCAGAGAAAAGCTCAGAGAGAAGTCACAGATGATCGTCCATTTATTGCCTCCTGGCTTGTGAAGTGTGTTTTTGGGACAAGGGATGGACAGAGGCTAACAAAAGCCTTGTTACCTGGTTGGCAAATCACAAGCCTCATTAATCAACAAACAAACAAACAAAAATAAACCACAAAAGGGATCAGCTAATTTAAATTTCAGGAGGAAATTAAATGGCACATCTCTGACCCAATGATTAACCCCCAACAAATTTCAATTTCCTGCCACAGAGAGTCAGGGCACGAGGCCTCCCCGAAGGAAAAGGCACCAGAGTTTTAGCAGGGGTGAACATTTTGAGTCTCAGCTTCACTCTTAATTAAGGTGGAGTTTTTCTGGCTCTGCGCATAAAAATAAAGACAAATTCTGCTCCCACTTCCCCAGACAGTCAGCAAGATTCTCTCTCTCGATGGCCCAAGTCATGGAAAAAATGATCAGAGAGAGTAAGAACTCATCACTGGAAGCCTTTGGCAACATTATCAGATGCTGTTGTCAGCTGTCCCAGAGAAAGTCACAGGCTGGAGCCATTTGCACCTGGACACACACATAACTCACAGCAACTCCGAGTCCTCTGAGGAGCCAGGAACAACACAACAATATTTGCACACTGAGAAGACTTATTAAATATTGCGATAGTGATTAACACTCAACAGTAAGAGAGCATTTAAACGTAACCAGGTCACCAAGGAGCCCAAATTTTAAATAGAACACTGTATCAGATAGCCTTCTTGCAAGCTGTATCGGCAAAGAAGCTGAAAATACAAGAGAGCTATTTCTGATGAAAAGAAGTAACTACACTTTTCAGTTTGATCCTTTAGGAGCTATTTTGGATGCTGTTCTCCACAACTTTGGGTGAAATCCTGGACTTTAAAGAAATACTGTGATTATTCATTGCTAAATGACAACGGAATTCCTCCGTAATTGCACATTACATGCATCCACATTAATAGAAGATAATGTCATTAAGGCTGTTATTGTAATGAATAACAAATACAGAACGTGGGTCCAGAGATCATTTTCCTAATCAGAAGTATCAGACCCCAGGAACTTTCAGAGAACAGGGCTATTAAAATGTAAATAGTTTCTTTGAAATTTAAATTACCATTTTCAAAAAACAGATGTTCTCCTTGATCATTCCCTGCACAGATTGCCAAAAATTGTACTCGCGACTGCAAACTGAAACTCAACTGGGTATCAGCCTCAGAAACTCTTCTCACTTTAAATGAACTGTCTCATTAGAATACATTGCTACATTTTATCAGCTTGCAAATGGCAATATTAGAGTTGGTCACTTTTGATGAGGCAGCTTAAAACTGAAATATAAGAAGTTAGATTGTAATGCATGCCTGCTTCTCCAGACCAGGCTGAACCCACATGCTGAGATGGCTGAAGCTGCTCTGGAAAACCAGACAGAATGTCACACGTACCTGAGAGCAGTAAACATCCCTTTGAAGCCAATGGAGTTGAAAGCTGCACAACACTGACATTATTCTTCATCTCTTCAGCTAGATGCTAGATGTCAAGAAGAAAATTTTCTATTGCCAGAAGAGAAAGTAGGTTCAAGTTAAGGTCAGTGTGGTTAGAAAGAAGTCCTAGCAGCAAAAGTTGCATCGCGTATGACTGGGACACATGTAACACAGCTCAGCTGGACAAGCAGGTGTACTCAAGCTGAAGAGGCTACAAGTTGGGAGCAGTGCTTGCTGTGTTCTCTGAGTACAAACAATTGATGCTGAAAATCCTGTTCAAGGAGCTTTAATTTTATAAAGTGTCTGAAGACCTGCTAAAACGTGGCACACAGATTCTGAAGGTCACACCAAGACATGACTATGGTTTCCTGTTACTTTTAGTTAATTCTCTGTGTTTAGCATAATCTGTTCAGCTATAGTCTTCTTTCAAGTTTTCCTTCCATTAAGTGCTGCCTTTCCTCAGACATCACTAATTACCACGTTCTGAGGAACTCCATCAGCACTGCTTAGCTTTCCAATGGAGCTCCGGGTGACCTCTGGTGCAATCAACATTCCTGCTCCTTGCAGCACAGACGTTTCTGTCCTACACATCATGTTTGCTTTACAGGAGAAAGGTCTGACATGGGTCCACAAACACCACGTTCTTGTGCCCTAAAAATAACTTGGACCCCAGTCTCCATGGTAACAGATACCACCAGTAAGCCCTAGCAAGTCTTGGTTATTTTTACTGACAAGATGAAGAGGAAAACCATACGGCTTTTATGAAATCTCTCATTACTGCCAGTCTTACAGCTCCTTTAATCCCCAGTTAATGGTATGCAGTAAAGGGTGTTTAAATACCAAGATCCTTCCTGTGCTTTCATATTATAATGCTGGAAATGCAAAGAACAATTCCCTTATATGTTTCTTGCCATTAAAAACTGAGGCACGCGTCTGACTTGACTCTGCATATAGGCTCACTTCATAGCTCAGCATAAAAGTCTCCAACTTGTTGTACCTGAGACCAGCTTGCTGTTCAAGGTGCAGTGCCTCATGAAGGTCATTGGCCATAAGACAGACTAATGCTACCCCCAAAAAAAACTCCCTTCAAATTTTTTTTTTCTGCTGTTGACCCCCCCAGGGCTGAATCATTCATTCCCTCCAACACAAGCTTGCCATTTCCTTAGCCCCTCTGAGTGTCTGTCAGCAAAGCTCTGTGATTTCAGAGGTGAGGCAATGCCCTGACTGTCTCCTAACAAACACAGGAGCTCACTGCACCCCCAGTAACACCCACCACGTTCTCAACCACTGGCCAGCAGCACATCTCACAGGTCGGATGTTATGCCAGCACGATAAAGGTGAAGAGCTTCAACCCACTCACACTGTGAAGTCTTGGCCAATGCAATTTGGATGTGCTGGGTACAGCTCACTGCTGGATACTGCGACGCTTCCCTTCTGCTTTAAAGCACGCTCCTCTCAGACAGCAGCACAAATGGCATCTGCTACTCAGTTACACGTTGCCCACGCAGCATCCCTGCAATGTCAGCCTCCTTTGGAGGCATCTCCCCCAGAATGGCCTACGGTAACATTGCTGAGGGCAGGAGAAGGCATGGGATGAATCTAGCCATACAACATTTGCCCTCGGAAAGAAGCGTAACGATTCAAACACTGAGGAGACATTAATTCCTAATTTTAGATCTCCAGCTCAAGTTTAATAAAGGACCTCAGGCCACGCTACATAATCTATATGGCATTCACAGGCCTCTGCGTAAAGTTCTCTTCAGCTTTAAAGGTACAGCAATGAACCCTGAGCTAAGAGTCACTGAGAACAACTATTTGGGGGCCTCTCTGGACTTCCTGAAGAACTGAAAATCCAAAAATCTTTGAAGAGTTGTTAAAGAAAGCTGAAAGAAAATTGAAAATTGCCTTTTTTAAAAAAAAAAAAAAAAAAAAACAAAACATGACTCACTTGTGCATGAGAACAGCGAAACATAACAACTCACAAACAACATAAAACGACCTACAAGATTTTATCCGCCTCTCTTCTGTTTTGTCTGTTGCATTTATTTAGGCTATAAATTCCAAACAGTAAATACTTTTTTTTTTTTGCCTCTCCCAACATCATATCAGCTCCCAACAACTAAGTATGGCAGAATCTCTCTTCTTCAGCCTCTCTTGGACTAAATAAAAGCAGCACAAGAAGTAGACTTTATCTTTATGCTCCCATCTTGACAAAAATACAGTCCTTAGAACTACTTACTTGATATCTTTTTTGTATGTAATGCTACTCATTTTTATGGCTGTAGAATTCCAGCTTCAAAACAACATAAAACCAAACAAACCAAAAATCCACAAAAGTATTGACTCTTTGCTTCCATGTCAACAAGTAGGCTCTACTGTTTACTTTCTTTAGAAAAAAGCTTAAAACTCAGCTACCAAGCATACTGCGAGGCAGACACATTGATCAATGCCTTCCAGACTGGCAGCCAAGGGAGGAACAGAGATACTGTAAATGCTGTTTGAATAAATACTTATTAAAATAAACTTTCAGTGGTAAATTGAAATACTTGGATGAGGGCTGTCATATTTGCCGTAAGTCCATTTCCATGACAAGCAATGCTAGTCTTTCTGATTTGAATTCAGTTAATGATAGTCCACATGGCTTTTAATCTAAGTGCCTCATTTATCATCTCTGTGTTATCTAAAGGTGCAGTCAAAAGCGAGAGAAGAGATGCCACTAAAGCAGATGTGTTCTATATTGTCCTTTTAATCTATGCTCAGCTTATTAACTTTGATTGGTGTCCTGGTGTGGGTCAGATTCAAAGCGATTAATTTTGTAACCCTTTTCCTAATGTGCACCAGACCCCTCCTTCACTTTATGCTACTTTGTAGAAAATAAAGAATTACTCCTTGGCATGTTTTATTGTTTTTCTTTTTTTTAAACGCCTTCTTTTGCTATGCTCTCTGGTCAAGAGCATTGCAGCATCTGTTAAGGTTTGGCACAGTTAAGTGGAGAGTATCCATCCTACTGCAGGGACAGCACGAAGGAACGGGTATTTATTTCATGAATGTTTAACAGATATTTTTCGTGGGACTTTCCAGAAGCATCTTGAGAGAAATTGCAAGAAGTCATCAGCTTGGTTACTTGAATTGACTACACTACCCTGCTTGTAATGGTCAGATGACTTCTGGGCCTGGAACACCTCCCTCATTGATATTTAAACTGTTTGGATCATCAGCTCTGACATCTTTTAATAATGTTGTCCAAACGATACCATTAAAATCTTCCATCTCATTTTCAGTGACTTAAGCATGACTTAGTTTGTGCCTGTGTTTCAGGTGAGTGCTTTGGCAAGTTGATTCGTCATGGGCACTGTAGTTTGTAAGAACATAGGATGATAGAATCATAGAACCACCAAGGTTGGAAAAGACCTCCAAGGTCTTCCAGACCAACCGTCCACCTACCACCAATATTTCTTCACTAAACCATGTCCCATAGTACCATATCTAAACATTTCTTGAACATCTCCAGGGATGGTGATTCAGCCACCTCCCTGAGCAGCCCATTCCAGCACCTGATCATGTTCAAAGAAGAGACTTAAAATACATCAGCAAATTAAATTTCACTTAATGTTCTTCCATGTTAAAAAAATCCCTCCTCACGTTGCAAACCAGGAATTAGGAACTGACAAACAAAACATTATTAGGGGCCGGTTTTCAGCTATCTTACTTTTTCACAACATCAGTATTTCTTAAAACCCCAGAGATGTAGGTGATTGCACCTAAGAACAAACACAGACACCTGAATACTTGGTTTATACCCAGGTAACCACATAGAAATGATCGTATAAATACTGCAATCCTAGAGGCAGACCGTCATGTCTCAGCATCACAGCCTAGGCACTCCAGTTTTAAACATGCAAATCTTTATTACACAGTTAAGAACAACAGATGCAGTCTTAAACTTGACAGGTATATATTCAGGCAAAGTCAAAAAAAGGACAAAAAGGAGAAAGAGATATTCAACAGGGAAGGTTGGATGTTCATTGTAAAAATAAAGGGTGACACGAGCCTCCTAGGTTTCTCAAGCTGAAAGTACACAAGACATATTCCTTGCCACCTGCTCATATCTAGACACAAAAATGAGGGCAGGAGTCAGTACACCTTGACTGCACCATCTTGTAATGCCTCAAAGGAGTAGGTTGTTCTCAGACTTCCCTCTGACAGTAATTGTCATGCTAGAGACTGACTTTATAATTATCTTACACACTTTTTTCCCTCCTCCCCTAACCATGCACAAAAAGCTGGCTGTTCATTAGAACTTTATTCAAGCATCCCTTGGTATCCAACTCATCTGAAGCATGAGGAGGTAATTTAATTTTCATTCTTCCAATCTCACAAGCTACCCTCCTGAGGACAGTAGGAAAGGAAACTGTCTGTGGCTCTCAGCTGTTTTCCTTATAAACTTAGTGACTAAATAAATAAGTGGGAGATTAAATACGAACAACTGCTGCCTTGCCCCAGTCTGATTCTCATTTCCTTATGCTTTCTTTGCACCCAGAACACCACTTTCCACTTGGTTACCAGTCCAGTCTTTCCCACTGAATGTGCCCCTCTGTTAGGCAGAAGTACCAGCAAACCCCAGCTAGTCACTAAAACACCACACACATTACCAACAACTGGGTGGAGAGGTCATAAGCCCTTGTTTTAATGAAGAGAAAGTAGCTCCTTTGGTGGGAAGATGGAGGAAATACCAATAAAATCAGACCATATAAAATGCTGGTTCAAACTCAATCAGCAGTCACAGGATCTGACTGTCCCAGATTCACCTGGACTCCCCCCCCAGATCTCTCAAGCCATTAAATAACTGGAAGTAATGGTGAAAGAGCAGTGAGGACACAAACTTACTTTCATATATATTTGACTGTACAAGAAGGACATTCTACCTGTGGAATTTTTTCAGCTAATTCGTTCCATGTAGACATGCAAAACAGAATGACAATGGAATCAAAAAGGTGATTGCTAGGAAAGAAAGGGCCGTGAGCTATGTTTACTGTTCAGTGCTGTAGGCTGTGCCAAATCCTGCTGCAGCCAAGCAGACTAGGCTTAAAATTACTTTTTTCAATTCTCAAAAAGATGGAAAGATGTTTGTTCCAAATGACTGAGTGAAGCCTCTAAACTGAAAGCTGTACCATAGGGAAGATTGTAATCCTCTTATTGAAATACCATTCTTAGGATTTGCAAAAACTCTGTCGGAAGGCATATATAAGGTCACTGCTTGATTAATGCAAATTGTGGTGGTTGTTTCCCCTCTAAAATTGCTGCAATAACTTCAGAACAGTGCATTATTGTCTATGATTACAAAAACTGAACTGTGTTCCGGTGCCTTCTGGGTTTCAAGCACTAACTGACAAGACCATGCAAGTAAACATTAATCAGCAAAAAGCAACTGCTGCTGAAGCAGACTCTTGACTTAAGATGTAAATAGCATCTGAGGTGACAGATCTGATCTGTACTGATAATTAGAATTGTGCATGTTTATAGAAGAGTCAGAGACATCTTCATGACTCCACTGGCTTAATGAGGGATTTAATATTTGTTTCAAGTTTTGGAAAGCAAGTAAGGACTTCAGAAAATACACAAAGACTAAGTATCCACAGAGAGAATAAACTGGGGCCTTCTAAAAGCACCTTTGAGATCAGCAGGCTAACCTTAATTAATTGGATTTTGATTTTTAAGCCAGACCTGCAACTCTTAGAAAGCTATCCAACACCCATGTGTTTGGTTCACTCTACCACAAGGTTTGTCCATCTATTTTACAAAATAGACCAACTACCAACTCTTTAATGGACACAGTAATCAACTAACCAGCTAATCACCATGAAAACAAAAATCCCATATGTCTTTATGTTCTGTAACAGAGGCTGTTTCCTGATATAAGTCATTGACAGAAATCTCAGTTTGATGGTATAAGAAACTCCCTTCTCCCCTTCAGGAGAATGAACGCAGAATTCTGAAAAAAAAAAAAAAACTAAATAAATTCAGCACCAATTAACCTAAAAAGAAAATGTCTGTTCAAAAAGGCTAGCTTGAACATACTATGATGAGGAAATTAATTTCCTGAAATTTATAGCCTCTTGTAAAACCTGTAGATGCACATCATGGCTTAGATTAACTTTATTTTAAAGTGATATTGCACAGAATGAAGGAGTTGTAGTTCCTTTAATATCTTTTGGGCTTGGTGCTTAGCATTAACCAGGTTTTATGGACGGAAAGAATAAGCCAACTAATTTAATCTCTAGTCACTCACCTCATCGTTGGTGACCGCTTAATATGAAGTGAATTAATAACATTATTAAAAACTTCAAATGACAAAGCAGTAGAACCACATGTGTTTTAATTTCCCTTCTAGCTGCAAATTACAGCTGCTACACAATGGCTGGCTCTCTCTAAGCTGACATTTTCTATTATCCATACATGCTCCCTCCAAAACACATATTGCCTTAATTTACACGTAGAGCTCTGTTAAACCCCACAAGGTTTGATGTTGCTTGCAAGGTCCCAACTGGCCAATGGCTCAGCCCCTGCTCTGCAGTGACTGCTGTTTCAAAACCATGCGTATTGAGACATTTCTTTTCAAATGTGCATTTCCGACAAATTTATTTCAATTATTTTCTCACACTGGACACCTCTTTTTCTTTTTCCAGCCTCGATGTACTCATCAGGAACTAGATGCAAACCTTAGACAGTGAATATCTGTAACACTTTAGTGGCATAACTGAGAATACAGAAACTTGGTAGATTTTTTGGAGCATGTAACATTTGTAAGTACCTCTTCTTGGCACTTATTCTGTAAAGGCACAACATGCCATGAGAACAGCTAAGTTCCCAAGTGTTTGCTGTGACAGAGTGAACCTCAGTCCCTGGCAATGCCAGGTGTGACTTTCTAACGAATCATCTAGTACTTTTGCTGCTGATTACAACAAGATCAAGATTTCATATGAACGCTTGTTGGTTAACATGATTTAAAATGTGAACAGAATTATGAAAATGATGAGCTATCACATCAATTGGCAAGTTACCTTGCAATAAGGCCACCCCACAATCTTAATCTATCTCCAGTTGTGAAAATTCCATCTCATCCCAGGGCAACTGCTCATGGGGACTTCGTGTCTTTGGTAAGGAGGACAACTGGAGTTAATAATCACCTGTGATTTAACACAGGAAGTCCCTTGGAACCTGTATCTTAATTCCCACAACAGGATGCCTGTTCTGCTTGGCACTTTATGTGCATGGATAATTCAAGCCTTTGGAAGCTGGCAGGCCAGAGAGATGGACGGTGGGCAAGCAGGGAAAGCCACAGAGCAGTGAAGGCCACACAACACCTTGGTGCAGACGTGCAAAGAAAACAGAAGTGGAGTCAAGCTCCACAGATGGGGATTTGTCAGGCTTGGCCACAGTCATTCAACAGTCCTTCAAAGGCTCGCAGCCAGGGGAGGCCTCTCCTTTCATTTCCTTACTTCAAGGACTTAAGCAATGCTATCCTTTATATACAAATGCTACTAAGAGCCTGCGAACACAAAACAGTGCGAGGCAATTCTTGAAGGTTTTATGAATCCTTTAAGAGCAGAACACAAAGATCTATCAGAGCAGGCACCTTGCCAGATTAATGAGAAACCTGTGTCTGTAGTTCAGTAAGGCACTTCAGCAGGATCTGGTTGCCATTAAATGAAATACAATGCATACTGTATAGAAAGTCCGACAATAAATATATTCCCATTCAAGAGCAAATTGCAATATAATAACAAAATTTAACAACTTCCATAGCAAAAAAAACCCCTATTTCCTAGCTTATGCAATCACCAACATTTTACTAAATATACAAGACTACTTAATGCAGTGCTTTCTAGTTTACACTTGACAGTTCCAGGCATTTTCACCATCAACAGATGTGACACATAAGATTTAAGCTGTCTAACTAGCACAGCAGCACGGTGATGGCAACAGTAAAAACGTCAAGGAGCACTGCATCGTGTTCTCCCTCCTTTGGCCATTGACTTGGAGTGCTGATGCCCCACCTGAGGGCTGGGTCCCTGTTCGTGTACAAAAGCAGAGCTGTCTGAAGACACAGAGTGATGCCCACAGCGTGGCATGGGACTGTCTGTACACTGATGGCACCATCTGGAAGGAGCTTAGCAGTTTCTCAGGTCTGCCAAAGGGAAAACAAAGCAGCACACATCCTCCCTCCGCCAGTATCAGCTAGAGCTACGTATGATGGACACAGCTTCTTCAGTAAGATTTCATTCAACAAAAAATAAACACGTGCCAGCATTCCTATTCAGTGCTTGGTATGGTGTTCATGCTAACTGATGGGGCAGTGAAAGCATCAGTGAGTCTGGGTCCAAACAGAGCCAGTCACATGAAGACCGCAGAGCATCAGTCTTAAGAATTTTCCTAATAGATTTCAAATGAGATTCAGCTTGTCTCCGATTTGACACTGTCAGCTTTGGCACTGACAGCTGAAAGCAAGGCACGTCGATCAGCATTACCAAAAATGTTGACTATCTAAAAGGAAGTTAGGCAGGCACTTCTGTGGTTCATTTATGGTGCAGTTCTCAAAATCATATCCGAAGTTCAGAAAAAGTCTACTGGCAGAATGTTTTGGTGTCTTAGTTTCAGCTGGGACAGGGCTGTTTTTCTTCACAGTGTCTAGTACGATGCCATGTTTTGATTTTAGGAGAAAAGCAATGTTAGTAACACACTAATGTTTCTAGCTGTTGCTGAGTAGTTCTGTACAGAGTCAAGGATCACAGAATCACAGAATTGTAGGGGTTGCAAGGAACCTTTAGAGATCATCGAGACCAACCCCAAGGATGTTTTAGTTTTCTCAGCTTCTCTCCCATGTTTCTGAACAGCCAGATCATGACCAGCAAAAGGTTAGCAGGAACTCAGGACAACTGTGCTAAAAAAGAAAAATAATAGGTCCAGTTGGAATAAATAAAGATTCTCTGGACAGAATGTATGCCTCTCTTCATCCCTCCTGAATGCTAAAACTTTCACCTCTGAGCAAATAGTATTCCTTCCTCAGGAACCTTCAGTCCCCAGAAACAGGGTTAGATGGAGGCCTGCAGCAGTGCAACAGACAGCTTGCCCTGCGTACTTGTAACTTTAGGCAACTGCTCCTGGGCTGGTTACAAGTGTGAGTCTGTTTACAAGCTCCTGCTGCTGTATCCAGCTCCCTCCTCCCCCAGGACAGTGTGCTGGATCTGGGACAGGCAGGAGTGTATGCATGACACGTACACTGTCATTTACACTAACACAGACTTGAACGAAGATCTTGAACCAGAGGTGCTTAGCTTGTACAGCTAGAGATACTCTATGCAGACTACTGGACTATATACAGTCCAGCAGTCTGAGCGTATATAAATATCATAGAATGAGGCACACATAGGGTCTCATTACTCTGCACAGCAATGACTAAGCAGAACCTGTTCCATCCGTTCTGCAATCTCTGGCTGGGCTGGTTCCGAGGAGCCCACCCAGGAGCACCTTCTGAAGTTAAGTCCTCAAACCTCTGCCACTTTTAACCCTATCCTTCTCAAAGCAGTCACATGCTTTAGACAAGCATTTAATGGGACTTCAATTGCAGGCTGGATCAGCAAGTCACCTTACTTAGAGGAATTCAGCTAACAGGTAGGCTACCCGTACCGACAGGCAGCTTCATCATCACTTGTTGTATTCTTTTTATTTCATAAAACGTACATCTAGAGAAAACAGAAGGCTGCAGTAATATTAAATCATTGGTCTTCAGTATGGTAAAAGCTTTAATGGCAAGCACTGCTGAAAGATTTGGAGAAATAACAGGGTTTTTGCTTGCACAGTTTACTGTTCCATATTTCAGCCTGACAGAGAGATAAGAAAATAGAAAAGACAGTAAAAGGTGAACAGAAAGCTCAGAGGAAAGTTAACTTACATTTCTGCTCTGATGAGACTGACACCCAGGAAGAAGGAAACTTAAATACCCTTTCTTAAAGATATTATTTGTAATGTGCTGCAGGCATGCAGTGTCAACTGGAATGGGATCCTTTGCCAGATTAGAGATTTGGGGATTTCTGTATCTTGTTAGCCGCCTTCTGTGTCAAGCGTGCTGTGGCCACACAACTCATCCTGAGTACCTGCAACACAATTTTCTTTAAATATATATATCCTCTTTTCTATCGTTGCTCACCAACAGGAGTTCAAGAATATGTTGCATCCCTGCCATTTGCTATGAAACACAAGCTAATATACTTTATGCACGGTGTAGTCAGTGGCACGCAGTATAGCATGCCTACATAACCATGATGAACCATTCCAAATAAAATTAGCCAGTGTTCTGCTAATCCAAAACAAATGGAAACATCTTTCAGGATCAGTTTGTCACTCATAATGCTGAAAGGGCATCAGAACATTCAGAATATTCAGGGCACAAAAACTACAGTAAATCTCTTGACCTCCCATATTCAGATGGTGAAATTACTGATTCCGTGACTGTGCTGTCACACTTCTAAAGAATTAGACATCAATGAAGTGGATCAAATGCCTTTTACCAAAAGCATTAAAAATAAAAATGCTTGTGATATTTGGTAAGTCACCAGAAAAGGTCAAGTGTTTCATGCAAAACAAACAGTTACTAAGAAGTCTTATGCCAGACTGTAGCTATTCACAATTAAAGACAATGCAGTAGGGTAGGTCTCTTCCTTTATTACAAATTTCAGTTTTGTTAAAACCTTCTTGTCCTGCATCTTTGGGCTTCTCTCAGCTGTCTCCATTAAAACACAAAAAATCTGGCTGCTTTGGATTTGTTGCTTTCTCTAAGCTGGGTGAACAAAACACGTCCTATCTGGCAACAAGTGAGAAATGGCCTGTATCCACCACTCCACAGCCACACCATAGTGCAAATGGACATGCAGGCTGGACCCTCTGGTGCTGTGAAGCCACAAGACCCCGTTGGGGCAGAGAACCCCTGCAGCTCATGAAGTTTTGGGGCTGATCTGCAGCAGCAAAAAAAGACTTGCTGAGTCTGAGCTGAGCCACCCACATCAGCAGTTCTGTGACATATATACCAAAGGAAAGCTGTAAACTCCGTGTCAGTGACATTTTCAGTGTCATGCAGTTTGAGTCACCAGTTATTTCTCCTCTCCCTTGTTTATTGCCTCAATAACCCACGAAGGAAAGGTGAAAGGCCAACAGTGGAAATACTGAATATTAAAAAGGTTAAAGTATACGATTATAAGTGCATTAAAAGTTTATAGTTTTGCTACGGAGTATGCTGGGGATATAAATGATGTCTTGTTCTCATGACAACAGAGAGAAAGCAGGACAAAGAAATCTCTTCTTGTGGCAAAGACTAAGGGGAATCAAATGTCGCAAATTTAACTCTTTCTGCTTATAATCTGCAGATTGGATATCTCCTGAGATAAATCAAATGTGCAGTTGAGGTGAGAGGTTTAAATAGCCTCTAGTGACACTTTAGACTATCAATCATCTCATGTATACTGTTCAAATTTTCAATGTTTTTGGATATCTGAATGTCGGATTACCTACCTGATGTGGTTAAAGGGGCTTAATACCTATTCTGATAATGCATTCGTATTTGTCTTTTTGACCAATTTATTTTTATGGGTGGCACAGACAAGCTGCTTGAGGTACTGAGTTCAAAAGACACTCTAAATCTGAAGTGTCTGACACTCGACAAGGCACAAAGCCTGCAAGAAGTGCTACCTAAAGGGATACAGAATACTCAGTATTGTGTTATTATTACTATTAATCACTCACTCAAGGAAGTATGTTGAAATGAATAATCTAAACTACCTCTCCCTCTCCCTCCTGACCCCCAAAAAAGGATCTTAGTTCCTATAGACAGAAAAATCAGTTAATTTATGTAAAAGTCATATTGAGCTTTAAAATTATCTGAATCTGACGTTTTAAATTCTACTAAAATTCTGGTTAATCACACTCACTGGGTTCTTTTTGTTGTAAAAGAGCCCAGAAACAAAAATACCTCTAAGACTACCATAAGATTACTTAGAGCTCTGCCATCTCCATTTATTTATACATTTAAAATATTTAATAACAATTTAATTTGTATTTCAAGTAGCAACACGATGTACGCATCCCAAAATAGCTGAAAAATGGTAAACAACTCATCTCAGATTTTGATCAAGTACCTGAATGCCACATGATATTCAAGCTAACTCTATTCGACGTCATATAAAATGGATTGCAGATAACAAAAAGAATTACAGAATTCATTTTCAGTGAAAAGCCATACTGCAGTGCAAGGTCTGCAATGATAAGCTGATGCTAATCAACGTATTTTATTCCACCGTGACCCACTGAAAGGTCAGCGAGTGGTAGATGGTGCAAGAGATGCAAAAAATAAATTCTGGGAAGTTGTGCAGAGCAATTTGATTATTTAGAACGATAGACCCAATGAAAGCTATTCATTTAAATCACAAAGCATTTTAGCCCTAAACTGTATTTTAGCCCTGCTGTGTACTTAACACCATAAGACACACTGAGAAGACGCTATGCATTAGAGAGCTGTTAAGTTGATTCTAAGAGTAATGATGTCCTAAGAGTGAATAGCAGATGAATATTCCTGCTCCAGAACACTGCTGGAGGACTGGTATGATCACAGGTATATAAAACACTGGCAGAGAGGAACTGATAGATCTTTAGACTCTTATATAGCAGAGTTCAAACAGCTATCAAAATACTACATCAACTTTTCATGCCCACATTTTCAAAATAGACTTTTTAAGTAAGTGAGAAAATTTCAAAGGGTGTGGAAAAGCCTTTGGAAAGTGAAGTAATTTTGAAAAGACAAGAAGATAGATCAGCCTGAGGGAAAAAATATCTAATACTCAAAACCCACAATTCGGTCAAGGAAAGTAGAACAAGAAAATGCAGGAGAAAGTTGTCCCTGACAAATTCAAACTCTCCTTCAACACTGAGGGTGATTAATGGTTAGAAAAAGAACAAAAAAAGAGAAAGCTTTGCTAAATTCATGTCATCTCAACAGGAGACTGTGCTGGTTTTGGCAGAAGCAGGGCAGGGGAGGGACAGAGCAGAGTCCAATCATGACTAGAAAATGCATTATACTGGGCATATGTTTCAAGAGCCTATTCTAATTTTCAACATAAATGAAAAAATACATTCACTGAAGACAGGGATTATATAAGACAAGTATTACATAGGAGATCATGACGATCTTAACTACACTTTTTTATTTTCTTAATGGAGGTTTGGGCAGCGCGCTGCTGTTTCGGGAGCCATCAGAGATAGCTACACATCAAGCTCTTGTCTCCCCACCAAAACCTAAACTGAAAACGCACCCTGACTCCTGACAACATTGCTCACTTTCAATCCAAATGACTGCCAGCAGCAGAGAAAAAGTCACTGAAGTTTAGTTGGAGCTAATTTAGTCAGATGTTAGACAAAGGTCTGAGAAGCTGGAGCGCACAGATCTCTTCTTTCTCATCATCCATTGCTTTAATATTTGAAGCAATTCAAACTGCCACCAGTCTTTGGCTCCTGCAAAACCCCCTTCATGCCACTATACTAAAATTACATGAGATAAACCTCCCACTCCAGCCACATTTCACCCTTAAAAATGTGAAAAGCCCAATTTTAGTTGTATCTTGAGAAGCACCGCACAGCAGGATGTGGTCTCTCATGTGAAGCACTGTGATGCTGAGGTGGAAGCCTCTTGTTCCCTGAAAAGAGCCATGGCCTCGGCTGTCTGAGGGATGGGCATCTCCTCCAAACAGGTACTGACTGCTCACAGACACACAAGGATGCACAGATATCTAACTGCACACAGCAGTGCTTTCCAATGTTTCATGACATTTTCTAACACGCCCAAGGTCTCAGTGTGTCCCTGCCCACGTTGGCCCCACCAGCAGCATAGATTATCATTTGCCCTCGCCAAAATGGCCGCCACCACACAAAGCTGCCTGACCCTGCGCAATTCTAAGCTCCACTTTGTGTGCAGGACGAGCAATGCTCCAGCTAGGAAGGCTCGCTGGCACTGCATTTGATTAACACTACCCTCCAAACAAGCATATTTTAGGCTTAAAGCGTAACAGATCAGAGTCTTTCTGCTGCTCTCAGGCTCTGCATCTCTCCCAGCTCCCCCCACCATGGCCTGCGTACCAGCAGCACCTCTCAGGACTGTCCCGTCCCACCCCCTAAACAGCCACATAGAATTCAGTTCTTTCAAAACCTCACTCAAAATAAGCTGCTGCCCTCCCATCTGAAATGGATCAATCTATATTGCTGGTCATTGTCACTGGGAGTTGCACGGTATCTTCCAACCAAAGGAACTTCACTCGTGCACAGGTTCCATGTGTGAAAACAAGGATTCTTTTCAACATGAACCTGAGAGGCAGAACAGAGCCATTATCAGCAACAGTGCATATCACAGGGCAGTGATTCCAGTTGGATTCACCTTGCTCCTTCAAAGAGGACTGTTTAGGAAACCGGATGAGATGCATGATGACTCAGTTCTGAGGAGACAAAATAAAGTAACCCTGAGCAGTATCCTGAGCAGCTATCTCTACCATAACACTGCAACAGACATAATATAAACTTTGTATTACAGAACTAAGAGAGGTATGCAATCCAAAATTGCATTGTAATACCCACAAAACTAAAATCATCTAAAATGAAATACAGATATAAATAGAAAGCTCCACAGATTTTGCTGCCTGTTTAGTTAAAAAAATAAAAAATGAGTCATCGCATATTTTAGTGAGGGATTTTTCTGGTACAGTTCTTATAAAGAAATGCTGTTGATGTACAGTCACACTTGCAAACATTTCCTTCAGGTAGCTGATGCGCTTGAATCATAACTTTGCTTCTCAGAAAGTGAAAATAGTTCAACAAAAGGAAAAAATGAAAGTAAAGTAATATTTTGAGAGAAAAATGTTCCCAGCTCATAATATTAAGCTGCACAGAAATCCCTGCATTTTTGTCTATTTTTTTAAACATCAAACACAGTTTTCTTTATCTGAGGCTTTTGACAGGAGAAGTAGGAAGAAGTGCAAATCAGAGCATTTGTTTTGCCTGGAATGATCAGTCAGGTGTATTCAAACCCATGCACTTCTTCAGAAGTGTTAGATACTGAATGTTCCACGCAATGCTATCTTGCCAGAGCAGTGCACAGTTACAGAAAAAAGAAGCAGGTACCCACAGCACATCCTCACTGGTGGGGCTACCCCAGCCACTGAAACAAAGAGAGAACAGCATGGCTTTGGCTGTTCCACCTCTACATCCCTACTGGCTGCCTCTGTCATGCTGCACTGGAAACAGAAGAGGCGACAGAAATTTTCCTTGAAATTCCCAACACCACTCTATCTGGAAGTCTGGAACAGCTGGTGCCCATTTTCATCCTCCGCACACTATTTTCCCTTTGAATTTAACCAGGAGATGGCAGAGACTTCTCAACTGAAGGTAAGTGAATGGCAAGCTTAATTTTAGGCATAGTTTTATGCTTGTTTAAAGGAATGAAAAAGGAATAATTCTTGGGCATGTTGATGAATCAGCAAGCAGCATAGATGAGATCTCTGTTTGCTATGCCAGCTGGAAGAATAAAATGTTGGCACAAATTATGTTCAGCTCACTCTCTTTAATAAAGCACATTTACAGAGGGCTGAGAATACAGGCAGCATTCACAAAGCTCTCTCCTCACCCACAGGTCCATCAGAGGTCTACAACTGTCCCTCGGATTGTTTTTTAAAGCAGAAAGAACCTCATCATACAAAGCAGCCACTCATCACTGGTTGTGACAGATAAAAATCTGAGGAGTCTGAACTGCAGGACCTAGTGAGCGACTGCAAGCTCAGAGTGAGAAACAGAAAACCCAGGTATGGATTTACAGGGCAGAAGTAGTCCTGCTTTCTTTAGAAGCATGTAGTTGTGTAACAGGCCTTAAAAGTTTATGGCAGAATGACAAAAGCATAGGAAAGATGCAGGTTTACAGTGCCTAAGAAGGAAGCTTTCAAGCATAAAAACTGCAAGAACACAAGTTTTCTTCAGTTGTGTCAGTGGCACAGCACCTGCTGCTAAAACAAGTGCTTGTTTTTGTCACCAATTGTTTGGTATGCTGTAACAGCGATAGATGAGCACTTATCATCAGCATTTTAAGCTGCTCATTATAGGAGTCTGTCCCATTCGTGCTGCACTGTGTCATTTTAATTAGGGTGTCCTGCTGCTCTGTCAAGCATATTAAAACACCAGTTACAAGTTTTTCCATTTACTCTTTACCTGAAGCTATACTGTGCACACAACACAGGGACTGGCTATGAGGTTGCAACCTACAGTTTGTGTGCCGCGTAAGGGATGATTATGATTATGCCCAGTGGATAGCTCTGAAGAAGGAGATAATTCTCAAGTGAAAAGCAGACACCAAATCTTTCTTTACCAATGAAGAAACACATACAAGTTTCACATAGGTCAGCTGTTGGTATACTTGAATGAATGGTATCTTTTGAATTTTCCTCCCTGACTTAGAAATGCAATGGCCCTGCCTGAAAAGAGAGAAATAGGACTGTTTGAAAACAGTGGCTACTGTTGAACACATGCAACTTTTGCCTCAGTCATGACTATTTCCTGCTCATTTGGAATTACGTTCCCACAAACACAGTCAAGAGACCCTCTAAGAAACCATTAACAGCTATGAGCAGGGGAGGCACTTTCTAAAGGTCAAGATGTAAGTCGTGCTTCTGTAAATCTTGCCTCTTCTTGCTCAGACATTACCTTATGTCCTCTATTTCCAGTGGCTGATTCTAACCAAACCAGAAGCAGCTTTCAACTTTTCTTTGTCAGCAGCATACTCTTGAGAATGCAAGCTCTTAAGACTGAAGCACGTAAGACTGAAAGTTCCCCTTTTTGCAACATCTCTTTGTGGTGAAATCAAGAAGTGTTTGCAAGCCTGAAACGCAACACAGCATTTCCCTATTCTGACAAATGTTTTCTCTTGGTGTTATTAACTAGAGCCTTCAAAGACCATTATTACAAAACACCTAACAAGTGTTATCACTGTCAAACTAGGGAAAAAGCTGAACTGGAAGGAAACCCCTTGAAGACACTTTCCATAGCACTGTCAATATAAATTTGTATGTGTATTTCTGAAAGCAGAGTACTTGGCACCATGGATGCTTTTCCACTGTTCTCATTAGGAGTGAAACCTGAAACACATGATGTCCTTAAACATGACTTTCAAAGCATGGGAGCATGAGCTATTAATCACAGATCTACAAGATCTAGCCAGTCCTTACAAGAAATGTGTGGTCATTGCAGGTGTCACTGCAGACAGCAGCCACCTACACACCCACACAGACAGCAGTGGCTGTTGCTCTGTTAGTGGTCTGCCGTCAAAGCAGCATGCTGAAGAGCAGCTCAGGACTGCCCTGCTGTGCAGTCAGTGTGTTCCTGCTTAGACTTTGGAGCTGCCCACCATCACCTTGCAGCACCAGGCACCCACCAGTGAGCAGAGAGCTGGGTCCAGGCACCTGTGCTGCTTCTTGGCAAAACAGACAAGTCTGCACAACCTGTGGGCTGCCATAGTTCAGACACTTCCAGTGACAGTGCCAGACCACTAAAGCTAACTAAGGTATCTAACTTGCTAAATACTTTCCTCTGTTTACAAAACAGAGTAAGCTACCCATCACGTAGCCACTTTCAGGGCTTCTTAAGTGTATCAGTGTACAGTTAGCATGGAATAAATCCACATCCTGGCTCACAGACTGGATGCTTATAAACAGAGGCATAACACCCACTCAGGGATTGTATTTACTGCCCACCTTGCATGAAGATCAAAAGCAGCACAGCTCATTCAATGTGGCATATAAAACAGGGTTTTACTGCATCCTGATCCATTCTTTTGCCCAGCATCTTATAACCTTCTTGTTGTGGATCATACCCCCTTCTGTGCTGAACACTCCTCTCACCATGGATTTTTACAGCTTCTGTGGTATTCAGAATAGAGGAAAAAATTAAATATTGATAATTCAGCTTATTGCATAAATGACATTTCAAAAAATCTCCTGTGCTGACCACTACAAATGCATGTAACTGCTGCAATGATGAGTTATTCCTATGGATATTCTCCAAATATTTTTCTGCTATGTGCTGAAAGTTTTAGCAGAAGAAATGTTAAAATAGCAACAAAGCACACACTAGTGTGTCATTTCAGCCAGAAACACCCCCAGGCTATCTCCAGCAGCACATACATAGAAAGATCAGCTGCAAAAGCAAGTTCATCGCTATCATTCTGAGGTCAGATAGCTGCAAATCCTGGAACTCAACTCTGCAAATATCCAGGGCAAGTCTGGTGGAAACATAACTCTGCAGGAAATGAAAACTGGAAAGAAGAGATACGGCAGACTACATCACTAATTTAAAAAGTATTTTTTGTGATAGCACTCTAACTGCTAGCATTCTGGACACTTGGCATCAGCCTGGGCTTAACTTTCAGTTCCAAAGCCAGTCTTTGTGTCTTCAAAAAAAAAGTCACCTTTATATGAAGCTATTCACAAACTTACTGCAAAGCATGCTATATAAGAACCTATAACAAGAATAAATATGATCTGATGTATTTGTAGAAGAGACCTGCGTGACAACATACCTAACCAAGTGTGAGAACTGCTGGATAGATCCTGTGAGGAATCATCAGTCATCAGGCTTTTTTTGCACAGCATTCAAAATTAGACACCAAAGGGTGTCTAATCACCATTGTGTCACATGTTTTTATTAAACTATTCTCCACCTACTGAAACTGCGTGCTCACACAGAGCTCAGGGACAGGCTTCCAGAGCACTGCTCTCATCCTTAGTGCAACCAGAAGCCATAAGAAAGCTTTCTGAGCCTTGCTTCTCCTCATTTCTCTCAGCTGCCTTCTCCATTTAGGTTGGAGGCTTTGAGGAAAGGACTACGTTCTAAGTTTTCATATCACTTTAATGCAGTTTTGGGTAAACAAGTTCTTTAAAAATACCTTACAAAAATTCTCTACTGATCATTCACTTTATAACTACACTTAACAGCAAAGCATAATATTTTGGTGTGTGCACTTCGCTAACCTTAATTCTAGTTGACAAGAACTTTCAAAATACAACTTTCTGTTTGCACGACTCCGTCAAAGAAATACATATTGTAGTGACGTGTAAATTGATAAATGATCCAAAGCAAAGTGGCTGCTCAACAGCAGGCTTATTGAAAAATTCACCTCTGAGTGAACTGAAATCAAAACAAATAGATATATACTTGTGAAAGGTATACAATTGCTGCACTTTGAAACCTTATTTGACGGCTCCTAGAAAGCTGATGTATGTGTAACCATGAGGTTTTATGAGCATAGTGGGCTGTGGCTGGTGGTGAGAAGAGTGAAGTGGGAAGGGATGGGCTGCATGCCCAGCATCCACACTGCAGAACAGCATGATTTACTGCTGGAACTCAGATGAGTCCAATTCCCCCCAGTAGACAACCACCATCTCACAGAGAGCTGCCACCCAGCATGGCCTCTTCATCAACTTGTACCTACAGTGACACAGATTGGGCCCTTGGGATTGACAAGAGTTCAGAATTCAACATTCCAGATAGTTCGGGATAAAAAAAAAAAAGTTTTTGCTGATCTTCAAAAAAGAAAATGACCAAAGTGATGGCTTCTGGTGGGCCTGTGACAGACTGGTTACAGACACAACACTGACCAGACTCCAGAGTCAGTATTTGAATGCTTCCTTCATAAACACAGGAAATAATCATTACAAATCAGGAGGACTCCAGATATATTGATGCAGAAGATATCTGCAGGTCTATTCATGCCACAAAGCTATCAGAACACAACGTAATACTTGCTGTGATTCCATGCACATCTGCTGATTAGGAAGAGACTTCTGTTCTTACCCTTCATAAGGCAGGCTTTGATAGGGAATGTCTTCTTCCATAAATTATGTATTTTATATGGTAGCTATGATTGCTTTGTAAATTACAGACACTTCTACTTCCTCAGATTGTAAATGAATCCTTCAAATAAGGTATACACTTACTTCTGTAAAAAAAAAGTACTGATGAGATAGTAGTTGCAGTTGATTGGGTAGTCTTGTTTTCAGCAATGTATTGGAAAAGCATTTAAAATAGAGGATCTGTGATCTAGCTAGACCTTCGAGAATAAGCAGGAGTATGGCTTTTCTCCAAGGGAGCAGCAATAGGACAAGAGGGAACAGCCTTGAGTTGCACCAGGGAAGGTTCAGGTTGGGTATTAGGAAAAATTTATTCTCAGAAAGAGTGGTTAAGCATTGGCAGAGGCTGCCAGGGAGGTGGTGGTGTCATCCTTCCGTGGAGGTGCTTAAGGGTAGGTGTAGTACTTAGGGACATGGGTTAGTGGGCAATATTGGTGGTAGGTGGATGGTTGGACTGGATGATCTTAAAGATCTTTTCCAACCTTCCACGATTCTATGAAAAATAACATGACCACACTTGTGGCACACTCTGGCACTGTAGATTGGCCGCTTGTAATGGAGGACAGAGGCGGAAAGAAGAAAAATACTATAGAGGGTAAACCTGACACACTGAAAATTCTCATTTGTAACAATCTGAACTGCAAACCAGAGGCGTAAAGCAAAATGCATTGCAGGACTGTGTATATTTATTTTGCTACTTATGCACAGACCCAAGCCTGATTTCTCATTAACGTTCCACTCCGCAATTGATGCAAAGCAGTGATTCAGGAAGAAAGTTGAATTTCTCAAAACAGTACTCTGGAGTTGAAGGTTTCAGGCTGAATTTTGGTAAGCTGGATGTCTTTCCCAACAAGTATTTCAGCCTGGCACTAACATAAGGAACTGGCACAGGATGCCCAAAGAGCGTGGATGCCCCATCCCTGAAGGTGTTCAAGGTCAGGTTGGATAAGTTTTTGGGCAGTCTGGTCTAGTGGGAGGCAACCATGCTCACAGAAGGGGTTTGGAACTGAATGAACTGTGAGGACCCTTCCAACCCAAGCCATTCTATGATTCCATAAACTCACAAAAGAGAGAGATGTGTCGTTTCTCTTGGTTTTTGTCTTTTAATGGCTATTATTATTTTTTATTTTTCTCCCTTATCTGGAAGCAATGCATATACAGTTGTCTTCTGAAGACTCTGCACTGTGCCTCTAACCCCTCAGCATACAGAAGATAATGCCACCTTCTCCAGGGCTATGGTGAAACACTACTCATTACTAACACACTGCTTGTTTGTGTGAAGAGTCCAGAACTAAATTGCAAGTCTTCACATAGCCTCAAATACAAGGATGAGAATGTGAAATATATCACTGCACTGGGAAAAAGAAGGAAGAGAGATTATGGTATCAAAATACTAAATTATAATGATATTTAATTATTTGTGCACATGCAATAAGAAAACAAAGAAAGGGAAATAATAGTATATATTCAAAGTAGAAAGTCCCCCTTACCCCCCCCCAGGGTATCACAGCAAGGGTACCACGGATAATGAGGCATCTGCTGATCAATGAGATGCTCTCAGCCTGCTCATTTATGCATTAATGAAATGTGTGCAGCAGTTCACTGAGCTGATAAAGATTCCCACAGGGGACTAGGTCCAGGGGAAAACAAATGATCAAAATGAACAAAAGTGATTAGAGGAAGAAAAAAAGACAATGAAATGCAGCTAGGGGAGAAGCCAGACCCAACAGAGTCAGACTGTTCCTTTCATCTCTGTGTGCCACCCTTCTTCTCTGCCAACTCATAGGGGATAGAAAAGTAAACATCCCAATACACAGATTTCAGGCTATACACAGAAGAGCAGCCTGGATCTCACCCAGCTTAAATCCTTTTAACAATGTCCTGCACAGTGGGTTCTTCAGTATCAGAACACACTCCTTCTATCACTTACTGAGACAAAGAACATCAAAAGCTTGGCTCTAGCTTCAGAAACCACAAGTCAGTTGAGTGCATGCATAGCAATGCTGCCACTTGGGAAGCAGTCAGACAGGACTGAATGGCTAATGCCACTCTCTGCAACACAAACAGCATCAACCCAAGTCCCTGAAGCCAGAAAACTGCTTTGCAGAACATTACACTCAGTCCAACAACAGGCAAACCACTCCAAGGCCCCAGTGACTACAGCTGCCAGACTAGTCCATGTTCAGTACTGCGTGGCTTCAGCTTGTTTTCTGTTCCCACCTCCTACAAAAGAAAGTCTTACAGCCTCCCCCAACTTCCAGAAGAGAAAAGCATATAATGTTTCCCATGGCAGCACGGATTCCGGATCCACTATGACACAAATACCTTTGTGCTGCATGTGACAGAATCATGCTGCTGCATATGGGTTGCTTTGGAAACTGAGACATGATTAGAGATGGTAGATATATGTACTAATGGTAGACACAATAGAGATGTCATGACTTCTCACAAAGGAGGACAAGGTCAGTAATTTTGATCACTGCCTATGTTCCAGCTAAGTTTCTGCTTGTTTAATTTCATTCATTAGCTACTGCCTGTGTCAAGCAAGCAACCGTGCTGTGAAATATCATTTTACCACAACTATTCCAGCAGTGACTGGACTAATGATATACCAAAATAGTTTCCAAGAAGTTTGCAGTGGCAAATAAAATGCACCTTAGAAGCACATGACCTTGTTATACATTGGACTTGTTTCCGAATATCAAGGTATCCTGAGGTTGTGCCCTAACCTGCAGCAAAAATTATCAGGGATGTACCCACCAGCATGTATAAATTGTATGTAAGGCAGAATCATTTTCAGCAGAGCATAAAGATAACAAATCTGCATGTGGAGGTTGCCAAAAGCAGTACAATTCATTTCACAATAAATAGGAGAGAAGAGCAATGTTCCCCATCTCTTCTTGATGAAGCGTTTTACAGCACCGTAGGTGTACACATTATGCATCGAAAATTGTGTGGCTTGCTTTCTTTCTTAGAGAGCTGTGCTTTGAAATAAATAAAGCATATCACACATACAGAGACGAAACCAATTTCTGAGCTGTATCCTGAATGAATATGTGTGGCTTCCCAAATGAGAGAAATGGATTGAGGGAAGTGGAAACCAGAATAGCCAGAGTTCCAAGGAAGATGCTACTGGGATCAGCAAAGGGAGAACTTGCATGACTCATCACGGAGACTTCCACAACTAAGTGAAAGTAAAGTAGTAGCTCCATTAATTCTTTATAGAGTTCACAAATCAATGTGAAATTTCATATGCTTTGCCGAGACATCTGCACCATCATGTTTGGGAATATTTATGCACAGTTATATAGAGTATGTAAGCATACAGAGAAAGATAAAAGCCCCTTCTTCCCCATGCAGATTTGCATGAAGTCAAATAAAATTGATGTGGTATCTGGTAAGGAATGGAGGAGGATTCACAGAGCCATGCCACTGAACCTGTCAGCTAGAATACTTCATTCTGTTATTGGAAATCATTATGTTCACTTTCTAGAAGTCGCTTTGTATTTTGAGTGGTTTGTAAAGCAAATGGAAGTGCAAAAATGTAATGTATCTTGAGAATCAAACACTGGTTTCAGGTTCCTTATTAGGTTAATTACTCTTCCACCAGCAGCTGTATTTCTTCTTTAAAAACTCTCTCAACACAGGTTTTTGTTATCACTTTCCATCAACAGTCATATGTGGAGAACTAAAAATCTTGCTTTCCTCAACTAAGGTTAAGGAAAACTTATTATATTCACTATTTAGGGGACCACAGATAAGAAAATTCCCGTTATTCTCTCGGCTTTTCTGCTGCAAGTGTACACTTTTGTGTATACTATTGTCTTCTCTTTAAATAAATACTGCCTTAGCATCAGGGAGATATGGACACTCAGTGGGAATGGCTAGTGAAATTTAGCACAAATTCAGCACCTCCTACAGGGGAGCACATGATGAAGACATGGACTTTTTGCTTTAAGACAGGTCCTTCTGTGTTTCAAGGCTATCAGCTGTGACCCCAGACCTTACATCAATCTGTAGAGCTGTACTGCTTCTTGCAGGGGGATGGAGACGTACAGAACATACCTGCTTCATCACAGACAGCAACCCACACCAACCTGACTGCCCAGAGGTGCTCACCATCACACTGTGTGTTATCTGCAAAATCAGGAATGCAAGTTTGGGGCTTTTCCACATAACCTGCCAGGCAGGAACTTGAACTTGGGTGCTTGGTGCTCAGCTTTTCTTCAATTCCGGCCTCCCAGCTCAGAAGAACCGCAGTGCAGTCAGAGCTGTGGTCGTTCCCATGCTCATTTGAGGTGGGCTGGGGTTCTGGCTGAAGTAAGGGTGCAGCAGGGTTTAAATCAGAGCAGAGCATGGTAATGACTACTATTGCCACTTCAAACCACACAGCCTCCATTGATTTAATCATTACTGCAAGTGGAATCAGGACATTGAAAAATAAGTCACTCGAAGTAGAATAAACTTTCCAAATTCTATGTTTCCATTTCTTTTTATTAAAGCTCTAGCTTGCTAAGAATATGCTGCAGCACAATGGAAAAATCTCATTTATAAAATAATGTAAAATCTATCTGGTGTGTGGGAAGAAGATAAGGGCTGTTTATCAACAGAAATAAAATGACTGAAATGGGAAATAAGATGCTGGATATCCTTCATTTGCAGACTGCACAGCTGCAATTAGCAACACAAAGAAGGTATTCACCATTTCAAAAAATCTTAATGCACTGATGCATCTTGCTAAAACTATCTGCAGTGAAAGGCTCCGTCTTAGAATACAATTAATTTTAAACACCGCAAATTTGAAATTCATCTAAAGCATTTGTATTCTATATATTATGCATCAATTTCAACAATGTATATGTTCTGGATGCTTGCTCACAAGCATATATTTTTATACTTCCCTGTGATAAGACTTCGGTCATTTTTTTTTTTCCATTAAAAATCTATGTAGTAAATACCATTTTTTTTTTATTTGTTATTTTCATTTATTTCAGTATGCGTGGGCATTTATATACATTAGACACGACCATCATCTGAAGTGAGAATACACAATAAAGCTTTTTTTCCTTAACGTGCAAATTTAAAAACCTCTTTCTGCAATTTATGTTATAATTCCTTTTCTAACACATTGTACTCACATTTAGTATCGCTTCAGCTGAAGTGCAATGTAAATTTCTCACCAAAAGGCTTCATCTTCAGGAGGAATGTCTGTTTCCAGTCTGTACCTCCTATTTAGCATTTTTCAAATTAAATCTCTCCTAGATGAATCCAGTATATTGCTCAGCAGTTATTGGAATTTATGAACATGTTTAAGCTTTTTCATACTGCTGTTAACCATTATGATTGCTTCCTTTAAATCTTTCATTTTATAGCTATCACTTTACCAGAATGCATTGGTGACATTCATGATTTTCTCAGATTACAACTGTGCCCATGCGTGATGTTTCAGCTCCATTCCTTGGCTGTGTGCTTTGACACCTGCTCCACTGAACCCCCAAAGTTCCATCACCAAACTGGCAGAAGGCACAAGTTTGTAGGAACAACCACCACGGTCCATGGGGCAGAGTGCCACCTCTAGTTCTGCTGTACAAAAAAGCCCAGCAGCAACTGCTTTCACCAACTCCCAATCCATGTAACCACCCAACCAATGCAATAATGCCAGCTCTGAGCCAAGGGAAATGTCTTCTCTTTGCACAAGGGACAACAACACTGGGAGAAGCACAGAGAAGAAGGTATAGCTGTGAGCGGAAAGTCCCAGTAAGCAGCCTTCCCTGGGGGACAAGCAGGCAGGCTTGGCTTCTACAAGAGCCAGCATCAGAGCTCCAAGCTGGTATATAGCTCTTCTATTCCTTAACAAGTGACAGTACCAACGAGTGCAATTGTGAGATGAAAGGTGATCAACCTGGGGGATTGTGTTGGCACTGGTGCTTGAAATACAGTCTAAAGATCCTGAAGGGCTGTGAACGGTAGCTGAGGAAAGCCATCAGGACACTTTAACATTCACTTCCCTGTGCTGCTCTCCTGACAGACTTGATTTCTTGCCCCACCTTCCCAAACACAATGCACAAACATGCAGATATTGTAGGGAAAAAAAAGAATCATAAAGAACTTGCCTGCTAGGTGAAACGTCAGCATTTCTCTCACCGCTAAGCTGCTTTGGCAACTGAGCAAGTTTCTTCAAACTCTGACAGAAAATAGGAAGCAAGCTGAAAATAATTCTGTGATCGAGTGCGCAAGCAAGCTTGATCAGGCTTCGGGGCTGGAAAGAGGAAGGGCAGCCCTTACAAAGCACAAGATTCCTGCTCAGAGGTGACCTTATCACTCTCTACGACTACCCGAAGGGAGCTTGTAGTGAGATGAGGGTTGGCCTCTTCTCCCATGTAACTACCAATTGGACTAGAGGGAATGGCCTCAAGTTGTGCCAAGGGAGATTCAGTTGGACATTGGAACATACTTCTCCAGGAGCATGGTTAGGTGCTGGAATGGGCTGCTCAGGGAGGTGGTGGAGTCACCATCCCTGGAGGGGGAAGAAGCATGCAGATGCTGTACTGAGGGACGTGGTTTAGTGGGAAATGGTGGTGGTAGGTGGACGGTTGGACTGGATGGTCTTGGAGGTCTTTTCCAACCTTGGCGATTCTATGATTCTGCTTCTATTCTCACTCACATAATCAAATCCAAAGCCAAAGACACAATGACAAAGACACAAATCCAAAGACACAGACACTCCTTACCTCTTCTGGAGCTTTTTAACTCTACATCCACAGGCAGGGATCACCAGCACACAAATGCCAGTTAGTTGCTAATCCTGCAGTGCAAACCCATAGCCAGACCTTTCTGCATCTTCAAGATGCAGTTTTTCATAGGTCCTGGCAAAAGGAAAAAAAAAAAAAATTATGGAAAAATTGTAGAAAATTTAGCAGTGATTATTAATAGATTTTATTTTTTCTACACACTAAAGTCATTTTACACCAGGAATGTGCCATGTTAGTTCATGTTCACCTAAACTGGCAGTGGCTGATAGCACTTAAAAAAACCCAGACCTTTGTATTCATGCACACCTGTATTGTCTGCACACTGTGCTTTCCTGCAGTTAAGAGTCATTTCAACTCTGAAATGAGGCACCTTGGTGGACAATCACACACTGAGCAGTAACTAAGCAAAGAGTGGCACCTGTCTGCTTACTCAGGAGAGGAGCTTCTGTTGCAGAGGGGAAGGCAGCTACTCCCCATCACAGCTTCAAGCAGGAGTGGCTTAACCACAGCTTAAACCATGCATCAAAAAAATCAGAACCTCAGTACCTGAATTAACAGCTCAGTGCCTGAGAAAGCCACATACTGGCAAGATAAGGCAGGAATCACACCAGAAATGCCAACAACTCAGAACACGCTGCTTATATACACAATCCAGGCACTTCTCCCACCTTCCCATCCTGGCATCTCACTAGTCCTTATCTTACTGCTTTACTTTTCCTGCTTACAAACAGAGACAAATCAGAAGGAAAAAAACAACAAGTCTCAAATTTAGTTCCAAATGACAAATTAAGTACTAATGCAGCTGCTTGTCACATGAATGGCTAATGATTTTAAAACTGTACTATTTTTCACAGCAACAGCTTCCATTTTTCATCTTTCATGGCACGGCTACCTGGTAAAAGCACTTGATAGGTCCTGATGTTTAATTAAAATAATTTTTACTAAGCTAGAAGCGTTTCCCCAGATTTCTCGCTGGGCTGAATATAATTGGCTGTAGCTCATTGAATGCAGCTCAGTGGGAAGCAGGGCAAAGGCACTGCCGAGACAGGGCAGAGCACAGCTGCTCTGTGCCACCCGCTTCGGGGTGCCGCTCATCCAGATGCTTTTAAAAGCACGAAGCTTTAGGGAAAAATCAACTGGCAGAAGCATCTCCTGAATTAGAAAGCACCAAAAATGTTAACAGTGTATTATTTTTCCAGATGTGTTTTTGCCTTCTGAGTGTCCGTTTCACAAATGCCCATCAGTGTGGGGTTTAAGACTGGAACTTCAGGATTTACTGCACTCGTGTGTTCAACACCCAGAGGATCACACACATATATAATTATTAGCTTGCACATGCCAAGGAGCTAGATACCCTTTCCTAATTCACTGATCATCCCCGCTGAGGAAAACCTTTTATGGTTCTGTGCAACTACGCCTTCGTCACAAAGGAGGGGATTGCCAACACTGAGTATCCCAGCAGGAGACCCCACACATCTCCCTGTGCTGCAGCTATGGTTAGCTGGGCGCTCATTCTCAGAGCCCAGTTCTGTCACAGAGCTCACTTGGAAAGTACTGAGAGGAAAGCCAAGGCAATAAGCCCAGTGCCACCAGAACAAGGCAACTGGGAGCTAATGCTGAGATCAGGGCCGCTCATCTCATAGCTGCCAAAGCAGGAAATCAGAAGGGCAGGAAGATCTGTGTATCATTTCCACTGCAACTTGGAGGTCATGGACAGTTGCATCCTAAAAACCAGCAGGGAACACTCACCTACAATATCTAAGTATAGCTATAGGCTGCACTTAGGAATCTTTACTGCCTACTTCCTAACTTAATGCTAATCAAGTGCGGGGTGAGTTTAAAAAGTATTAATTGAAAACTCCATATTACTTAATTTTGAGAAATCTTCCATTTGGGTCTGTTTCCCACAGAATCAGAGGGCTGATCAATGTCATTCTGTATTTGGGAAAATACAATGACTAAGGATAGAATATACTTAGTAGAGTAATCACATTCCTGAACAGGAAATATCTTGTAGAAAAATCTCCAACTTAGTTCTTTGCCAGTTAGCAAAGAGCTAAAACCAACATTTATAATTTAGCTTCAGAACAACACATGTTCTTCAAGACCCTTCCTGGTCATCAAGTTCCCATAGCTGGCATGAGATCTCTTAATTGTAAGTAATGCGTTAACACATCAGAAATCCTCTCCAAGGCCACCTTCCTGCCTGCACCAGCATCTCTTGACATGTTGTACTCACTAAACTACACTATTGATTCAACAGTCATGTAATAAAAGAAGTGATGGCAGGACACTTCTGAAATTACAAGGGATTTTTATTAATGATAGTAAGAACAGTGGCATGGAAATCTATTAAGGTTTTCCTGTTTAAAAAAGCTTGCTTACTCAACATCAGGGAAAGAAAGAGACCTACTTTGCCACATCAATCAGAAAACATAATTTATTACATGCCTGTTTGGTTTTCCAAGTTAGTACAATTACATGTTGTTGCTTCTAGATACAATTTAAGCAAAGGCAGGTATCAAAAATACCCAGACATTCTGATTCATTGGTATGCCATGCAGTCAAAGACTTGTAGAAGCTGTTAATGATACATGAATTATGTATGCTACAGCTCAATATAACATTTGGTGTGATTTAAACAGCATGAACTTTTAGTGAAAGTCATTTTGATTCTGTGATGTATTACACTTCGAAAACCCTTAGCAGGAGGTGGGAATTGAATGATGTTCTCTGAAAGCTTTTATTTGTTAAGCATACACAATACAGCTGCAACTAGATCCTAAATAATGGCAAGGAGTGAAACGGAAGATCCGAAACACAATCAGGTTGCTGCACAACTCGATTGTGAGTGTCAGTGAGGGAAATGGAAGCAGCAGAGGGGAAGAAAACAGACAGGAACCAGCCATCCCCCTTTTCCTCTCTGAACGTCAAGCTAGCTTAGTAATATTTCTTATAAACATTACTGTTCAACCTTTGCCTCTACAACACCCAACAGCTGGCTCTCAGCCCTGCAATTAGGCTGCTATTTCGCTAACGAAGCTCCGAATCTCTAGAAGGAAGAGCCATCCAGCTGCTTTAGAAAGGATGAATGAGGAAGCTGCCCATGAACATAACCATCTTCAGAACTTAAATGCAAGGAGAGGAAGAATTATTAAAATGCAGGTGAATAATGTGATCTTCAGTTTTATTTTCTCTAAGACTTCCAAACAGTTCAGAAGGAATTTTAATATATATGAATGTGATAGCAGCAATTTCTGTTGCCCAAGGAGAGCTTTAAGCAATGACCCATTTCCTACTTCATAAATATTTACAGCAATCCTTTGGAGGGAAGTATTATCAAGACTTAGAAAAAATTTGAGGACAAAGATGCTTCTTTGCTAGCTCTGCTATTGCCAAACGTGGGGGTTTAGCACTGTGATATTATACAGAAGCCTTTTCAGTGAACAGCCAAAATCAGGGACTGGAATCAGACTTTAATGAAACACGACCTGCTTGTAAAGACAGGAATTTCTCCTCTTCGCTGTAATCCTGTTTATTTCAGGAACATTCAGCACTGACCTATCTCCTCTATATCATTAAAGAGAAAGCTGCAATTGACATGGTAATGGGAAGAGGAACGTGCTTCTGGAAACTTCATCTTGGAAACAGCAGGCAATGATGGGCGACAGGTATTGTCCATTCCAGGGGTGGAAATGGAGGTGAACTCCTTCAACATCATCTAAAACACTTGCAGTCTAGAAGACAAAATTACTGAAATCTCTGAGATTCCAGTCCAATGACTTCCTCGGGACAAAATCTTAAATTTACTCATAAAAGAGGATTGTGCTTTTAGGGTTGACTTTGGGTATACAGAAGGGTTTATTTTGTTTTGACTTAGACCATTATGGTAAGCAGACATCCATCCTTTCTGGAGCTTAGGACAGATGCACACATGCTGTCACATTCTTTACACACAGTTATAAAGTGCTGCAAAACATCACACTCCTAATCCACAGCAGTCTCTTTCAGTCCTACAGACAAGCTAGCCAGGGAATAATGGACATTTTTGTGCTTCAGTATGTCCTACTGAGACTTGGCCACTGAACACAATCTGATGTAAGTGACAGGAACTGACATAACTAAACACAGTTGTCTAATAGAAATGCAGTTATACTCCCAAAAGAAGGAGGGGCGCAGACCTTTTGCTCAACAAAATGGAAAGGATGGTTCTCTAATACTTCACATATGCAATTCAGGAAATGTTCAGGATTTCTGGCAGACACGATGTCCAGTGAAGAATTAAGAAGCGCATAATATAACTGAAGAAGAATGTACAAGAAGAATGTCTAATTCTAAGGAAGGCTTACAAAATCCCATCAATGCGAGTGCAAGTAGATGTCAAAAAGGATCAGAGTAGCAGCACACACTGTTCAACAGAAAATAGGAATTCACCAAACTGTGCTTATTCTTACAGCACTCAGTAAGGTTTGGGGGGGTTGGTACAAATGCTTGGGGAATATTTGCAGAAAGTGGTGTTTCTAGCAGAAGCATGATGATATTGGCTCTAAAGGAAGATCATCAACAGAATTATTTCCTCTAGCTGAGATTCTGCTTTGCCTCCTCATTGTCATCATCATTACAAACCATGGTACATCAGATACAAAGCTCATAGCTCTCAAGTGCTTACAGAAATAAAAGCAACTCCTTTCAGAGGAATTTTCACAGCTTCAAAAAAAAGAAAATCTTGTTCTGTATTAGGATGACTAGGGTGAAATGAAAATGTTATATTCTGTGAACGTTCACACGTCCTAAAAGCCAACCAACCAAAAAACCAAATCCCCAGACACCAGTATTCTCAGCATTATCCAAAATGGTTCGGCACCAATTACAGCATTCGCTTGGAGTTTAGGAGACAGCTTTTTCAGGTCCTCGATCTGCCCTGATCTCCTGCCTTGCTTCAGGACTCTGAGCTGAGGAAGCTCCTTCTGATTAAACGACAGCAATTTAAACAGAATACATACAGAGAAAATCAAAATTGACATTGTGTATTTTTCTACCCTCTGTAGAAGAAAAACAATGAAACAGCAATCCTCAATCACAGGAGGTGATTATAGCCTTGCACAGTCCACACGCTATCGCAAAAGAACACGATGTTTAGGCTCTTGGCTTGTTAAATTAATACATTTTTATCCCGATCACAGAGAAACAGAAAGTAATAAAAAAAAAAAACTCAAAGAACACAAAGACAATAGAATACAACTGATTACCAATTGGATTACACTGTTTTCCAGAGTGACTCACACAGCAGATGCAATGTACACACTCATAACTTGGAGTCTTCTTGTATTACAGCTGACCTTGTACACACTAAAATTTCTCAAAAACATACACTAGACTGAAAAACCTGAACTTGAGACAGTTATATATCGAGTTAGGCTCTCATTACCTGAAAGCCATTGGTTCTATATTAAATTCTAAAAATCCTGTTGCTTACCGTTGTTCTCTTCTGTTAAAACTTAAGCAAGACATTAAGCACAACTGTTCCAATCTTCCAGCTACTGAACTGCTGCAATTTCTGAACACTTGTCTTTGATTTAAAAAATGCAAAATTCAGTGTCTGGGAACTCAAAGGAAAAAAAGAAAACTGAATACAAATCAGCCTGGGATCTAAAAAAAGAAGATATAAAAATACACACACAGAGGCTGAGATTTGACTGTAAGTGGGGGAAATGTTGTAGGAATACAGTATGCCTTGTAAGACAAGATGCTAGACAGTACCTGGGCCAAGCAGACCCAGCTGACAGAGGAAAGCTGTAACTGATCCTCCCCATCTCCATGAGATGCAAACGTCAAACCCATGCTTGGGAAAGCAAGAATCCAGCTCAGTCAACCTATAAACAAAATGCTGCTTCACCCTTGTACTGCAATGCTTGCCCATATGCAGTCCTGTGAATACAGTTCCCCACTGACAGGGGCATGCTCCAAACTAGTTGGTTGTTGTTCCACTACAGAACTTCTTCCACTGCAGTGCCAGCACTGTGATGCACTCCGCCATTCTAGTTATTTCTACACAATACACCAGCTAGACTGAATAAGAAATTGTTTTTAAGTGTTGATGCTGTCAGTTTCTGCCAAGCTGGGATGGTGTTTGTCAAGGTACCCAACATGCAGAAAAGCACAAACAGGAGATGAATAATACCGAGCACGGCAGTATTCCCCTCTGGGCTGCATATAAGAATGGATTTCTCCTTTGTTTTGGTAAGTCATTGTGTTCTGAAACAAACACGCACACTAACAGGACTTAAGATGCAATAGAGGAAGGTGAAAGTTATCCAAAAATTCTGCTGAAATCATTAAAAATGCATACATCTTATCTGCAGCAGCATACAAACACATTCCTGCCGCGTTTCGTTGTTAACATAACAGTAGTCACAACTGGGTTAAAGAAATTCTCACAGTTTTCTCCTAATAAGAACTCTTACGAAAAAACACTTCAGGGAGAAGAAGGGGAAAACAGTAAAGGAAAAAAAAAAAAAAAAAAAAAAAAAGGAACGGCATTTCCATTTGTTTTTGAGAACTGAGATGTGGAGTTTTGACACATTTCCTCCTGCATTTTCCCCTTTTTCTATTCTTTTCTTCTTCTTCTTCTTCTTTTTTTTTTTTTTTTTTTTTTTTACATCAGTGCAATAAAAAAAATCTTCAGAAACTGTTTCTTTCACATCTTCCTTCCGAATCCCCTTCTATTGCCTCACCATTTTCACAACTTTACCGGCTTCAGTAAGTTAATGGCAGAAGGTGGTGTTTCGTTTTCCTTTCGTCCCAAACTTTTCCAAAGCTTGAGAAATTTTGCAAAGTTTGTGAGAGAACAGGAATAAAAGTTTACCTTTTTCCTTTTTCTTTGAGATTCTCCATTTTTTACTTAGCTAAAAGTGCAGTTGAGAAAAGAATGTCAAATCAGAAGCATACGTGTCAAGCATTGGGTGGGAGAGAAACAAGATGAAACCAACAGCACTGCCTTCTCTGGAGTACAAAACAAGGAGGAAGAATCCTCATCCAGAGAAAACCATGAAAATACATTTTGTATTCTGACTTTCTGTAACCTGAGGTGCTATTTAAACCCCCGGGCTGTTTCAGAGGGAGTCTTGACGCACTGAGAGCAACCAGTAAGTCACTAAATGTGAAAAAAGTCTCTAAAATTGGACAAGTTATAAGTTTTTGTAAGAAAGCCAATGCTATCCTTCAGCATTCTCTGCAGTAGTGGAGAAAGATGAGTCTTTGCCAAGGGTGATTCCAACTCAGAGAACCATAGACTATCCCAACATGGAAGGGACCCATAAGGATCATCAAGTCCAACTCCTAGCTCCACACAGGACCACCCAGAAATGAGACCATATGTCTGAGAGCTTTGTCCAGACACTTCTTGAACTCTGGCAAGCTTGGTGCCGTGAGTTAGGCATGCCCCAGTTAGGCTGTTGCAGTGCCTGATCACTCTCTTGGTGAAGAACCTTTCCCTGATATCCAGCTTGAACCTTCCCTCTACCAGGTTTTCATCTAAACATCTGTTCTAGCAAAGGATAAATCAGCTCTTAAACATATTTCTCTGCTTGTTGGGAACCATACAGGGAGCATTAGTGACAACTGTGGCTGGAAACCCAAGTTCAGATTGCTAAAGCTACAGGATAAATCCTACCCTGAGTGACAAAATGAAGAGAACATAACATGGCAGCTTCCTTCCTGCTACTGACAGCATCAAGCATTGCCTGTGGAAAAAAAAGAGCAAAGTGAATTGAGTTTGCCTACAGCTCTGTTTTGCATTTCACTACCAGCTGGTAATGGAAGGACAATGCTTTCAAATCCTAGTGCCACACAGGGAGATCATCTCAACTGAAAAAGCATAGGGCTTTTCCTCCTGGGCTTCAGGAAAACAAAGCAAAATGGCACAAAACACCACAAAAAACCCACTCGGTATTTACAGCAGATATACTGGAAATAGAAAAGCTGAAAAAGACCACAAGAAGAGGTTTCTTCTTCCTTTTCCTTCTTGACTCTCTATGTTCACCCTTCTTCCCTGCTTCCCTGCTATCAGTGTCCTGATAGCAGGATGGACAGTGAAACAAACCTTGTAAACCCTTAAAAGGTACTTGATGCAGGAGTGCAGGTGGGGCCTCACAAGAGCAGAGCAGAGAGGGACAATCACCTCCCTGTCCCTGCTGCCACCTCTTTTCTGATGGAGCCCAGGATACCATTGATCTTCCAGGCTGCCAGGCACCTGCTGCTGCTGCATGTTCAGTTTCTCATCAGCAGGACATCCAAGTCCTTCTCAGCAGGGCTGCTCTCAAGGAGTTCTTCTCTCCGTCTGTATACCTATCTGGGATTACTTTGATCCATGGAAAAACTTGCATAATAATCATCATCACAGCAAGAAAAAGGCTAAGCAAATCCAGTTCACCAGAAGAATAAAAAAAAAGGCATATCTACAATATCCACGTTGCTCCTAAAACTGGGTACTTTGCTTGGACGTGCAGCATATTTCAGCACAAAGTTGATGTTGGATTAGTTTTGCATTTCAGCAAGCCAGAGTGACCGCGAGGACACACATAGCATTGCATGGTAGCATTCAAATTGGATTCAGGAAACTAGACTTCTGTGTGGCCCAGCGTGTGGCTTCAACACCCTTACCTCTACAGGTGGAGATACAATGCATAGTTCTGTGGAAACCCAGAAACAGCTTTTAATGATGAGGATAAATGCTCTGAGTTTTAGCTAATGATGTTAATCGGGACCTTTGAGAAAGAAATGTGAATGAAGGTTGTTAGGACCTAAGGAACAGCTAAAGCAGGAGATTTGTCCTTGGTATCCAAGGGGTCAACCAAAGCTGCAAAGAGTAGGGAGCAATGAGGACTTCCCTGTGGCTGAGGCAGGGAGCATTGCTGTCACCACTGGATGAGCTGCTACAGACCAAGAGCACAGCTTTAATAAATCCACAGGGACACTGATCTCCTTGCTTGTTTTTGGGATTCCAGGACCTTGGAGTCTCAAAGACAGAACAAGTGCTCACAGCTGCAGCCAGGATCAAGGGACTGCAGGCAGTAAGCATCAGAGCTGTGGGAGCCAGAGCACTGCCACATCAAATTAGTGAAACAGATGTGAGCTTTCCAGGGCTTGGCTTAATCTGACTTCCAGCTCTTCATCTGGAGAATGGGAACACCCACCATCCTGTCACCTAACAGACGAGCTGAGGATCAATTAGCACTGTGAAACTCTCCTCTCCAAATAAGCACCACAGAATGGCCATAAGGAAATCAATAGTTCTCTATTCAGATCAAGATGTGAACAGCATGCAATAAATACAACACAGAGGAACAAGGCTGGAAGGAAGCAAGACCAGCAGTCCTCCGCAGAGGAGCAGCATTCGCAGACGCAGGGGCAAACAAATTACGGTAGCAGGCAGGCTTCAACTCTTGCAAGCGTTGCTCTTGCAGTGGCAATGTTCACATGTGCACACGATTATTTCTGACAGAGCTTGAGAAGCAAATGGCTGGTCTGACTTGCAGTACTTGTGTACACCTCATCCTGGACAGGACCTGGTGTCATCAGCAGTGCCATATGATGTCAAAGGCCACAGAAGGCAATGCAGTTCTGCAGTTTACAAGCTGCTGGCAGAAGCCAGGGACACCTGCTCTGTGGCTAGAAGTCAGTCCAGCCAGAGGAAGCCAAGGCATAGCTTCCCACAAGCAATGATGGCCCAAAGGCTCTAGGAAAAACAGCCCAGGCTCAAAGCACCCACTGGTTTTACAGGGTCAAAAAATAACACCATGTCCACAACTATGAGGGTACATGATTCTGCCAACAGTACCTTCATTTTGCAGATGCGTGCACCTCCCTGACTTTTTTTTTTTTTTTTCCAATATGATAATCTTATGAGACAAGCAGAACTACAGGAATGGAGTGGTAGAAACTCCCAGTTACCTCACTGCATAAAAATTCTCACTACCGTTGGTAGCTGCCATTCAAACTCCAAAGCTACTTTTCAGGATTGCTGCAAATTGAATTAGAAGCTAAAGCCTTACACAATAGTAACACTGAACAACTCTTGATCTGTCATTTTTTTGGGCTTAGCCTTTCCTACAACCCAGGCCTCAGTATTCACCCTCCTCAAGTCCATGTATCTTGCATTTGCTGAGTGTATTTAAAGATCTGTAGAGATCCCACTAGTTGAAGTTACATGCTACATGGGCACAAAACTAGCAGCGATGTTGAGCACGTTGCAAAGCACGAAGCTCCAGAAGAAGCATCATAGAGTCTGCCTTAAGAACTGGCAACCATAAAATTACAACAGACTTTTAATATTTCTGGGGGGAACACAATTACTGTGCATGCGTTCTAGACAGAATCTTTTAGAGTCAGTTGGTGTGAATTTCAGACGTCTGTCCAACTTTTGGAGTATGTCATCTCACTGCACTAAAGGTACCACTGCCCTGCACAGAACTAGCAGCCTCCAAGCCCAAGGAGTCTCCATCTCCTCCTATGGCTGTTACAACCTTTCCGGCTCGTCACACAAATGGTTGCACAGCCATTGGGTTCTTAGACAAGCCAGCATTATCTTCAGGGATGCTGATTTATGAGGAACAAAATAATTACATTTTGATTTAAACCCCAGAGTATTTCAAGTATTGCAATTCAAGCAAAGTATTTTGGGATGTCACAGCCTTGTACCATAGTATAGATTTGTGTGTGTTTCAGAATCAATTATCATTAATATAACAACAAGTGCCAAGTGCTGTTCAAGCATATTTAACTCTCAAGTTCTGTTGGGGTTGTTATAAAGAGACTCGTGTTCAGAGAAACAAATCCTGTGACTCCTGCAATTACTTTCCAGTATTTTCCATTTAGCAACTTTTTGTTGCTGCTGGTATTTTTGTTTATGTGAAAGAGGGAAAAAACAAACCAACAAAGGCTTGACCAAAGAAAAAGAAAACAGAAATGAACGGATAACATAACGTGCAAAGCTACAAATCTATCAGTATATTCTTTTCAAAGGAACAGGGTGATGAATTTTTAGTGAAGTTCTGTAAGCACTGTATCACTTACATCTCTTCCACGTTTTTTAAATCTCTGACCTTTGGCTCTGTGCTGGTCCCACAGATAGTCCAGCAAAAGGAAGCACTACTTACCTTCTTGGAAGTGCATATTCTGGGATATATATAGGGTGTCTGTTGGTTATGGCTCTGTACAAAGGCTTCCAGGAGTTGGATTCACTTATTTGCTTTGCTGGAATTTCTGGATGATATTTTTTTTAATTCCATCTCAGACCTAGAGAGACCTAAAAGTCTAAGGAAAGAAAGCAACGTGCTTCTGGCTTATAAGATCTAATTTGAACTGTAGTGACAGCAATAATGTATGAAGAGCTGTCATGGTTTCCTCATTCAGCCTGTCTCAACAGCTACGAATTGTTACCTCAGGAGTAATAATCTATGTTTTCTAAAAGTAAACTGCTCTTAATATAAGAAAGTCAAGCCAGAATCATTCTGGTGCCTGAATAAAGTAATCTGTCACATAGTGATTGAAGCCAGATCAATTCCACCATGCTGAACTCTTATAAGACCAGTTTATACCAAAATCATAGCTTTTCGCTAAAATTGATCTGTGCTGCTTTGATCATTTTAATTAGTCCCAAATAAAGCAGATGAGATCAAAATTAAAAGGAGCAGTTTGAAAACCCTAATCCCACTCTGACTCTGTTGGACATTCACACCTTGTGTGCCTCAAGGTAAGAGCTCCACAAATTCAACCATGAGAATGTCTGTCCTTTCTTTACGCAGCTCTAGGGGCAGTGACACCACAATTCTCTGGGCAGCCTGCTTCAGTGCCTGACCACTCTTCCTGAGGATAAATTTTTCCTAATATCCAGACTGAACCCTCCCTTGAGGCCATTCCTTCTCATCATTACTTACACAGGAGAAGAAGCCGACCCCCCCCTTGCCACAGCCTCCTTTCAGAGTGTTGTAGAGAGCTGTAAGGTCTCCCATGAGCCTCCTCCTCTACAGACCGAACCATCCCAGTTTCCTCAGCTGCTCCCCATCAGACTTGTGCTCAGACCCCTCGCCAGCTTTGTTGCCCTTTTCTGGGCACAATCCAGGGTCTTGATGTCCTTCTTGCAGCGAGGAGCCCCAAACTGAACACAGCACTGAGGTGCAGCCTCACCAGAGAGGAATACATGGGCTCTGCCCATCTGACCCTTTGGACTTGTGACAGTCCAGGTGGAAACCTAGTAGTGTTGCTTCTGCAATTTGTATCACATTGCTCAGTGAGGACGGTAGACTATCAGGAATAATTTTATTCCCTGAATTTCTCATCTACAGCTAGCACAGGTTCACACATCTTGAGAACTAGTGTCTGAGCAGAGGGTTACAGCCTTTCCTACCAGCCACTTAATCCAATTTCATAGTAGTTTTAGGATATCATAGCAGCAATAAGAAGCCAGAGTTTAACAATTAACTTGATGCCCTCCCTCCCCACCACCTTTAATTTTAAATTAAACATACTTCCTGACACAGTCTAATTCCTCTGTTAGTTCTAACCTCTATTTCTTTTCTTGTTGGCACAGCAGGAGAGAGAAAGTGAATGAACATCTGTGAATGTGCCTCCTTGCTGTTGCTGCAGTTGATGCCAATTCTTCCCTTCTTACCACTCAACTAAATGGCCAGCTGGCTCTCCTTCTCGGAGAGCATCTCACAAGCTGTTTGACACACAGGTTGTAATGCACGAGTCTGAATTTATGCAGTCTCTGTCCTGAAGGAAATTAAGGATTCTAAACTGAGAGAAGTCCTGCTTATCTCAAGGTGCTGTTCTGGCAGCACAGAAACATGCCCTGGGTGATACCTACTGCTTCAAATTGCCTCTAAAAGTTATAGGCATCTAAAAATAGCCAGTTACCTCATCCCTCTGATGTTAACAATCCCTGTCAGAAAGCAGCTTCTGAGCAGTAGCCATGTTCTAGTGTCTTTCTCCTTCCTCCCATCTCTAGTATGCCTGATATATAAGCCAGAAAGCTCTCATCATCCATTTTACCATGAATACAAGTACTAAAATTAATGCTTGCCTGTGCTATGCATTTATAAAAGGTAATACTAGGCTACAAGCCAGGTTACCAGAGATAATTGTCACTGCTGTCAAATGAGCAGGCAGTCTCAATCTCAAAGCTCCTTAAATGCTATTTGTCCTTCATGACCTCAGCCACTGCTCACACACCTTGCTCCCAGACTGCTCATCATCTCTGTTGCTCTCCCATAGCTTTGCATCCTTCCTCTACGGTGACACCCAGACTGCACTCATTGCTGGAGGTGAGGCTGTGCAGCTCAGAGCAGAGGGGAAAACCCCTTCCTTGGTCCACTGGCAGTGCTGGCCCTGGTACAATAGGTCCTTTTGGCTCCAGGGCACACTGCTAGCTCCGATTCAACTTGCCATCAGGCAAAACCCCCAGACTTCTTTCCACAGGGATGCTCTCCAGCCTCTTGTCCCCCTGTTATACACAGAGGCAGGGCTGCTCAATCTGTCAAAAGTAGAGCTTCCCAATACGCAGCCATTACACAAATCACCATTCACAGCACAAGCAGAGGGGAAAAAAGAACCTGCTGCACGAGATAGGGCTAGAGAACAGGGGAATATAAGTTTGTGGCACTGTAACATAAACCACTCCATTCCACTCAACTAGTGGTTTGGTTGGAGCAAACCCCACATCTATTCCCTGCCTCGAATTACCTGCTATGGAGAAAGCATCCATTAAAGTGCCGTGAAAATCATCTCTTGGGTCACACCTGAAGCCATAAGATGGAGTACTCCATTGTGCTTCTATTGCAGTTTCTTTTTGCTGCACTATACCTCATTGCAAATTCCTTGAAAATCTATTCTGCTGTGATATACTTCAGGTCCGTTACTGCACTATGCTAGCTGCAAATAAAAGCCATTCTTTTCTTCTCCTCCCTACCCCCAGCCACAATAATCCCAAGAGAGCGAGTCTTCATGCAGCTTGTCTGCAACTTTCAAGAAAAAAAAATAATTTACTGTACAACCTATAATTCTTTGAAGGCTGAAGTGAATCCTAAGGGCATAGTCTTCCACCAGTAAAAGACACATCAGGCTTCCTGTCCCAGAAGAATTAAAAGATATTCCACACTTACAACCACACCTATGTACAAAAGTTACTTTTTAATTTCCTTTCTCTGCACAGCCATTCTTCATGTTTTTATATTCATTGCTAAGGAAGCTTCCAGTGTTTCATTTGCAAAGATGACATCCACTGCATATGAAATTGAGTGCTGACTGCTTTTCAGAATACACATGATTATACTTCCAGGACGTTCCTGCTCTTTTATTGGCCCCTCTAGTAATATTCTTTCCGTAGCTATCCTTGCACTTTCCATACCAACTGGATGGTTCCTGAATTATTGATGAATCCCTTTCCGCCATGAACTGCATATGAAATAGAGGTCTACAAATGATCAGAACACAGCAAATAAGCATTTTATCTTTGGAGTCAATAGCCAAGATATCTTGAAAGTGGGTAATGCTGTTAGTCAATTAACACTCACACAGCAGACTGACAAAACCAAAGGACCTGTGTTAAACCTACTACAGTATAATGCAACATTTTTATAACATAAATCTGAACTAAATGTTTTTAATATGATACTGATGCATTGCTAAGGAGCTTTCTACACTGTTCAGTTCAGTTTACACAACAACCTGAGCATTTCCCCCGCTCCTTTTCCCAGAAAAATACGTTCAAAAGGAAGAGATAAGTTTAATATTTCTGGCAAAATGTGGATTGTATTCAGTTTCTGCAAAACCTGCACTCAGACGGCAAGGATAAGTTGCCACAACAAGCAACATCGTTCAGCACCAATGCAGATTAATGCTTTATATTATGCTTCCTTTGCTGTTCTGGGCACTGAGAAAAGTGTGCTTATTTCTCTGCCCTATAAAATCTCTGATAGACTAATTCAGCATGTTTAATCTAAAAACCAAAGGCTACTTATGATAAATTTGAAAGCAGTAGTCTACTCATACAGCAGCTACTTTTACTTACCAGTAGAACTGCACAGGTATAACTGATCACTAAAATCTGGGCAATTAAGAAATATATCTGGTCAAAACTGCCCTACATGCAAATACCTTATTTGCAGATTTCTTTTCATACCTGAAATTCCATTAATTCTATTAATATATACCTGTAATTGGAAGGTAAATTAAAAAAAAGAAAAAAGAAACCACCCACCTGTGAAAATAAAGCAAAACAAAACCAGAAAACCCTCAAAACCCCCCCACAATTAAAATAAGTAACTGCTGAAGACATGTATGAAGGGAAAAGGGAATCAACTGAGTAATAAGGTAAAAGATGACAGAACCTGATCGTATGCCCTCTCCCTAGGAGCTGGATGGGGCTGTGAGCAACCTGGGCTATGGGAGGTGTCCCTGCCTACAGCAGGGGTTGGAACCAGGAGATCTGAAAGGTCCTTCCAACCCAAACCATCCTATGATCCTGTGATTCGTGCCATTATCTGAAGGACAGTAATGCCTCTCAAGGTAGAATCTTTGCACAAATCAGCCTCATCTGTGCATTACAGAAATCAGAGGCAAGCAGGAGCTAAGTACAAGTTGTTAATAGACTTATTATGTTTGCAAGAGCTTGCTTAAAAATCTCTAATTTAAACAAAACAGACAAAAAGCAACAACATCAGAATGGGCATGCTTCTAACAAATGAACAAAGCAGTATTATCCCATGACAATGAAAAGCTGTTAAAGCTGAGATGCTCCTTAGGAGCATATAAAGAGCAAACCAGCTGTGAGAAGAGACTTACTGGAAAATGATTCTACCCAATGAACACACCTATCCATTTATCCATTCCTTGGTGATGTAGTGAAGTCAGGATATCCTGATCTTAACTCCTGACTAGAGTGAAAATGTGAGCTTAGACAGGTCACTAATCAAATCCATTACAGTAATCTGATTATTTCCCACAGAGCATCTACATGTCTACCATCTGCAGGAGCAACAAAGCATTGATTGGACACGTAAGTGGATTTCCTTTGATTTTAAGAGAGATTTTGTGAAATCATCAGCATATTGAGGAATTAAATTGTGTCATCTCAAACTGTAGACAGACAAAGCGGTGTCTTAAAATATGTTGTGTCTCCAGAAACGTTTTAGGAGTTTGTTTTCAATCTTTGTGTTACTTCAGTAGTCATTTGCACTTCAAAACTTTCTGTTTTGAGAGTAACAATCACTCTGTTTTGCTACTATTGGTCTCAAATAGACAGTTATTCTTTTGTCTCATAAATCCCGTATTACTGTTCTATAAACATAGCCTTATCACAGGCTTCCACTGGTGGATGAATAAACAAAAGCAGTGACTCCCAGAAAGCTGGAGTGCAATCAGGTGCTCCTCCCTTGACTGAAAGAACTGAAGAACAGAAAAAGCAGTGCCTTTGAAACCTTTACTACATTAGGTAACCAGGTATAACTAGCCAAAGCACTGACATTATCACATTGCATGGAGAGACATGCCTCAAAATTAAGTGTCCAGACTTTATTTAAAAACAAAGAAGGCACCAGTGAAGCATGGGAATGCAGTCTGCATCCCCTTCATACACTTACTTTCATGATTCCTTACCCCTTCATGGTATTTGAGGTTCCACGTTGGAAAAGCAAAATGAAACAGAATTTCTTCTGCTTTAATTTGATTAATTTCCACGGCAATGAAGGCAATTTGAACCTAGCAGATGCAGCAGTGCTTTTTGTGGTTTATTATCTGAAGTGAATACTGTCAGCTATTTCCCCTACATGGTTACACACCTTTGTCTGTGGAGAATTAAAGATGAATGATAAGAGGAAAAAATTATCTTTAGATAAACGAGTTTTAACCTGAAGATACACAACCTGGTCCTTATTCTAATCGTACTGATTTTAGGATTTGGGGTTTCTATCTGCAAATTACTTCTTCACTGGTGCCACAGTAAGGCTCATGTACACTTTTACTCTGCTGTACTTATTTAAAGAAGATAAGTTCAGGGGGCAGCAAAAGGCTGTGAAACGACAGCCCCAAGCCAAGGGAGAGTGAGGTGGTTTCTGCTTCAGCATTGCACATCAATTAATCACAGCTGTTAATTACACAGGCTGCTCTGATTAATTTCCTAAGCAGACTGAGATGCAGACCTGACTGTGTGCTGTGAATAGAGGAGATATGTGAACCAATGCAGTGCAAAAAGGAAACACTTTTCAGTCTTTACCTGCTTGTTTGTGCAGAAAAGATACAAGACATGCCCCTTCAGAGTCCTCCTGCAACATCTGTTGTAGTTTCTTGTATCTCTATACAACTTTTTTTAAAACGCCAAGAAGTTAGAGGAGATGGCCAGTAAACCTGCAGGGAAGCGTACGCGTTGGCCCAAGATCTGCACCACCCCAGAACCTTTAGTCTGATTCCAAACCTGAGCTGAGCCTCTATTCAGTCACACTTCATCCAATAGCTGAAGCCACATTTTCCAATAGTTGCTTCATTCCTCCTTTGACTTCACAGAATGAGGGACAGTGGTGGTAAATTTTCTTTTCAAGCACTCAAACTAAACTGACTTCATGATTCTGTCAATCGATACTTGCATCAATATTTATATCTGACACGTTTCTAGAAGTGCAAAGAGAAAAACAGTAATTTCCTACCGACTGTCCACAGCAACTTTAAAAATAAAAATAATAAAAAGTCACTGAATTATTTAGCAAAGGTCCCAGAAGCAATTCCACTATGTCCTCAGCAGCACTCAGGGCAACTGCTTTGCATTCTGATATCGGGGTGGAATGTAAGGGTAGGGAGCCACACAGATGCAAGTGTGCAGTCAGTGTAACACTTGGATACACACAATTTGTATATATAAGGGCAGGTTTGCCATACACAAACTAGTCTAAATATTTTGCTTTTAGTCTTACAATTTCCAGATATAAGGATGAGTAATGCTTAAGATGAGATAGATGCTGGTATTTCGACGAAATATTGATTACCTATCATAGTGTTATTTCCAACTAATGAGAAGGTCAATTCCCTTGCAGGAAAGAGGATTTGGAAGCCTGTTTTGTGTCCAAACGGTGCATGATGCATGATGGTAGAACAACACAGCTGTGGGATTAGTAATCACAGAAGGGCAAATGTCAAAGTTAAAAATGAGTATGTTTGGTCTGGATTTTAAATATAGGAATATTATCAAATCCAAAGTCTATCCTGGTGCCCTAAGGAAGGACTACTGTCTCCAGTACTTGCCTTATGACATTCAAAATGAGTGTCTACTCCTCAGCATCCTACTCACATTAACCTTTTCCATTCTCATTTGCTTTGAGTATTATGAAGGATATTAACTTCTTACAAATGACCAAGTTAGCAATGTTTACATTCTCTGAATAGATAATGCACCATCCGCACAGCATTCAATCATGACAAATGCCCTGAAGGCATGCAGTTTGAAAAATCCAGTTAATCCAACCTTCTCAGCACCTCCAGCAGCTGCACCTAACAGGTGAGATGCCTGCACTTACACACCACATTATGCCTGAACAGATTTTTGTGGGCAAATAAGAACAAGGTCACTCAGGCTCTTGGCCAACTGCAAACTACCAGTACTGAAACAAGGCTGCTTATAAGTTGTCGGTTAACTTAGATTTACCTTGTACCAGCCAAGACACTCAGATCCCAACTTGAGGTTCCCTTCTTGATGGTTTCTCATTCAGCTGACAGAAGAATACACAGCATTTGTACCTTCAACAGTCTAATGGAAGCACTTCTGGTTCTTGGAGTGTAGAAAAGGTACAGAGTCTGTGTGATTGTACTGTGACAAAACTCAGCCTCTGAAAGGTCAAGGACTCAAGTACTCATCTATACAGCTTCCACTCTTAGTTCTTATACATGGGAGCAGTTTTACCACAGGATCCATCATTCACATTGAGGGCTTGCAGCAGTGGAGACTGGGAGGAAAAGATGTGAACATCTCCCAGGCATGCGGTCCAATGGGTTATCAGTCAACAATGAAAGCCTTGTTCTCAGCTTCATCTTCTGCCTCTCTAACATATCGTGAGAGGAAATAGCATCTGAACTCTCCCACCAGATGCGACTCATTTTTCTTTCAGGAAAAGAGGCTAAAACATCACCGTTCACCAGGCTAAATGGATCACCAGGCCCAAAGGAACATCTGCAACATGAGATCATTCAGTGGCCGTGCAGTTCCTCCTAGTAGAAGAGCTGGAGAAGCTGGGCAGACACTTTTCTCTAGGAAGAAGGTGCAGGCCTTTTGTCCATAAATACCCTCCACAGTGTCCACTCTGTGGACAAAAGCCAGACATGAAAACTGAAGATAAAATCTGCAAAGATTAGCAAAGAATATACTTATGATTAGCGTTTGCTTGTTGACGGGGCATTCACTAAAGTCACGATGCTGCTGGAAGTGTGGTCTTTACAAGGTAAATGAGCCCTCAGTTTTGGCTCACTCCCTTGAAAACCCAAGGAGCACGGCTGACAGGTGGCCCAACAGAAATGCTAAGCCATGCCTTGCTATAGCTGGAGCAGATCTCCAGAACCCCCTGGTCTCCCTGCTCTCAGGAGGCATCTCAAACAATTCTGCTTTTCAAGAAGGCGATGCATTTTACGTGTTCCAAAGTGGAACATCTGCAGCAGTCAATAAACAGCTCAATCACTGCAAGCAGTGCAAAATTATTTGAATGATGGGAACTAGAAACCGTACTGACTTCCCTCCTAACACCTGAACTGCTGCAGTAACTGGTAGCTGTTAACAATTACTGTCAGCTCTCATGCTCACACACTGCCTGTGTTCAGCACGGTGCGGAGGGGACAGAACACAGCAGACACAGATCTGTGGGCACCATTTTGTGTTCCTCCACAACCTGGCAGTCAGCTCAACCTCTCACACGGCCAAGCACGGGACCATTCAAAACAGAATTTCACATTCATTTCCTCATGTAAGACAGGATGATTGCGACAGCTACCATTGCTTTCTAGAGCCTTCTAAGAATGCAGTGATTTCTGTCCATCTCGTATTGTTTTGTGACGCTGTAATTTAGACACATCACCAGGCTTGTACGTACTAACACAGGAAACAAATCAATGGAAATATTTTCTCTTGAAAGCATCAGCCTGTAATGGAAAAGCCTCACGTGCTGAGCCCAAAAGGAACACCAGGCTTGGCTGTCACAGCTAAATTCAGGCATGACATGCAACTTACTTTTATTCTAACAACCAAATGACACACATTTCTGAAGGGATATTGCAGCTGTTGGCAGCTGAAGGCACTTAACCTGTGCTCCTCAAGATTGAGAACTGAGGTGGTCAGTGATGGACTGGATCGTTCTGCCTGCCACGTTCTACCATGTCAGTCCCACAGAGCAGTGCAGCAACTTGCTAGGCACTCACACAGCGGTTTGGTTTAGCTATCAAGCAGTGTTACTAGAAACTCTGCATAACTGTTCTGTAAGATAACTGCAGTCTGCATCTCAGGAAGTTAAGAGATATAACGCAAGCTTTTCTGGCAAGGAGGTGAGTAGGAAAAAATTACATTGCATTAATATGTGTCTAACCTAATGGTTTGCTGCCAACAGTACACAGCCTTCCCATCTGCAGAAGCTACTGATTCTATAATGTCTCCCACACAAGCACTTTGCATTTCTATCCATGTAGTGTACATATATAGTTACATATCTCAGACTACACTATTTTTGACAGAGGACATGTCTGTGTACTTTGGACTATAGACCTAAAAATTATCTATTTTTGTTTTTAGTGATCTATAAGGGAACTCTGTAGCTAGACATAAACTCTACAAGATGCTGCTTATCTCACTTGAACGACACTTTTCATCCCGGTTAGATAATCTTCTCACAACAGAAACACGACTGTGCTTTGAGTCAAAACTTCAGAGCCAGAATTTTGAATGAAGCATGTGTATATATACACACGCACATGTCATTTGGTATATATATATGTACATATACATATCAATTTATTACACTTTTTTTTCTTCTTTCTTGTCACTGATACATTCCTCCATCTTCACTGACATGAGACAGAAGTATTCTGATACAGCAAACCAGAGATGGGACAGTCTTAATACACCTGTCCCAATTCAATCCTTCCCTCAGAAACCCACTTAAAATCATTTATATGATGGCAAATCTTGCTTAGCAGATAATCAATTTAGATAGTTTGATCCAGATTTGCATAATATCTTATTCTAACCGAAACTACTTTCTTTCCCAATGACTAATCAATGATGTTCTCCAAGACAGAAAACACTGAGTAATCTTACATTGTCACTAAGTTTTACAAAAGTACTTTAAATTAATGGGGTACTTTGCCACGGATTTGGATGGAAAGACAGTGTCTCATTTGAAACTAGAATTTAAGTGCATGTGCTTTTGCTGAAATTCTTGTTTGGAAACATAAAACTGATTACATAAAAGCAGCCTAATATTGAGAAATAGAGTGAAGTTAGAATAGCTGAGCTGAGAGTCAACTTTCTAGCTTTCATAGAATAAAATTCCAAACAAAAAGATAAATATCTTATCTGAAAAGATGAAAGTGAAAATAAAAATGTTTGCAAATGTGCATTGCTCTAGCATTATTACTGGACATTAATATCAAGGAGACAGCAATATTCAGCGCTGCAACCCCACACTAATTCTCAGTTTTATTCCTCATTACTGCATGATCTAGAAAGATTTGCCTTATCGGTCTCTGCCTTATGCATTCTGTTTGCAAAACGAGTGGTAATACTAACCTTTTCCATAAACCACTTTGAGATACTATCTACATATTTTATGGTGCTTTATGATTCAATATGAAGGGAAAGAATGGCAAAATATAAGGCATTTAAGTATAACTATACAAAGAAGCAAGTTAAAACGGACTGTAGAACAACACACGAGTACGAGAAAGACTCACTGGTAACTGCTGACTCAATCACCAACTACCACAGCCCCCCCAAATTATCAAAAAGTAAGAATCACAGAACATAGGCAGAAGAGCTGCTGCTAAGGACAACAACATGCTCCAGGTGGGGACTGATTTCCATATACTGAAACTAAGGAGCTGATCAGCAAGCACGTTAGAACAGAGCGCTTCAAACTGAGTGGTAGGTAGGAGAGTAACACGCATGTAGTGTCCCATGCAAAATATAGTTGACAATTTCCAAGCTGGGTGCAGCTTAAAAAAGAATCAGAGAGCAATACAGAAGCTGCAAGAAGGCACAGAATCTGAATCCTGAATAGCTCTCATAATTGAAGACTCAACTTCTGGCCACAGCATGTTACCTTGGCTGAGAGCAGCACATCCACTGTTGTGCCAAGGACAACACTGGAGGAAACCAGTGGTGTAAGACATGTTCCTCTTTTTTATCACTACTTAGGAATAGAAACATGCAACACAGATTATTTTAATTTTAAAAATATTTGGTAGATCTTACTAGTTGCTACTATCAAATAGCTAGAATATATTTTCTTCTATATATGGATACTCAGTTTTTGGATAATATTTATCCTGATAATCTTATCTATCTGGATAGATAGCTTTCAGATACTCATCTTCCCCTTGATTTAGTTGCATTACAGTAGAAGCTGAAGGCCTTAGCTCAGAGCCCTGCTGAATGCAGCATCTCCTCATGTGCCCACCAGCAGCTCTGGGAACCCCAAATCCAGAGTGGAAGAGATGGAGTTGGAAATATTGGTGGTAAGCGGATGGCAGGGCTGGATGATCTTAGAGTTCTTTTCCAACCTTGATGATTCCATGATTCTATGAATTATTGTCACTGAAGAATGAATTTAATGTGCATCACAAAGATGATCAGAGGGCTGCAGCACCTCCCCTGTGAAGGCTGAGGGAGCTGGGCTCGTTCAGCCTGGAGAAAAGAAGGCTGCAGGGTGACCTCATTGCAGCATTTCAGTACCTAAACGGAGCCTGCAGACAGGAGGGGAATCAACTCTTTGAAAGGGTAGATAACAGCAGGACGAGGGGAAATGGTTTTAAGTTGAAGGATGGAAGATTTAGGTTGGATGTCAGGGGGAAGTACTTCACAGAGACAGTGGTGAGGTGCTGGAACAGCTGCCCAGAGAGGCTGTGGATGCCCCGTCCATCCCTGGAGGTGTTCAAGGCCAGGTTGGATGGGGCCCAGTGCAGCCTGGGCTGGTATGAAATGTGGAGGTTGGTGGCCCTGCATGTGATGGAGGGGTTGGAGATTCACTGATCCTTGAGGTCCCTTCCAACCCAAGCCATTCTAAGATTATATTATTCATTTCTGGCCTTTTTTCTTATTTCAGTAATAGAACAGAAGAGCTGGAAAAGGTTTTGAAGCAAAAAATGATCAGAAGTGTGATAAAAGTGCCCCATAAGGAATGGTACCCAAGCTATCAGTCTTCAATCTGGCACCCAGCAGTGGATACAAGAGTAGTTTGTTCCATCCTAGCATGGAAAAGCAAGAGGAAATATTCATTCATTTCTGTCTGTTCCAAGACAGTGTATCACAACAGCAGGCAACAAATTCAGAAAAAGCAAGAGGAACTAACTCTTCACACAGTGTTATAGTGGAACTTGTCTTTAAAACATGGATACTAAAACTCTTTGAGTTCAAAAAGCCATCAGTATAAAGTACAGTAATGAGGGGAAAACAAAGAAAAGAAAAAAAGGGAAAAAAAGAGGTTAAGGAAAGATTTCCAGACCAGCAAGTTTGAAAACGTTAATAATATGGGAAAATACATTCAAGTGTAAAGTGTGGCTTACAAGAGGGCTCAGTTAGGAGTGAACAGGCAACACCAATTCAGTCACTTCCTAACTTCCTTTGACCATACTGCTTCAATGCACGCTTATACACATTGCTGCTTCTAACTCCAACACGCTGACTGCCGAGCTGTTCTGCTCTCTCCCTGTCCCGAAGCAGGGATCGCGCTGTGGGGTCAGCCCTGACATCAGCAGGCAAAGACCAGCTGCTGAGAACTTCTCTGATCAGTACTCCATTGAAAAACAAAGGCAGAAGAGCTGTGTATTCATTGATCAACCTCCCAAAATCATAATTTTCCACTAAATTTCAACTACCTCACCTGGGAGATGAAAAGCCTGATTGTCATCTGAAAGGCTTTTAACACAAAAGGTCTGTTGCCCTAACCTCACACAGCCGTAGGGATGCTATCCAACTGCTTGCCTCTCATCACAGCCCCCTCCAGTTTAATGCCACTGCAAAACAATCCTATGCCCACTGATTCAATTCGATGGCCATCTTTTTCACATTGTGCTTCCTCTGCATATTTTTATGCTAAAGTAGCTTTTTCTTTGTATTCTGCATTACTGTTTAATGGATTTAATTTCCTGTCCTGTTAGTCTAATAGGCAACATCCTGATAAAAATTTTTATCTCTCGGCCACTGAAGCATCCTCTAGACACTGAACAAATTTATTCTGCTCACGAGGCGGAGGTTAAGAGACTTGCCATTGATCAGAGAGCTCTTTATATTAACCACTAAAGAATCATCTGTTTCAGCACAGCCTGGTTAGTGGCAATATTCTGAAAAAAAATAATTTAAAAGCCCCAACACATTCCAACTACCAGGAAGGCAGACAGGCTTGGAAAATTGGCTGAGGCTGATAAGCAGAGCTCTCAAAGAAAACAAACCTTAATAATAGCCAGGATACAACCACGGCACTTCCACTTCAGAGCAATTATGTGGGAAATGTTGCCTTTATGCACCCTCCTTGTGACGATCCAAAGTACTGAACGATCTTGAGTCCACCTGAAAATGCCTTACAAGGTCTGAAGAGGGTAAACAGCTCAACACAGAACATAATTTTGAAGTTCCCCTCCTCCTTGTTAACCTGAAATAAATCCTTGGGCAATTTTTAAAAGAATGCCAATAAGATTTTGTTTTGAATAGGTTTCTTAAGCAATAAATAAATAAATTACCGCACATCCTGGTAAAAGATAAATGAAAAGACTGACAGCTGAAATAAGCTGCTCTTCAGGGAAATTGCTTTACTGGGTAATTGTTCTGATTAGCCCATCAGCTAGGTTCCTCTGAATGCTGGACGTACCTAAAAGCACCCATGGAAATGAATCTAAACTTTGTGTTTCTTATAAAAGAAAGAGTCGTGTCAGCACCACACCTGTGTGTGTTCTCCCTCTGGGACTCCAGGGTACAGCGCTTTGGGCATGAAAAGGGAGCACAAGATGAGTGAAATTAGAATGGAGTAACTTCTTACTTTCAGATATGAAATCCTCCACCTCTGAAGGCATTCCTGGAATTGCCATCACTACGGCTTGATATTAGAGAGCTTTGTGTAATGCTGTATGCTGCTTCCTAGGGCATATGAATTAACACAACTGTACTGCTCTTCATGCAGCTTCGCCCAGGAAAAAAATAGTGTGCTTCCACAATATTGAATATTTCAAGTTACTTCACCCAAGCCTTTCTACAGGTGCGTACAAATTGCATCTGCTTAAGTCCGTACCAACAAAATGTCCAGCTCTTGCTAAGAGCCAAAATTAGGCCTGAATGACTTTAAAAGCTAATTTGTTGGCTCACTTTGTCAGACAAACAACATTACCTGTACAAAGTGCACCCAAAGCAGTGCTGCCCAGGCTCTGCAGCCCCAACACACTGTCTGTGTTGCTGCCACTCCATCCACAGTGTTTTGACCATGGAAGACCAGACACTGCATTCCTGCCAGTCTTACATCAACATATAAGGCACCAGAACACCTTCCCAGACCAATTTAATCATCTTAAATCTTTTATTCTTCAGCATGCTACTTGTCATTTCAATAATTATTAGGCTAACACACAGTGAAGTCATCGCTGTTGTTTTTGTTACTTAATAAATATGAGTACGTTCTCGTTGTCGTTTCCATAAATTTGCCAATTTCATTTTATTGCCTTACAGAATACAAATCCACGTACACTCAGCAAAGCAATCCTAACACTAGCAGAGGTCTGTATCAATTCTACTGGCCCATAATCAATTTTATTATAAAATCAATTTCATGACATTCAGTGTTATGTCATGTCATCTGGTCTGGCATATGGCATGTAGAAAATGATTTTCTGTCTTCACCTAAAGACACCCACACACACCAAACCCAGGGCAGACAGTGCTGCAGCAGGTTGGGGTGTTAGGGAATGATGTGTTACCCACCTGGTGCAGTCCTTTCTCTGCACCCACTGCCCCTCACATTTTGAGCAGCAGTATTGCAGTTTTGCCATCAATGCCATGGACACAATCCCATCTATACAAAGCACTCTCATCAGATGAGCTTGTATGAGCAAAGCATCTCTCAGAGATATTTGCACTGAGTCAGCATTACTGTAACTAGTCTAGACGTTGAGGAGGCCTAAATCATGAAAATAATGCTGATCTCCACAGGCATCCATTGGGATTTCGGCATCCATCAAGCTGCTCTGTATTACAAACACAGACACAAACACCAGTTCAGAAGGAGACTGCTGAGCAGCAACAAGCACTTGGCTCCCCCTCCTCAGAACATACTGAGTCGTTGTTTGGAATGCAGCAGCAAATATTGAACTGTAACCACCAATATATTTAACTGACAAGCTATACAGGGGGGCTCGTATTTTCAAAGCACTCAGTACTCACTGAATGATGTTTAACATAAAACCTGAGCAGTTTTGAAAAAAAAAACAAAAAACCATCCTCTTATTAGCACCACCTCAACAAAAAGCTTCCTCAATGTCAAAATGAATCCTTTCCAAATCTCTCAGAGGGCAAGCAGAGCAGCTATGAGGTTCAGTATGTTAACTGTGAGATCCTGGAACTAAAAAACACAGAGCAAGTTTACTGGAAATGACCTGTTATCTGGGAGAAGTGTAAGCAGATCACTCCTTTCACTTCCAAAAAAACAACCAGCCAGCCAACAAGCACATCAGACAAGCAAATTAAAAAACAACCTAACAGACAACACACGACGATGCAATTTTAATAGATCCCAGTGCACTTACAGGACCAAGTGCTTTTCTGAATCGGTTAATTATTCATGCCAATTAAATATTTTATTAAATCATTATCATTAAGCTAAGAAAATGGAGAAACTGTGACAAATGGTGTTTACCAAAATTACATCATTTGTGTTGACAGTGAAGAAAAACCATTCATTTGTCCCTGTCAAGAGTTCCTGAACATTTGCAGGCTAAAAAGTTTTGTCTTGATCATTTAACTCTGGATCAGAGAATTTCATGGTCATTTTAAAGGGTATATTTTGACTCATCTTACATTTGATGTCAAATATATACATATATATATATATGTATATGTATATATACACACACACATATATATGTATATATACATATATATATATGTATATATACATATATGTATATATACACATATATATATGTATATATATGTATATATATATGTGTATATATATATATACACAGGATTCCTGAGTTTTTACTCAGGGCCCAATTTCCTCTCCTTGTGATGGACAAAAGTGGTCCTCAGTAAGAATGAGCACTCAGAACCAGCTGGTGCCAGCACAAAAGCCTGAAAGGGATGTACACAACTGATCTCAGAGGTTAATTTCGAACAAAATTGCTGCTCTCTGTTTCTAACAGTAACATTATTCAGACAGCAACACGAATGCAGACAGTGATTTTAGAAGCTGCCGTTCCCCATTACTTGAGAAAAATGCAAACAACTGCTACAACAAGAGGTTTATTGATTTACCTAAGACAAAAAAGCACCTTTCTCTAGTGAATCTGTGAAAGCGTAACTTCAACCTTTCCAACCAAGAGAATAAACTCCTTGAGACTCACCATTAATGGCTGCTTTTAATTCATAACTAACAACTTTCATTCCAACCCAACCTTGTCTAAGGTGACACCCCAGAGAGTGGCACCCATCCATAGGCCTGGGAACAGCTGTCTGAGCTGCTGGGGCTGGAAATGAGCCTGCCAGGTCACAGGGACACAGACAGACGGACAAGGAACTCAAAGCTCTACCAGCTTGAGGACCTTATCAGTCCTTTGTAAGCTTCCCACTCATTCTTCTTAAATCATTCCCCTCACGCTTGTGTGATCAGTTTTCTGTACAGGAGGAACGCATTTGTTTCACACCGTTCCTTACAAATGAAGAATGCACACTTGCATATAATTAAGATCTAATCGCTTAAAGACATAAAGCAGAAATTAATTTCATCAGCATGTGCATTTTAACAGCAGCAAGAGGCTCTGATTAACACCTGGGATTCCCTGTACTAGCCTGTATTCAAAAAGCGTATACCATACCATCCAGAAAAGCAGACCCAGATGAGGAGCGCATCCAGATTAAATGACTTCAAGGAATGCTGGCGCTGAGCTAAGAGCTAAGGGTAGATCTTTGAAATCCCAAATGCATTCCTTTTGCACAATACCATTTGTTGTCTATCAACAGAAACCTTTTTTTTGTGTGTGAGCCAGAATGACAAAAAAGAAACTAAACCAGAAAAACCAACCTCCAGAAGACAAACTATGCATCAGCCTACAGCTGAGGCCCTGGAGGACAAATATAAGGTGCAATGTTGGTTCTTAAAATAAAATACCGATCATTCTTAAGGATTAACATCCTTCCTCTTTTCAGTTTACTTAACGCTAGACCAAACTATTAAAATGATTATGAAAACAATTACGTGGTTATAGAAATGGCTAATTAAATAAACATTAAAGCAATAACCAGTGTTTCATTACACTCATACAATTTCTCTCTGGAGAGTTTTCCAACCCAAGCTGCTGTTTTACCAAAACTTCCTCGAGTTTTGGAAAGTGTAATATACCTCAGCATGAATTCATGCTTCCGCAATATCCTCTTTACAAATCTCCATCTCTTCCGAGTTTGGATTCAGCTAAACCTTACAGGTCACCAGAAAGCTCAAGCTACCTAAGCACGTCATCTGCTTTTGTGACTGAAGACTGCAAATCAAGCCACAGACATTCTTCTCCCTGAGCCTTCTCCTACATAAGGTGGGCTGAGCAGACAGCTGACTGAAGTAGGATGTGCATGCCTGGGGGGTTCCCAGAGGCCATGTCAACAGAAGCACCTCAGCACTGGATAGGCCCTTGGCTGCTTCGTCTACTGAACAGTGTGGTTGATTAGCAAATTTGACCACGTAATGGGTACTTTTCATTTTTAGTATCTTGTTCATCTACTCCAGAGCACTCTCAATCTGGTTCTCCTATCCTCATTCCCATTTATTTTTCTCCATATAACAGTTCTGCTGATTTCAACGAGGCTGTTTGCAGAATAAAATTTTATTCAGTGAAAGGGTGGTCCAAAAAAATCCAAACAATTACAGTAAATTCTGTATGTCAGTACATTTTCAAGCAATTTCTTCATGGGGAACACAAGCTTTGGGAGTTATGCTCACTGTAGGCAAACTGACTACCAGATAACAAACCAGATAACAGTTTGTTATTGGACATGTCTACTCCCAGCTACACAAATAGAATGCTGCATAATGCTAGGCTATCAGTGAACAGGACTAGACCTTTTAAACGTTTCAAATTCAACTAAAGCTTCCACTGGAGTCTTTCCTAAAAGCCTCTTTTCCATTAAATACATTTCAACCATAGAAGCAAGAGGAGGCCACCCACAACAACAACAAAAAAGGAAAATCTCTAGATTAATGTTCAGCTCTGTTTTCTACTATTTTTCTTTTTTCTTCCTTTTTTTTTTGTTTCTTTTTTTTTCCCCCACACAGACTTGCTGCAGAGTCCTTAGCTCTCCTTATGGCCCTCACCGAAGCACACACCAAGTGCAAAGCACCCTAAGGTGAAATAAAAGACTCTTCCTTTCTTCAGATCCTGATCCATGCCTGAGCACAATTTGCTTATTTCATCAATGCTCTGTGCACTGTACCACTTTCTTGATTTTATATGCAAAGGTACGAAAGGCAAAGAAGCAGGATACATCCAGTTTGAGATGAATTACACCTATGCACTACCTTACCTACTCCCCTCCCTTATGATACTCATTTTCAACCCTGACTGATAAGAGTACGTTGAACTATTGGTGTGGTTTGGTAGAAGAACTTGAATGATTTTCACACTGCGAGTCTATGGCCCTATAAAGTCTTCCTGAAGTTTTTACAGTGTTTATTTGAATATTTAAAATGCAGCAATGGAGGGCTGTTTTGGAACTTTCCTACTTGACTTAGTGCTTGCTATTTTATTTTGGGTACTATATTGCTGGTAGTTTTAATTTACATAAATTTGCCTCACTAAAGAAATAAAGATGTACTTCAGCTGCAACAACCTGGAGTAAGAACCATTTTTCTCTTCCTTTTACCTTGTTCCCACTTAAAAATAAATAAATCTCGAGTTACATGAAAACACAAGCAAGTAAAAAGACAACTTGCTGGTGAGAAACAAGCCCCAAAAGAAGCTCTTCAGTTAAAGGCAGCGCTTCCCTTTTATATGGAAGGTTAAGCTAATTATCATTTCTACATCTAGTGTAATCAGTGATTAGATATTCTCAGTGTTCCTTAGACTACAATCATCTATAACTAAGATGCTAATAATCATCTGTGTCATACAGTTCTCATCTTTTTCATCTTGCTCTCTCTTTGTTAGCCTCGAGAATAAGGCACGTACCAAGCTTGTATCTTCCTGAAGCAGCAGGACATGTACCAAGCAGATTTACTGAGCTTAGTGTTTATGGCCTGAAGTGAAATGAGCCCTCCATTAATAACACAAATTAAATCCTTCATAAGTTTAAGTATTACGGGTTTTACAAATTTTTTAAATGCATCTACACACTTAGGTCTTTTACTGCACACATCTTAACCTATTATTTCTCATACCAGGGAAAACAACCTCACAGTGGCACTTACTCTGTAGTCCCAACACTGCAGATTCTAAGCCTCCAGACAAAAAGAACCCCCTAAGTCCACGGGAGCCACCCAACTGCAGTTGTGATACCAACTGCAAGCAATGGCAAATGGGCAAGAAGGGGCTGAAGCTCTGTCCTTCTAGGATTGTTGTAAGCAAGAAAAACACTGCATCATCCTAAATAATCACCAAATTGCACCCATGGCTTGGTGACATGAACAGGTTTGAGCTAAAGGAATCCACATCCATCTTGCTGTACTCCTCCGATGCTCCCAGCACAACAAAACAGTTAGCTCTAAGAAATTATACCATCCCTATATTCAGGTAAATAGCCAACATAAAGATGTAAATAATTTACTTTAATACTTTTATTGTAGAGATTTTTTTTCAGGTCTGGGAACACCATTTCAAACATAGGCTGGAAAGATCCATCCACCTGGATTGATTTGGTCCGTAACCAAAACGCATATTTAAATACAAACAGTGCAAACTCTGGGCTTGAACTCTGGCCCTGTGGCTGGACAAGCTTACCCATATTTCACGTGTCCTGGTCTCCCTTTCAAAGGCTGGTCTCATCATTTGAGAAAGTTTATTTTCCCAAATCAGAACAGCAGAGGAGAAATATCGTCTTTGCTGTAACACTTTGCTGTGGTTGGTTCTTCCCAGCACTAAATGTGTACCACAGAGGAAAGCTGGAGGTAAAACTGTGGCAAATCTAAACCCACAATGCAGTAATACTATCAGTTGTGTGTTTAAAAATGCAAGCAGTTAACACTTCTTGCTTTAAGACAAACTCACTTTTTCCTCTTTTTACATCACCCATCTCAGACAAAGCAGGAGAAGCAAGGAGCTCCCACATTGCACATCTCCAGCTATCTTTACCTTCTTTCAATGGCAACAGCTAGAAAAACCCTGAGGAGGTTGGATCTATAGAGAAGATAGAGCTCAGCTCCGCTGCATTGCTCTTTTGTACTTTGCAAATGATTAATGCCTTTGCAAGATGTGTTTACAGAAATGCTTAACTGTAAGCAAGTATTAAAGTATTGTAAAGAAGAAAATGGTGAATTCAAACTGAAGCAGAAATCCGAGGATTAATCCTGTGGTTTGGATAGAAACCACACTATGAAATTCAGTGGCTTTAATTTTAACCCAGTGATTTCTAAAGCATGAGAAACATCACCAGAGGATCCGAACACCGCTGTCCTAATAGGGCAGTATTATTTAATGAGACATGGATGGGGTGAACAAAGCATCAGGGAATAGAAAAGCCACCCCTCCAAGTAAAGCCACAAATAGAAGCTGAAGGTGGTCCAAAATTTCTTGGAGACAAACCATAACCAAAAGGTGTTATTCAAATACAGTGACTACTTCACAGGTTTAGTCACTGCTCCATGGGTACATTAAGGGCCATTGGGTACATTAAGACCTCCCTCCCTCCTTTTTCTCACAATCAGCAACACTACTCTAAACAAAAAAAAAAAAAAATAAGCTGACAGTTCTATAAATACATTAATGGCAACAGCTCCTCCTTATGTAATCCTTTGCCAACGTTACTGACACTGCTCATTGTCTTCTCCATCTGGTGACGCTATCAAAAAAATTGTTTAATTAAACTGATTGAGGAATAAAAATGAATCTGAAGAGCAGAAGCTAAAAGACAGCAGCTTTGCTGCTGTAGGTATTTGAGATGCTGTGCGATTCCCTGATTTTGGGCACAGGTGTTACTGCTCTGCAGAATTCACTGAATCATTTATTATTTGGTATGAAGTTAGCTTAGGGCATATATGTAAGGATATAATATTTGAGATTGTGATCTTCTTCATTTAATACAAATTAAAATTAAATAAAAAGGTGGCTCAGTGCATTCTTAACACTTACATGTAATGATAAAGCGGAATAAAGCAAATAGATCTATAAGGAAAAGTCTGGACAAAAAAAAAAAAATTAACCAGAGTTCTTATAAGCTAAGTCATTCAACAGCTAATCATCATTAATGGTTACTACAGAAGTACCTAAAGGCAAAGGGAACCCATTGCCATCCTGCAGCACTACAGGAATGCATTCATAGTTCAGAACTCACCTGAAGGCCATGCAGCAGAGGAGCACATTGGCAATTCACAAGGCTGGCGGGCAGCCCCAGGCCAACCCAGACCTACGTGGGGTGACACAGCAAGCAGGATACAGCACTTGCACAGCGGGGTCCTCCTCTTACCATCTTTCAGCACCTGGCAGGCTGAACACGAGTGGGAACTCCTTGTTCTGACACAGTATTAATGCCATTATTCATTTTCTCTCAAGCGCTCCAAATTCTGCATCTGTCACACCCTCCTCATTTGTACTTCTCACGAAGCAAAAAGGCCTTGGTGCTTCCCTCCTACTGTACATAACCTGTTTCTCACTTGCTAGTGCCTTCTCCAGCCCTAAAATATCCTTGAGATTAATTGTGAGCTCTTCCACTCTCTTCACATAACACTCCCAAGGAGAGGCACGCTGGTTTCTCAGTAGTTCCTAACCTTTTATTATTCTTTTCCATGCTGTATAACCATTCCTTTTTATTTTCCTAACTACACAAAATGACTTCAAAATCTCTTTCCTATGCAAAGTTAGATAATTCCAGGTTGGATGTTCTTCTCTGAGAGAGCGGTCAGGCGCTGGGATGGCCTGCCCCAGGAGGTGGTGGAATCACCATCCCTGGAGATGTTCAAGAATGTTTAAGGTGTTCAGATGTTCTACTGAGGGGCTTGGTTTAGTGGGAAATATTGGTGGTAGGTGAATGGCCGGAGTGGAGGACTTTTCCAACCCTGGTGATTCTATGATTCTATGCTTTCTTTTCCCTTTGATGTGCATTTATTTGTGTGTATCAACACCAAGTTCCACCTGGCATCACGCTGTTCATTCATGGCATTTTCTGCAACTCTGCAGAGTGTCTGGAAACACTCAAACCATCTCCCCCAAAACTCAGCACTCTTTTCATGTCATTTATGAATGCAGTGAGTGCTGCAGGTCCAAGTTACACTACCACAGTAGGGAAATCAAGTCACTGATGCCTAGAACTGTCCAGTTTTTAACCCATTTATTTACAGTGGATATCTTGATGACATTCACCTTTACTAGACTTAAGACCTGCCTTAACTGAAAAAATAGCCCTTGCTTCACAAGCACACTTCATTCAGGTCTCCACTTTTTGGCAGTACATACACATGTGAACAATCATTGTCATGGATGAAGCACAGGAAGAGCAGCATTTCATCAAAAGTCTCAAACAAGCACCTTGAGAACTCACTAGGAATTGCAACCTTCTCCATTGCACCAAACGTTGACGCACCAGTTTCACAAAACAGGGTCAAATATCCCACTAGTTTCATGGTTTTGTTGCTTTTGTTTTTCATATTCTAATAAAAGATAAATTTAAAAAACTAAGTTTTGTTACGTCCATACATTAACTGTATTATATATTTTATATGTTCACTCAGTGTGGCCCAGATAAGACCAAAGATTGGACACCCGTAGAATAGAGCTTCAAACTTCCCTGAAATAAGGTTAAACTTAGAAAATGGAGCATGAAATGAAGGTTCTTTATGCAATATCAGCTGGATTTTGTGATGCTCTTGGTTCTGCAGCACAGCCTGTCTGTGAGATGTTAAATTGGTGTTGAATTGACTCAGGTGTGTGTCACAGTCCCAGCTTAAAAGCTTAAACTACCATGCTTAGATTGCTTTGCATATCAGCGCTGCATCTGCTGTGATTTACATAGCTCCAGCACTGTCAAAACAAATGCACCCAAATCACATCCTCATGACAAAAGAACATTTCACTGAATTCCCAGGCCCTAATCATAATAAGATACAGTCTGGATAAGTTGCCAGACAGACTGGGCAACAAATGTCACAAGTCTTCCCTCATTAGTTATCAATTGCCCTAGCATTTCACAAGTAAAATTTGTCACTGCCAGTGTCAGCATTTCTCACAGAAACAATTTAGCCTTCCTTTTTAGTAAAGCCAGTGCACAGCTTGTCTGGTTATCATTTACCTATAGTATTACTGTGTACTATGCCATAACCTTCAGGAACTGCATAGGTTAGTACCTGGTACTAGAGAGCCAATGCACTTCAATCGGTTCTTACTGCCTAAAGAAACGGATGTGTACTTTCTTAATTAAGACAGGCATGATTTAAATGGCCTGCAGAACTCCATTTTAAACAAGCATGCAAACAAACAAAAAACCCCACGATCACAAAGCAAGGAAAACAAGAACCCAGAAGGTTCCAGCCATTCACCGAGTAACAGCAAGCCCTAAAAATAGGATCTGAGCACATTTAATTGTGTTCAGGGCACAAGTAGGAGGAATGGCAACAGTATGAAGAAGTCAACACGCAGCTCAGATCAATGATTACTTCATTTACAGAGCTTGGTGTTCTCCGCATACCATGTGCCGAGCCGCAAGCGACTTCATCAAGCTGAAATGGATCTTTAGTAAAGCGACCATCTACGGAGCAGCTGCAGCCTGGTGGCCCTGGCATGTACACGTGTGTTGACTTTCAGATAAGCCTCTTCAAGTTCTGTTTGTCCTCAAGCTTATTGCATCCAAAACGGAGAAAGTGCTGTAAGAGGATTGTCCAGGACATCTATTCCAATTTCTGTTGTGAACATCACAACGGATACCTTTTATTTTCCCCATCAACTCTTCACATTGTTCTGTCCTTACGGAAAGCACATTCAATACCCCCACTCCTTCAGTAATTAAAAGACCCTATTGAACTTTAATGTATTTCTTATTCTATTTGTAGCCAATGGTTGTTTATCAGCACATGCCATTCACAGGATCAGAACAAGGGTGATTTGCAAATCACATTTTTCTTCCTGTTAAATCAAAGTTCAATTTGGCGATTCTCGTGAAGCCTTAAAAACCACAACAGCCCTTAGCCTCTGTTTTTCATCTCCCTGCATAAGGCTGAATGCTTCCAGATTCATTAAAAACAAGCTGATGATTGCCTCCTGCTCCTGTTTCTGTGACACGCTGTACACACAGTAAGTTAACTTTAACGTGACATTCCTCCTATTGTTCAAACAGCTCTATCTGCTGGGAACGTGCTAATTAGGCTCTGCAGGTCCAATTCACACCATAAACAGATGTCACAACAGCAAAATGAATTTAGCAATTTGTTTTCAGTTCCTATTGTTCTCATCCTTCATCAACTTCCAACTTTCATTTTAATTTAAAACGAAACGAAACAGGTTTTCCAGCAGGAACAGTTATGCCTTACAGGGAGGAAAAACAGAAGACCGCCAAAAACTTACACAACCTACCCAAAACCAGGATCTCCAAAAAGTGAAGTTGCTCCTTCACTGAGCATTCACTTTTATGTCTTTTCAAACCCTATCTAAAACATTCCCATCTCCACTTCGTCCGTAATTACCAGTGTTTCAGCAATTCAAAAGCAAGAAGGTCACCTTCCTCCCATCTCCCATTGGGAAAAACATCTCTCAGGTTACAGATCATCACTAAGTGTTACTGAAACAGTCCAACTTCTGCAATACAGGAAGCACGGATTCCAGCTTTGAATTCTCTGCCACATTCTTTGCCATCACTCAATTGATAACAAATGTTCAGGAAATACAGATGTAATGGCATTCAGTCAGGCATCCCCTAGGCTAACCACCACAAATAATACTCTTTTAAACATCAACTGCATTAATGGCTACATGGGATAGTAACTACCAAAAATAACTTCACTATCATTTCTGCAGTGCTCCAGAAATATAAACATTAATTGAGCAAACTTAGCTACTAGATGAGCCAAACGAGGCAGGTGAGATGTCCAGACAGCAGGGAGGACCTGTGGAGGACATGGTTTTGGGGCAGGCCACGGGTGGTGTTTGTGCCATGTTCCTCCTCCAGCTGTATCCTGGAACCATGAAGGAAGTGCCCACCTTGCAGAGGTGACATCCTGAGGTTCAGCCCAGGCTTTCTCACCATGTCACCAGCTGAGGAAGGCACCCACTCAGTCCCTCACACTCATGGTGGTCAAACACAGTAAGTTTCAGCTCAAGTAGGCTGCCTAGCCCCTTACAGAGGGAAAAGGGAGGTACTCCCAACCTGAGAAGCCCATCTTGTGCACACCAAACCCTAAAAGCACCTCTGTCCTTCCTAACCCCATGCCTGTTTAACAAGGAGCAGTGCTGGCAGCAGCAGCAATGCTGCTCTTTGGTGAAGGCGGCCAGAAGTGGGCAGTGGGAGCAGCTCCTGTAAGCCCCTCAGGAAGGTGAGCACCTCAGACTGCCACTGCAGCGCCAAGGCTCAGAGAAGTCCATGTGAAAAGGGCTTATGTTTGCACACACTGCAGAGAGCAGACCTGGAGTCCAAAGGCTAAAAAGCAGCACCACAGGTCACGACTGTGGGCGTCTACTATAGTTCTCCTACAAATGCAGTAATGAATTCTGCCGGGGACCTGAGCTAAACCTCAGAAAATGAGCTTTTGCAGTATCCTGCAAAAGCAATAAAAAGACAACTAGCATAATTCAGAAAAATATCTTGCAAGCAAATTAAGCACTCTAGCCTTCCTCCACTGTGCCTTTTATTGCTGTCTTAAATTAAAGAAATGGTGTCATACTTCAGTGTAGCACCTTTTCTGGCACTGCTTATCATTAACAAGCATATGCACGGCTTACTAAGGATTCCTCTGTTCTAACCCACAGATCAAAACATTCCCTGAAAAACAAAATGTGTTGATGTGTTTTCCATCTTTATAATGTCAAGAAGAGTTTGTGTATTTCCCGCTTTCTATATTGCAGGCTCACCTCAAGTATTTCCTCAGGGACAAGAGCGAAAAGAAACAAAACACCCCTATTTCCTTAAAGCAATACATGGGTTTGTATATGGATTAAAAGTATTCCACACTCCTACTTGGGAGCATGACAAACTATTGCCACCCATCTTTATAAAGGAATTCATATAAGCATAACGAATAACCGAATTTATACAGTTTACAAGCACAATCTTATTTCTGCATTTGCAGCTCTAGTTTTCCAAAGAAGTGTTGAGACAGAGGAGAAGCCTGACAGATACATACAACAGCCATGTTCACTTCCAGCACTTCAAATTTAACTGCAGTTTTGTAAGCACTTCAACAGACAGTACTTTGTTGCACGTATAAACGAGTGAATTTCCACCATACACACTGAGAAAAGACTTTTTATAGGCCCGTGTATATTTGCTAACAAAGCTGATTCCCAGCACTGCGGATAAATACACTGACAGGGGGAGCAAGATGTGAGCAACACGTATTAGCTGCTAGAGAAAATAGGTAAGTCTGTTTAAGTTGCTTCTGTCTGGAAAACTGAGACCTCAGTGAGCGTTCTGCAGGGCATGCTGTAGATGTGCCTGCTGCTAAACAAAAAGCAAATAGATCCAGACCTTTCTCACAACTGTGCTTGTAATTGTCTGCATTTAAAACTTCCTCCTCTATGGACTTCAAGCTTATGCAAGTGTAATACATATAAAATGTAATACACGCAAGTTTGTTGCCACAAACAGAAGTGCTTAAGGGATGTAAGGTGAAATTTTAGAGTTCTTCATAAGCACCAAGTTTAAAACTTCACCCCATGGGGAAAAAAATCCATACCTTCGTCACTGGCAGTGCCTTGTAGCCTTGCTGATATCCATCTCCTCCAGCTGAGACCTGATGCTTCCATGCCTTTCTTGTTTCTCACTGAATTTGGCAGTAAGAAATTGAAATGCAGTCCTCTGCTAGAAAATCTAACTGGACTGCCAGCTCACTTCACAGATTAGAAATGCCTTCTAACAGGGCTGTTTGTTCATTTGGGTTTGTGTTGGTTGTTGGTTTTTTTTTCCAGGTCACTCTATCCCTGAAGAATTTGCCCTACTTAGGCAGAAAAATAATGTATTAAGAATCAGAACTGAACTACGCTATGACAGCATTTAGTTCTCCACATGTTACCAATCTGTGAGTGTTAAAAGTGCAGCCACTAAATTATGATGGGATGGCAAAGAGAGGCCCCAGGAGTGGCAATCGCTACCCACTGCTCCCTGCCTGTAGGACAGCCGCTTGACCTTCTGGCTTTTTATTCTATCAACTTGGAAATTCCTAGCATTGAAGAGCTCACTCTATCCTTCATGAGTGTACAAAGGCTTGAGAGGAAGGCAATGAAATCTTTGCTGTAACCGAGTACTGGTAGAACAGTGCTACTGAGAGCAGAACTTGTCTGGAGCCACTGGAGTATTTAGTACTGTAAAATTAACGCTTTAATACAATGCAAGTAATCCAATCAAGAAGTAAACCAAATTACAGAAGTTTCATAATCAAACAACAGCTAGTGAAATGTGACTGGTTGAAATCCAATTTTATTTACTAAACATTGAGGATTTTAACATGAATAAGCTTCAATTACAATGAATTTGTATATTCAAGCTAAATTTAGAAAGACTCATAATGCGTTTAATTGTCTGGCTGTCAGTTCATGGAAAGTGAAGACAGTAATGTATGCCAATCATTCCTTTTAAATGAAGATTTAGTCAACTGAGACAAAGCTCATTGATATGACAAGCAAACCATCTTCTCTCTAGGCTGATCTAAAAGTTCACAATTGCTGTCTAACTTTAGGCTTAACTGCTTTGGTTGTCTCTCCTTTCCGGACACTTCAGAATCAGAAGTTCAAATGAGTTCTCAACAAACTGCACTGCAAAAACTGTCCTCATATAAAAAAACCAACAGGTATTGGAAAGTTGAACAATGGCTTTTTGAGTGGTGTCAGTCTATTTTAAGGGCCATCAGACTCTGGTCTCTCAGGCACAGCCTTGATCCAAAGCAGAAATGTCATTCAGTTCCCTTAAATTCAGAAATGTGAACAGGTATCACAGAGCAGTATATTGCCAGCAAATCAACAACTCTGGTAGCACAGCTGTACCACAGGTAACAAACTTTAACTCTCTTAAATACAATGGTTTACCATATGCCACTCTGTGATTGTTTCACATGCTTACAAATGTCACAACTGAACAGCTTGATGAGTATAGCCATTTTTGCAACTAATCTCTCCACTGCAAAGAAAAAGTCATATAGTGTATATACATGGATGGAAAGGCCAACCATATCAGTAAAGCTTCAAGTACTACATCTGCACATTCAGCAGACCAGGCTGCCCAGCGCCACATCCAGCCTGGGATCCCCCATCAAGATGGGGGACCTTGAGAGGGCAGACCCCAGTGGCTGATGAACCCACTGTATCACAAGCAGCCTACACAGTGAAAAGTCAGGTTTGACCAAGAGCCAGTTTTGTATCACTTCATTCTGATTCCCAAAGAAGGCACATCGTCCTGTAATCATGCTGCATTTCTACTTCGTGTATGTTTTCATTTGAGGAGGTGTTAGGAATATAAATGTACATTATCAAGGCAACTCTGTGAAGCACATACCTTAAGAGAGCAACAAAGCAACACTATACAAACAACGGCAGAAGTCTTGCTCAGAATACTGCTCGTGAATCTACTGCAAGCTGAGAAGCCTCAAATCCATCATTTACTGGATGTTCAATCAAGCAACAGATGTAGGAAATGAACAGGAATCTTCCACTGGTAACACCATGCATTTCTTGTGAAGGATTAAATTCATCCCAGTAGCTCCCTAGTTCAACTGCTGAAGGGAAGACTTACTGCATTTTGATTCAGAGCCATTTATCTAGTATTCTATATCACTGAGAAAAGACAAGTTGAAAAAAGCAGTGAATATACAACAAAAATTTTGCTCATCTGAATTGTGGTTTTAGAAAAGGAAGCAGGGCAGCATACCTTCTACAAAAGTAAAATCTGAATTGCTGGCCATGCTGAGCTATAGTGTACTACAGGCATGGCGCTGTATAAAGACAAGGCAGAAGTTGTGCATCTGTCACAAACAAGCATCTTACCATCTACTTCAGCTCCTTGTTACCACTGGGATAATGCAGTACCTTCTCCTATGAGTTTTGTATGCATATGATACACTCATATCCATAACAATAAATTGGAAAATTCTTCCCACGTTTAAATAGCTTTGAACAGAAAATACACTGTTTGGTATGGGTCATGCCTGTGTACACAGTCAGGCCTGAGCATGCACACTCATGGAGAAGCATCCCAGAGAAACTAGGTGATCAGTACAAGGGAGTGAAATAACAGTTTATGAATGAAAAAGCAATCTGCAAAAACATGTCTTCGTGCTCTTAGCACCGTGATGGCTCCTTGGAGAGAATAAGTCAGGAGTTAAAATTTTACACACTGTTTGCACTGAATGCACAGCTAAAACAAGGGTTGCTTTTGTTCTGTATCCCATCTCTGTGTGTTACCAGGTCTCTGTAGAGCTTTTCAGAAATTAAGAATCACCTTTTACACTGAGCTTAAGGCTAGGCTTTCAAGCATAGAAAGCAGAGTTCAAGTTAAGCTGATGAAATTTCCTTGTCAAATGTGAGTCACCAAAAGTGAATGTGAGATCCCTCTCCCTTTCTCTCATCTTCCAATTATGCCTAAACAAAAGTTGGCAAAAGCTTCTCTCAATTTATTTCAATTTGCAAGGAGATAGGAGAAATTCCTTTAGAAAGGAAGATGAATATGTACAACTTTGACTGAAGGCAAGGTGGGAAAACATTGATGAAGCTATAAACAACAATAAAAAAACCAGGCTGGCCCAAAGATATAACTAGAAGGGAGAAATGAAGACGGATAGCAAGGAAAGATTCTTGACACATCTGCTGTGTTCTTAGGGAAAGTACCACGACCTCTGTTCCTCACAACGGAATCCAGAATCAATAAAATGTGAGAGAACCATCTTACGTTGGCAAGGAAACAAAGTATGTGGTTTGTCCCCTCTACTCCCGATGTCTATTTTTCTGAAGCATTGCATGGAACTGTTCCAATGTTCCAGTACATGGAACTGATATTGTGCATGTTCACTTGAGGCTGCCAATGCACTACTCACTGCCTTCAGCACAAATTCTAACTTCCCCATGCTCATGAGCCAGCCAGAGAACTGTGACTGCTCCATCCATGTCAAAACTGGGAAACACAGAAATGGTCTGCAGAATAAAGGAGAGCGTTGCACCATCACCTCTTGGTCACAGCTCAATTCATAACTGTAAGCTCACGACTTGAGAACTTTTTGCAAGAGATGACATGAAACAATACCCTGCTTTAAAGTGCAAGCTTCCCTTCCACCCACCCAACAGAGCACAGTGATGGGCACAGTGCAGTAGGCATGCCAGTGCTGGTACCAACATAGGGAAAAGTTACCTAACAGCAGTACACGCTCCACAGCTAGCAGTGTGAGCCCTTATACATCAAGCACGAACCTATACTAAGCCATCACAGTCAACAGGCCCATTACCACTGTTAATTGTGCTAACAGATTTAATATACTGCTAGCAAATCTAATTATTACAGAACTGGCCTCATGTTGATGCCCTGACATATTTTAGCAGCTTTTCTTGCGTTTCTCACCCTTACTGCCTGAGTCTGCATGATAACAATATTTCAGTAAAATATTAATATGAGCTGAAATTAACCCTGCTTTTTAATCAGAAGTATTATTGCAGTTCCTTGGACGAAAAACTGTAAGTTAAGTTTTCTCCATCAAAGTCTTATCTGAGGAACCATGCATTGGTATGGAAGGTATGCCATTAAAGTAACCAAAAAAGAAGAAGGCCCAGACTGAAATTCAATCTTCAGCTAAATTCTTTGCTTACATGATCATTGGCTAAGTTTTTAATCTGGTGATTCACACAGCTAATTCTGAACTTGCTGCCAAACATATCCTCTTTATTGGCTCAGGATGAAGCAATAGCAACATTGGAATGAATTTTATTTTAATATCTTGACAGAAAATTTAGAAACAATTCAATGCTGTCAGAGCGCCTCAACTCTGATTCTCCTTTAATAGTTAAAGGAACAGGCTTGGTTTGATAATTGAACTGAGCTGCATTAAGGCACCAAATTTAATAATTCAGAGCAATTAAATAATTTTCTTAATTTGTGTTTAATAAAATCTCAACTCTTTCTGATGAGCCTAATTTAAATGCTAACATTTGATTCACCGAAAAAAATACAAATCTAGAAATATTGTAGAAAGTGTAACAGATATGTCAACCCAAAGGTCACCACTAATTAGTCTATTGAAAAAGCAATTTAACACCATTTACTGCCACCATGGCAAATATGACAGGTTTACAAATTAACACATTGAATGTTTAATATTAACATCCATGTTCTGTCAAGTCCTCCTGTGACTAATCGAAATGTGCTGTGATTGCTGTAGTTAATAAATAATCTCGGTTAATAAAAATGCTTTCTCCTGAAATTATGGCAGTGTGAACAGTAACTGTTCAGTAGCTGTTTCAGAGCTTCATCTATCAATCAGTGATGGTCAGCACTTCCACAGGCTCACGAACAGAGGAGCAATGACCCAGCAGTCACCCAACGGACCAACGTTTGCCTTTATCTGACAAAAAGACGTGCTGGGCCTACACCCAATCTCAGATCTGGAAAAACAGTCAGCAAAGCTCAGGAATGCTCAGTTCACTTCACAAAATGTATAATAACCACAGCAATAAAGCAGTATCAAATTTTGAAGTGACTTGTGAACTCAGGTGGGAGATACCATACTGCAAATGTCAGGATGAACACAGCAGTCTTCCAAAATATTTGGTAAGGAGCTGAAAGAAACCGGTTTCTGGAAGGCATAACTGTAATGTGAAGCTTTTGAACACTTACCTGTACACAGGATAAACGGTACCAACAATCACTTCCTCCAACCACCATCAAACCCAAGTATATCAGTGGTGTTGTGCAGTAATTTCTCAGCTTGAACTAATTCCAGGAAAACTTCACAACATATGAAGGAGTTAAGGGGTAGAAAGGAGGCATCCGTGCAATTACTCTGAAAATCCAAGACTTATTCGCATTGTTTTTTTGCTCATACAGGTTCTCTTGGAACCCACTGAAACTTTAAGGGCATAGCACTGCAGTTACATGCAAATAAAGTGGTCTTTTTCAGTGTGGGATACAATAATTAATCAATGCCCTTTCTCTTGTGTTGCTGTGGCAAGCACATCTGAAGTCACATTTCCCAGTATTGTGATGCAGTAATCAGCAGAGAATTCAGGTACCATGCCCTAAAGGTTGGAAAATAGGAAGTAAGATCCCTCTGCCCCATTTCCCAGCTCTAATACAGGTTACTGGGTGTTGATCAGGCCAGTGCCAGCAATTGTACTCTACTGGTGGTTCAAAAACCACTGCTTTTCCAGTGCTAATCTTAAGAACTCCTCCGTGGGATCAAGTACAGTTTCTAACAATAAAGATGATAAAAAGGGAGTCTTCTGCAGAAGCACAGAATGCAGAGACTGTCAACCTTGTAAGTTCTGAAAATCAGAATAGAATTGCCATGCAAACCAATACACAGCAAAAGCTCCTAAGCGTGAGGGCAATACAGAAGGCAAAACCACTTCATTATCTGCCTGTCAAAACCAGAAACCAAGACAAAGAGACTGGAGATTTCAAGACAGAGTCACAGGGACACCGACCTCAGCAGGAGCCTGAATAGCAGGGAAGCATCAAGACTGCAGAGGACTAAGGATGGACATGCAAACTGCTTTACTTTTATTATCACCCAAGGAGGAAAAGTAAAATGAAGGTAGCTGAAAAATTGCAGTGCGCTCCAGCAGGGTAGTGAAGGTCAAACTCAGCAGGAGACAATGCATTCTAATGAATACTTCCTCAACTCCTGGAAGATTACATTCAGCACATCTTTAAATCCCACCAATATATTCCACTGATCCTAAAAAGAACCTATTACATGTGCAAACTGTAGAAATATATTATTTTGTTCTGACAGAGCTTGTCAAGTACAAGTTTCTAAAGTAAGTCTTGTGACAGGTATCTATAGGTATCTATAATTATGAAAAAAAAAACTATACATAACAGGAACCACCAAAGCAAAGAAACAGACCTGGCAGTATTTGCAATGAGAATTTTTTTTAAATCTTCAAATTCATTATGTCCACAGGCTGAAAATCTTCTGCTAATTATCAGATTTTCTCATTAAAAAGCTAACAAAGCTAGTAGAATGGAATAGATCCCTATGCCAGTAGATTAGAAAGCTCAGTGAACCTAAGATGGATGAAGGTTTGCACGCTTCCCTCCAGTACGTGGGTTTAGACCAGTACAACATTCCTAGTGCACATCAAAGGACAAAAGTAGGAATCTCAAGCTCAACTGAGATCAACAATCACATCTACACAATATCTATTTCCCAGACACACTTTTAGTACACACACACTGCACACCAGTAATAGAATATTAACAACAGCCAGCTATCTGAAATGGTTCTGAAGACGCCCAGGCTGAAGGAAGATGTGGCAAATAGGATGAAACCAGGACACACCTTTAAGTGACAAATTGCTTCAAAGCCACTCACACTTTAGTATCTAAGTCACATCTGCAGCCACAGTTGGCCAACTGCTTACATGCCTAACATCAGCTCTCAGTATCTTGCACTGCCTGACCCTGAGCAGCTCCAGAGTTGCATTTACATAAAATGAATAGTTAAGAGCTTAAAATAGTGTCACGGAAAAAACATTGAATAAATCACAGGGGGGCAGACACAAACAAACAAACCAGTAACACAGAGATGTGAAAAAGAATCCCAGTACACTATCAATATTTATATTGTAGTTGCCTTCTGCCCCATTTCACGTGTCATAGAATGATATGGTGGAGAGTGGGGTAGAGGGAGCAAGGAATGGGGTAGGTAAGGTTAAACCAGTAGCAACCCAGCTTAGTTTTCAACAAGATAGAACATCCTGGAAAGCTCCTTTCAGCCCCAGATATTGTCCCTGCAAAGTGCATCCTAATGTAGACCTTAATATAATTGGATTTGTATCCACTACGTCATTTTGCATACTACCTCATACTGCAAACTTAGTGGCCCTGCAACCAACACATTTCTGAAGGTGAGCATAAACAAGTCAGGCTCACTACAGAGCAGCGTTGTCCAATTTTGAAGAGTTTCCAAGTAATACATTAAGACTAAACCTTGTTCAGGATTTCCACTGTACAGACTCACAATTCTATCGTAGGGTCACAGTTTGTGAAGTTCAACTGCTATGCCTATTAACATTCCAGGAGTTCCTTTTTCATGATTCTAGAACAGGGAGTGTGATTTTGTGCAGGCAAAGCTTCTTGTTATTTCAGCTGCTAGCTTTCCCCCATTTGAAATGCTGAGACGTATTTTACTGTGGATATCACGGTTACAATATAGTGTTACAGGAGAGAATTTAAAAGAACTTGTGAAACAAACATTTCTACTTCTTCAATGAAAGAGCAATAATTCCTGCGTTATGCATCTGCCAATAAAATTGATGCCTTCCAAGGATGTGTCTGCAGAAGAGAAGACAGGAAAAATTAATGGAAAAAAACCACTGCAGGCATGGCAGCTGATAACTTCCTTTCACTAGAGAGAAAACAAACAAAACAAAAACAAATGCAAGTTCTATGCACAGTGTTCCTAGATGTTAATCTAGCTATAAGATATGCTTTAGGTGCCCAAGTAACAGACAGAAGGAAAATGAGAGGTAACAGTGTGGAGACATTCTCCATTTTTTTTTTCCTTCTCCTTGTCCTGAATCTAGAGTGACTTACCTGGAGGATAATTCTCTTCAATTCTCATAGGTAGACACCTATATGCAAAGCACGATCTGCCATTTCAACATACAAGATATATTTGGCTATTGTAACATTTTCTTACGTTAACATTTTCAACATCTTGAGTTAAAGTTTTCATCATTCACTGCAGTTTGTCTTGAGGGTGGGACTACACTCAGAAGTGCTAAGAAACAAACCATTCTGCTCATATTAAATTGTTTTAATCTCTTTTTTTTTTTTTTTTCCTTAGTTTTCCTTCTTTAACACAGCACAGGTCTTCAGCTGATAGCTCTTGGTTTAAAAGCAGGCAGCCATGTCAGATAATTAGCAGAAGGTCTACCTGAGGGGTTTCCTGGGTAATTTGCAGCTTGACTGACCTATAAAAAAATTATTGGGTTATAATTCTGTGGCACCTAAAAGTAATGGGTGTTTGCTCAGTTCAGCACTATTTAATTACTTTTCCTTTAGTTCAAAGTAGAAAGGAAATCATTTATTCTTCAAAACATTTCAGGAGCTAATTTAAAATAATTGACTTCAAAAGAAAATATGAAGAAGAAAAATGTGAAATTTCCTGACATGTTAAAATGCAATAACAGCAAAAAAAAAAAAAAAAAAAAACACTTTTTGTTTTATAGAAACAGAAATTTTCACCCTTAGGTAGAGTACAAGCCCTCGTAGCAGCACTCACCATGGTTCAGGAAGCATACAATAATGGCATCAAATCTTTAAGGATTGGCAACTTGGTACCTAACGTACGTGGTTATATGGGGCCAAGTCATTCTCATTGGATTCTATTCTACAATTGTTAATGATCATAAAGGCAGGTTCAAACTGATTCTGGAATTCGGAATCTTCTTCTGATCAGATCTTCTACTAATGTGAATTTACAGAAGAGTTTCTTAGTGGACAAGAAGCATAACTACAAATCCACTGATACCAGGACTCCCGTTATCCACACACAGCTGCCTGTGCTCCCATCTTATTCTCCATGGTTCTGAAGTGATAGAACGATCAAAATTTATTGTCCACATGTGATTTCTTTTAAAACCTGAAAGTGTTTGATTTTGAAGAAAAGGTGGCACAAAACAAGAAAAAAGTCAAGATGCTTAAGCAGACTAATGCCTGTAAATGAGTAAATTTGCACAACATACAATAAGTAAATAGACTTCTTAGGCTATGTAAAAATAACTTTACAGCAAAGAAGTATTTTATATCAAGTCCTTTAAGCCAGTGTAAGGAGGTAAAGCAAAGGCAGCCAATGGCCAAAATTCAGTAAATTCAGAATAAATAGATGCCTACCAGAGATCAGATCTGGCCTCTGCCAGCTATATTAAACCTAGCAAATCTAACTCTAAATTTGAAATAGCTTACATACCCCATACCATCTTTGTGGTACATGCTAGAGAAACATGAACACTTTGTTATTCCAGCTGAATGACTGAGCTGAGATACACACCTCTGTCCAGACTCAATCTCCTAACACATTCACTTTGCCCATGCGGTCAACAGACTTCTCATTTTCTGCAATTGAACGACCCAGTTTACTCCAAAAATATTTTCTCAAAGTGAATCTGTGAGTGAAACCGATCTGCGCAGAGATAATTGATGTGTTTCCACTGTTTTCGTTGTTGGTGTTCTCACTGGAGGAGAAAAGACATCACATCACAACTTCTGGATTTCCCACTGCAGCACTGAAGTCAGAGTTTGTCAACAGGGTATAGAAGGATGCTTACTGAATACATTGAAAGAGAAAATGAAGGGAAATGAATAGCTCAGAGACACTCCTCAGGCAGAAAGAAGATTAATTTGCAGACAGAAGATATTCCTCAGCCCTGTGATCCAATGTAGTTAAATTAGTATAGATTTGTGACAACAACAATGCAAAACTTGAGAAGGCTGCAACCAGCAGCCCCGTCTTTTCTGGTAAAGGCTGAAGCCACCGGTGTACGTGGGAAATAAAACTGTACCAACACCAGATAGATTCCAGTGTTGAAAAGCATACTGGATCTAATCTGCATGGTTATTTCTGGATTCATCTCAAACCGGAGGAACGCCTGCAGCATTTGCGATGGTAGATCATTCCTATTTTGGAACACCTTCAGCAAGCTTCTTCCTTCTGACTCTTGCACCAAAGAAAAAGGGACTGTCAGTGAAGTGGTTAATGCAAGGCACCCAGCCAGACCTCAGCCCTGGCCTCCCAGTGCCCTCTAAGCCACCAAGGCAGTCGGAAGTGGGAAGTTCAGCTGGGACTGTGTAACACTTGACAGGTCAGAAACCTGTCAAGGAAAAAGCTCAGAGGCTAATTGATCTTCCTTTTTTTGTTCAGCAAACATTGCTGGTGATCAGAAAGGCAGTATGTAAATGGCTGCATACAGCATTAGTTCCTTAAATGCTCTAGTGCATTTTGAAGTACTATCAAGGTTTTGGTGTAGAACTGTGGGTACATTCAGCCTGCTGTCTGAAAAATCAAGAATTTCATTAATTGCCACTGATTCAATGACCCTACACACATAATCAATGGCTAAACTGATAAATGAGGAGACTTCTTAAAAATCTATTTCTTGAGTGCTGGAACTAAATGTTTTATTCCTGACAGCTGTAATTTATAATTCAGCGACAAGAACATTTGTTCCAACTGTTCAGGCCTATTTTACATAGCAGAGAGGGAGCCCACAGCACTTCTTAAAACCAGCCGCCTCGTTTGGGCTCGGAACTGCTTGATTTATTTAGCTTATTCAGTTATTAGCTAACTCAAAACAATCAGAAGACATTCTTATTGTTCATTATTACAACACTCATTGTGGGAGGGAGAAGGCTGCTTTCTTTAAAGCTTCAGGAACCATAAAGTGCCAGAAAAAGTAAAACAAACCAGTAGCTTTTAACACAAGGGCATAATTTTTATGTGGTTAAGAGATTCCTTCCAGTTCACTGGGATGACTCTTATCATGTGTGCCAATGTTTTATCATTCAATTCACACATGATTGGATCTGAATCTGATCCTTCTAGGTGTAATAATCAACATTTCTACACTCTCTTATTTTCATTCCTACGTACAGCTAGCAAAAACTGAGCAAATTTTTTCATGGAAAGCTTTGCCCAAAAGCAGGATGGAGAAGGGTAATTTCTTATTTCCACTGCATGCTGTTTCTGAACACTCAAGAAATATTGCTTAGGATTATTTTATCCAGATTTTCCTACAGTTCTTTTAGTTTTCCCAGCAGAAAATGGTCACATGGACTAGGTGCCAAAAATGTATCTTATAACATCAACTACATGATCTATTAAATCTCGTACATAATAACTATAAGTTTACATTTCACTGAAATAATCTAGTTTATGACCAACTAAAATGTTCTTTCAAACGTTTGAAGGTATACGAACACCGAACTTCTCACCCTTGCTCCTGTAATTCCAAAAGAACTTCTCCATTATCTTGGAAAACCAATGCTGAACTTCTCCAGAATGAAAACGATTGGAAAAGAACAATTAGCACTGATCTATCTCTTAACACCTGCATTTTAAAATCTGTTTCCTGACAGCAAATTCAGTTACCGAACAGAATTGGCACGTACCAAAATGGAACACATTTTCCTCCTTTACCTTTGGAAATTGTTGTTAAGAAATTATTTTGCTTATATAAGAAATATACCACGCAGAGATACAAATAAGCATTTTCAAGGCTACTAAAGATTTCTTTTGTCATTTTAAAGATCTATGTGGCACAAATTGATTTAAAAAAAAAATATTCATTTTCAAACTGCATTGAAAAGAAGCCCATTTTTAATCATCGTGAGCTCAGAAAAAGTATGCAATTATTCCCAGTAGACCGTTTATTATATTTTTAACATTCCTTGCAGCTTCATCTGAAATAGATGGCATAGTAACAGGAGAATTGGAATAAATAGACCTAAGCTTGGATCTCATCTCCTGTGAAGCAAGAGAAGGAACAACTCTTGGTAGGGGTCTGTACTCTTCATCTACGCTTTAAGATTCACAGCAGAAAAGGGCACCAAAACCAGCATTCTGATAAAATACCAATTTTCTTTTTACGTGAGGATTCTTGAGTGTTTATTATCAATAGCAGTAGTATTAAAGCTCAAAGTTTAACATTTCTCAGTTTCTCTTCATGAGTGTTTAGCCAGTACTTGTTACCTCTATGTATGTTAATGACACCGTAATGTTTAAGCAACTGATGCGGGTCCAACAGGTTCTGCAGCATTGGCAGCACACGCAACTGGTTGCTGCTGTGACTCCATCTGTGGAAATCTGAGTAACCTATGAGTACATTTCTTAGGTGTAACTTTGCAAGGTGCATTAAGACCAGACTTGTCAACTAACCAAAGGCATTTTTCAGCAAAGGGAACACCAGCAAGCTATTGAAGGATATCAGGATGAAAGTCCAATTGCACACCTCTGCATCCTAAAAACCAACCTACCTGTACCTGCATATGTAAACTGTGACACAAAAGTACTCAGAAATGCAAAACCTTTCAAGTTTTTTTGAGATAAATAAAACTCAGCAATTCCTCAAGTCATTTTCCATTCAATCATTCTTTATGGGGAAGACCATTCCCTTCAGACAAACACCACTTTCTGTGTCATTTTCATACTCTCACTACTCACTTAACCCATTTGGTCTGTACCTGCACCAGGCTCTCAGCTTTCATGTTTGGAAGTAACATGAAAAGACTCTTCAAGGAAAAATTTCAATACTTTTGGAGATGCTTCCTCTCCTCTATAATCATACACAAAGGGGCAGTATGTTCTTTGTCATTTCATCCTTTGTTGCTTGGAATGCAAAAAAAACAGCTTTTTGATAAAGGCTGGCAGTGACCCAGCTGTAGCTGTAGTTGTTTTAACGTTGTAAAAACATATGGGACTCTCCTGCTTTTATCTTCTGGCTTCTGTAGTCTTTTCCAATTGCGCACAACTTTTTCATTTCCAAAATCCTGCTGAAACCAAAACACAGCTCACTGCAAACCCAAACCCAACACTCCTGTCTCGTTGCTCAGGGCTACAATTTCCTGCTCCTGGATGGCTCCCCAGCACAACTGCACCCATTGGGCGCAGCTGCTCAATGGGGCTGCGGGATGCACTCAGACCTCCCCCCTGCTCTGTGTGCAGCGACTGGCTCTGAAGGAACAACAACAAACATTTACCATGAGGATCTCAACAGAAGCAGGCTTGAGCAGGATAAGCAGCCGTTAATTCCCTCCTGCTTGGTTTCTGACCCCAAAATAGCAGCACAGACAAGGAGGTGACACGTTGATGTGAGGCTGGCCCTGCTGCTAAAAGCTGCAGCAGTCACACAGGAGATGCAAAGGCCCACACAGGCTGGCACACTGCCTCCAACGGCAGCCAGACCCAGCAAGCTGGGGACAAACATGCGACTGGGGCACACAAACAGCCACACTTATTCTGCCCGGCCTCCTGCCAGCTAAATTTAATGGCCCTAGCTCTTGCTCTGAACTACGGATCCATTTTCACCTGCTCTCTCCACAGCACAAAAGCTTTATAGCCCTCTGTCACCAGTTACCTCAGTGGCCCTCCCTCCCCCTGCTGAAAAGCCATAGCCTTATTATTCCTTTATTTTACGGCACTGATTTCAAAGCTTTTAATCAGCTTTGCTGTCTCCTATGCACTTCATTTAAGTTTTAGTATGAGGTGAAGTTTAGTGCAGGGTGGGGAGTGGAGGAGCTGGAAGTTCAAGAGCATCCAGGAGGCAGGAATTCTGCCTTAAAACGAGTGTCTAGAGAATGCAACTCCACTACAGATTTGCTCCCCACATTTACCCTAATAATTCTAATGTTTGACATACCTGTCGGACCCTTCCTGAACACTGAGATGGCATTTCTATTGTTCATCCAAGATCTCACCCAAGGACCAGCTCAGAGCCCATCATGATTCACTCTTCACCCGATTCATCTACAGCACATTTCGTTTGTATTTTACTGCCCATTCGCTCAGTTTCATTATGTTCTTATAAAGTTCTTCAGTCATCATTAATAATTCAAAGTTATTCAGTACAGTAACGAATCACATCAAGAATTCAGACTCTTAACACATCATTTATGCATGTGCTGACCTCCGGAGGCCTCAGAACAGATACATTTGATAACTCATCAGTAACGCTCCAACATTTCGGGGGCCTGGCATTTCCTTCCACAAGCCAGGCTAAGTCTTGCCCCTGCAAGAAGTTTATCCCTGTATCCACCAATTTTGTTTTCAATATACTGTTGACTACAATTTTTCTGACAAATTCTTCTTCAAGAAGGGTTTGAGTGTGTCAACTGCTGAGGAGCAACAGATGCAGATAACGCACTTGTAATTACTGACCATCTACTAACTCTAGAGATTTTTCTGGCAGGCTCCCCGACGCTGATGTTTTTTAATACATATCTTTTACTAGTTTTCATGCCTTCTTACAAGAGGTCCTCTGACTGCTTTTTCAGTCCATCTTATTATACTTGTACATTTAACCTGCCAGATTTATATTTTCCTCATTTGTATAAAGCTTTAAGCTCTTAGAGGACTCTTTTTTGCTTTCAGCAGCAATCATCATGCTGCTATTAAGCGATGATGCTTTTCTGCCCTTTCTGAAGTGCTTCGCAGCAAGTGGGAAACATTTATTCTCTGCCTCCAGTACAGGAACCATGCCATCTGTAACTTTCAGCTTCCTTTTAACAAGCTGGCATGAGCTACTTCTCTATTTCCGCATACCTCTTGAAGCTAAGCATGGCTGTGATAGATTTATTTGGCCTCCTACAAGGATTCTGGAACCACTTACATTATTTCTGCTGCCCCAGAGTACTGCGTGGACTGACAGAGCGAACCAGGTTTGTATGCTGTTCAGCACTAAGTCAGAGGAAGGCTTCTTGCTCTGAGAAATCCTACATGTGTCACTGTGACAGGGCTAAAGTGAGCAGAGTTTTCGCATAGCAACAGAGCAGCTCTGAATGCTGACACCACAGGCAGCAGCTCCCTTAATGCACACAGGACAAACATCACTTCCCAACTCCTACAATCCAAGCAGGCTCAGCTCTGCACGTGTCCCACCCATTACCAACCAGCAAGAATGATTATATCGAGGTTGGCGTGCCAGGTTCGTCATTGAGACATGAAGAATCACATAAAACAGTTTAACATGGCTTCTGTATGACCTTTGTTTACTGAAGTTAACGAATTCATGCCACGCAGAAGTTAAATGCAAAAGTAGATTTGTTGAACTCTCCAGGCGTTGCTGCCTTACTTCTGGGTGTGCCTCCATCTTCCTCCACAGCCTGCAGCCTTGCTGCATCACACAGCACAAGGGTTTGCAAGTCCATACAAATAAAAGCCTGACTCTGTACTGACTTTCAAACGCCTTTTCTATTTCTGTCTCTGCCACAAACTTGCTATGTGACCTTGAGCAAGTCATCAGATCTCAGTGATTCATATGAACATCTCTGAAAAAGGGTACTGCAAAACTTTAATAACTGGAGATGATTATTATACACATAAATCCCCATCATCATTTTCATCTCTATTTTCATCACTTGCTATTTCGCTTTCATTCCAGATATGAAACAGAAAGCTCAGTGGAAATATACAAAATAGACACAATTTCTATGGAAAAATACACTGACCACAGTTGCCGTGCCTCCAAGTTCTCCTGCACAAGGGTGCCTTCCATGCTGCTGCAAACAGACCACATCCACTACAGTGATGAAAGTGACATGCATCTGTTGAGGATGTAGATCATTATAATCAGTGCAGCATTACATCATGCAAAATAAGGAAGACTGAAAAAATCTTTGTTATGAGCTCAAAACTCAATAGGCAATAATGGGGAGGGCAAGAACAGGCATGGAGGAAATAACAGAGATCTGGCCAATTCTGCTTCCTAGCCCCAGTAAGCTTCAGAGCACACAGCTTTTGAGACAGGCTGGCACCTTACCTTCTACTAAATTATCTGCACCTTACTGTCTCTTAATTTGAGCTTTAATAGCCTACATTCCTTCAAAATAATAACCTGCAGTACAATCACTTCAGCTTCTTACTTTCCAGGTGACCATGGGAAGCACTGAAGCTCTTCGCCAGAGAGGTTTCTGTCTTCCAGGCAGTCAAGAAAATATTATGCTTTTAATTAGAGAAGCCAGTGCTAAGCTGTCAACACCAAGGTTTGTTGTAAACAAATGTAAATTCTGATGTGTTTAGCCAAAGAGATTGCCTAACACTGAGGGAATTGGATTTTCTAGATGGCTCAGAGGCCACCACATTGTAAAGAAGAGCTGATGCTGAACCATCAGCGGTTGTCACAATGAGAACAGATCTCTTTGTAGCCTTACACTTAATGCCTTCCACATATCAGTAACAAAAAGCAGCACACTGTGAAAGCTGGTATGTTCCTGCTGAGCATCAATGGCAGAGGGAGGGAAGGACAAGCAGGATGCTTTGCCCACCCAAACTCCCATGCAGGAATTCTTGTGGTAACGTCCCATGTCCAACACACATCTGCTCCAAAAACTGTCTGTTAGTACTAGCTCTAAACAGACAGACTGACTTGGGTTCTGTTTTGAAACTTCCCTGGCTGAACATGAAGGAGCTTTGGCTCACTGCTGCAATACTGCCCTTCTCCATTTGCTGAGAATGAATAAGTCCAAACCAAAGTCTGCACTCCTGAGCCCTCGTGCTGTTTGGAAGGCAGTTCTCCCAGCAGTCACTTCAATGATCTGCCCTGACTCTACATCCATGGCAGGAGATTAGAAGCAACAATAAAATAACCTTTAACAGAATATTTTGTATGGTCACTAGGATTCATTAAACACATTACAGGAGTGAGGAAAACATACCACTTCTAGCATACTCAAACATTTATGCAGATTAAATATTTATGCACATACAGCCCTGGATCCTGCACTGTTTACCAGACATACTCAGAATGTGAGCGAGTTCAGCAACATGTTTTTGTCAAGGTCTGTGGTTTTATTCCGAATTTACCCTTTCAGAATCAACACGCCTCCTCCAGTATTTGTAATAAAGCCAACCAAATGTTTCCTATCCTGAAATTTTCAAAGAAACAGTTTCTAGCTGTGATTAATGTTAACATCACCTGAGGGCCACCAGATGGTGCTGTTAATAGTATGTACCGTTATTCTGAACGATCACCGAGTGAAATGAGATAAAACTACAGTTCTTACAATGCCATTCCATTAACTCTACATTTATTAAAAACACCCAAAGTGCTTCTTTTCATGGCGTGTTGTGCCTTTCTTGCTGTAAAGGAGAAAAAAGTTGGTGTTGAGAGTAACACAGTCTACGTAAGCAGAATCCTTTTCAGTTAAAGTTTCCAGGAGTTAGATCCTGTATCAGTGAGCTTCTAGGCATCCAGCCAGGGAAAAGAAAGCACGATCCTGAGTGCCGTTCCTATGCTCCTGATACACTGAGCAGAGGAGCTCCAGCCCAGCCCATGAGACTGCAGAGCAGCGCTGCCTGGCCCAGCGTATGGCTGCTGCATGTCTGCAGCCAGCTACACAGGAACATGCTTCCAGCCGCTAATGGACTCCTTCAGGACAGCAGTCCCAGACACCTACATTCCAGCCAAACCCTACGTTTATTTTGGCTTGTGTTTTTGTCATTTCAGAAAAGAAAGTTGTGTGTTAACACACAGCAGGTCCCAGAGCCTGCAATTCGCTGGGTTGTCACCTGGCTATCTCGGTCTGACTTCATTTCTACCTTTTTGCCCCTTGACTAACAAAATAACAGCTGTGAGTATTTCACAAAAAGCAACTAGGTCATCCCCCTGCTGCGACCACTTTATCAGATGACCACAAGCTGTGCCAGATGACTACAAGCTGTGTGTGTGGACAGAAACAGCCCAGTGTTAGCAGCCCTTATGCCAAGGAAACCCAAAGTGCATGAATACAACATAAACACAGGGCTGGGAAAGTGCCTTTGCTAGCATGGTAAGTTTAAAAACTATGGAGGAGATGTAATTACCTCAGCTTTCAAACAGATTACATGAGATACAAAGTTATGTTGTAGTTTAGCCACAGAGCTATGCATTTATTGTGGTTATGAGAAACAGAGGGGCCAAGTTGGCTATTACCCCATGAATCTTTGACAGTTTACTCTACACCGGTGACAGTAAGCCTGAAAAAAGCTCATGAGTATATGTTCCAAAGCATGTATTTGGACCAAAATGCACGTTGCTCACCAACTGCAATGTGCTAGTGACTGCATGAGATGCTCTGTACTTCAGTGAATTGCAGCCCTGGCTATTAACAGTTTAATAATGGTTCTGTGAATTAGCATTAAATTACAGTGAATGTTACAGAAGAGGTTCTAATATTTACATTGGTGCCTGATGAGTTCCCCATAATTAATGTAATTACACTGAACCACAGAAATTAATATTCAACCAATTATTTTAGAGAGCTATCCAGTCTACACTGAGACTTCTGGAAGACGCCTTCCCAACAACAACAAAGAGGATTCCATACAAGCACAGGTCCCAGCTCTGCCATCAGTTATGCAGGGACAAATTTCATTGCAAGATTGAGGTCTGGATCCCCGCCGAAGTTTCAAAGTAAATTAATTTAACCAGTTTCCAAAGGCTTCACAACATTCCTTTACGTTTACTCTAGAAATACTCCAACACAAAGCAAAAAAGAAATTCCAAGCTCTACCTCAGGCACAACTTCCAACATTCAAAAAACACAACTGAGATAAAACAGTAAGGCTGACACAGCACAGGTACTTAAAGTGCTCCCAGTGTCTACCCAAGGATCCCATCAGGTGGTGAAATACTGTACTTATAGTTCCAGACAGTTTGTTTCATAAGGCAGAAGGATTAATATAACACTTTTTGCCTGCAGGAATCTGCAACACCTTGCTGCTCTCATTCCTGAAAGGCAGAGCTTAAGGAGAGTTTACAGAGACGTGCAAACCCTTAGAAAGTCAGTTGTCTTTAAAATCCCCTGGTGACCCTTCAGCCATCGTTACTCTGAGCAGCCATAATCAAATATTAGCCTAAAGCCCTTTTTCACAATATTTTGTATTTGGAGATGGCTGACCTAATTTCTGATTTGTTTGTTTAGAAGCTGTTTCATCTTCAATCAGAAGACAGACCACTTTCTGCTCTTGCCTGCTATGTCCCATTTAAATAAATAAGCATTATGTTGCTGTTTCATTTCCCTACAGCAAAGCGTAGACAAGGACTTCAGAGATACCGTTCTTCAGGGTAACTGACAGTGTTGAGGGCAAAAGGTTAGGTATGCAAGTCTTACACATTAAAGGATAATTAATCTTGCATCCTCTGCCATCTCCAGAACGGCACTGTAAGAACTGTAGCTTTATCTCATTTCATTCTGTGATCTGTGTCTTCAGCCACTTGATCCTGTCCTGCTCCCACCAGAGTGACTTCATGTTTAAGTAATGATGCTACCAGCAGAGAAGCATTTCTCTTCCTCCACATCCACATTCCCCTCCCCAAATCTACTGTGAATTCCAGAGTAAACAAGAAGCAAACAACACTTGCCAGCCAGCTCACCCAGTATCACATTATGCTTTCAGCCTGCCTGACAGTGAAAGAGGTAGACGTGAAGGCTTCAAGCTAACATTCAAGGAGAAGGTCACAGATGGAAAGGTATTCATTTATACTTCTAATGAAGCACTTCTCCTGTTGTGCCAAAGCTAACTGCTACCTTTCTGAAAGGTACCTGCCTCCTAAAGCGTGGCTACAGTTGACTGTTCCTCCCTTTTCACATGGCTCCAGCACAGCTCTGCAGCACTGCCCAAAAGCACAAACACAAAAACCCAGAGAAAGGAGCACAGCAATTAATGATTTTCATTAAAGGAAAAGGGCCCTTTGCTACCCACTTCCTTTATACCTGCTATCAAGGATTCCCTGCTTGTGGCAGACAGCCCATCAGGAGCTGGGCAAGTCTGAGAAAGAAGTGGCCAAAATCCCAATAGATAGTTGTCTCTTCCCACTACCATTTCCCCTCTCAACTCCCCCAAAGCATCCAACCTCTCCTGGTTCTGACTCCTCTTACTCCTGGAATGGCTGAGAATAGCACAGCAAGTACCCATGGCTGGAAGCAATTGGGAAAAAGAGAGAAAAAGCTGCTTGAACAAGCAGGGAGCATGGCTATTTTCAGCTTCCCATAGCAAACAAATAATTTTCACCTTTCGTTTCCTGTCAATTATCAAAATCTAAATTAACCATGCTTAAGCTGCTCAAGGACGTCTTTCAAAAACATTTCTGCCAGTTTTACCGTCGATATTTTTTCTGAAGCAACTTTTTTAGTTGCTTGCTGCAGCTACAAACGTTACATTATTCAGCTGCTATTGGTATCCAAGACACTGAGTCCTGCTGCACTGTTTGCCCTAATGATTTCCCATGACAGCAAATGCTCCACACTGTTTATCTGTCACCCGAATGCTTTTCAAGCTTGTTTCTTTTCTTCAGCATGAGCTAGTGCTCTCTTCCTCTTATGCTGTAAGACAAGGTGAATGGGCACCCTGCACTCTGTTATGTGCCCACTGATATGGGTTCTTACTCAGGTTGTACTGAAGTAAGCCAGTAAGGTAAAATGTGAATCCAGGAGATACTTGTAAGAACAGCCAATTTAAGGGCCATCTTTGCAATCCTGGGGCTTCTTTAACAAACATGGAATTGCCAGCATTACAAACATTAGTTAGGCTAATAAATAGACAATAGTTTATCCAGAAGGTTAAGATTTACCATTCTTAAAGTCATCCCACAGTTTAATTTGGACATAGGCACAGTCTGGAGGTGAGACCGGGCAGAAAACCCATTCTCTTGGGCCACTGAATAAGGTCAGAAGTGGGGGGAAATTAAAACGAGGGATCTCAGTTGTGAAACCCACAGATTTAACAGTTTTAGCAAGAAACGGTGCAGTAGGTATGAGATGCAGTAGGGAATACTGATGGACATGAGCACAGGTATACATCACATGGCCTGACATCATAGAAGTACACAACCTCACACCCAAAAGCACTGCAACAAAAGAAAGAATGTTATCCCAAGTGCCCTTCACCACTCCCCATCAGCTGCCTCACCAGCCTGGCTGGGTTGTCATTCTAAGTTCACATTCTACAGAGCATAGGTAGCTCAGGTGCAACAGCCTTGATCAAAAATGACCAAAACGAGACATAAAACTCACTCTGCACTTTTTACCACTGGCACAGAGCAAAGTCACTGTGCTCATCCTACCCAGGATCCATGTTCCTTCAGCATAAACGTACAGTCCTGCAGCTGCCGGAGATGATGGGAACAGATTCAATGTCTTCCAGTTGCCATCTTACCTACTACTGGAAAACAAAAGACAATTTCCCCCATTGTAAATTCTTGCCGTGTAAGTGAGGTTAAATGCATGCTGCAGATTGAGTTCCTAAAGGAGTAAGTAGGATCTCCTCTTTCTATCCAGACAGTAACTTTCAGAGAAACTTGCAGGAAGCTAATTAGCTCTAAGACCTTTGCCTCTCTGCCACGTTTGATTGATATCATCCAACAGTTCAAAATTACTAGGGAGATGGACAGACACACACAGCAGAGAAACATACATCTGTTTCCATAGCAAAGAGCTTTAAAAATAGAAAGAACATGACACTGATGTTTCTTTTCAGATATTGCCATGGGGACTCTTCAAGCCACTGTATCCTGAAGCTCTAATCTCGAGTGAAATCTGTCTGCTTAAACAGCTGTAGTAGGAGCCTTCATAATTCCTATGCTGCAGAAATTAATTGGACCAAACTCCTCTGCATATTCAGGACAGTTGAGATGGGAGAAATCTCCTATTGGGTGCTCAAAGATTTAACATAGCTTAATTTCCAGCCACAATACCACATATGAACGGTCCACACGAGTACTGTTACAGTATAGCTTATCTGTCAAACTGATGTATGAGACTAGCTGTAATTTGCTTTTTACTTACTTGATATCCTGTTGTAAGGTAATGCCTTCCTATTCAGCTTTACTTCTGATTTGCAATACTTTATTAAAAATTGGACAATAAAATACTGCTTAGAGAAACTGTTCATGAGGAGAAGCATTAACGTTGGGTTGCCAAGAGATTTCTGTACAGGTATGTGCTAATTTAATACATCAATATATGTATGAGAACAGCAGGTTGAACTGGCAGCTGTTCCTTCGGCAAATATGCAGCAGCCACTCCAAGGCACCGCACAAAACACTGCATCAGTTATCTACCCTCAGGGGTAACACTAACAGCTTCATGAGTCTGGAACCCTCTGCATATTCAGAACAAGCTCTGACACTCCAATCATGCTATCAAATAGACAGCCAAACTCTGCAGAGGAGCTGCTGTATGTCCATAAAGCGATTCTGTCAGATTCTAAGTAGCAGTAAGGATTACTCCAAAAGGTGCAAACAGCTAATTTCTGCCCAGCCTCGAAAGCCTGCACAACTTGGACTTGATGATCCTTGTGGGTCGCTTCCAACTCAGCCTATTTTTTCATTCTATGTAGTAATTGGTCCAAACACACAGCAGCGAAGACCAGCTTGCCCTTTGTCCCACACTTAATGGTGATGGCTGTGCTGCAGTCTTTGGAATGATCTGGAAAAGCCTGAAAAATTGGGCTATTTTTAAATTCCTCTGATAAAAGCAGTCATTTTTGTCTGTAAATACAAGCCTGTGTTTTTGGCTTGTATCTGTTGTATAAAGTATGAATTCTAGTGCCTCTTTATTTGGATGTAGGAGTTCAGAAAAAGAAAGATGGAACACTTCAGTTGAAGGTCCAAGCAGAACAGCAAAGCAGCAGTGCCTCAGAAGACCCATTTCAGAGCAGCTACAGCAACAAACTGAAATGTTACAGGACCGACAAGCTTAGGGTGAGCAGTAAGTAGAAACGTTTCACGAAAAGGTCAACTTCTGTTTAAGTTTTAATCTTGTAACTTGAGGAATTTCGATAATGGGAGGAAGACAAGCTGGCTAATGCTATGGCAGAAGAAATCCAGAGTTTCACCTTACCTGAAGTAAGCTTTGGTCTGCTTTAAATAAAACAGCAATTTGGCTGGCTGCCAGATGATGAAACCAAACATATTGAGTACCAGAACAGAAAGCAGAAAGCAATAATAAATCAGTTCAGTTTAATCAGCATAGATAGTAGGAGATAAGTGGCAGTCAATACAGGGTAGATGTTAGCAGCAGCCCAGTAGAAGCCTCGTAATTGTGCTAGATGGATGTTGTTCTATAGACGTGGATGAGAAGAAGGCCAAGAAGGCCTAAGCTATTAGCATGTTTTACATAGGGCAGTGCTTATTGATAGAACGTACAAAACCTATCTCAAATATCTGAACTAACTGCTCTACATGACCACGCCTACTAACCAGTTTTGCACGAATATTTAAGGTCGCCAGCATACAGTTTGGTGAGCAACTTTGTCTACAGCAGATGCCATCAGGGAGAACCCCCCAGAAACTCCTGGATTCCCTGCCCAGGGAGTTCACCAGCATATCCCAGCATACAAGCTGTGCACAGCACAAGCCAGCCATGAGTTTCTGGCATTCTCCCAAAGCCCTGCCAGCAAACCTCTGCCTTGGATCATAGAATCACTGAGGCTGAAAAAGACCTCTAGGATCATTAGGTCCAACTCTTAACCCACCACCACCATGCCCACTAAATCACATTCCTCAGTGCCACATTCACATGTTTCTTAGCACCCCAGGGGCAGCGACTTTGTCACTTCCCTGGGCAGCCTGCTGCCATGTGTCTGGCTGAAGCTCCACCACCCACCTTGTGTGCAGGCAGACACATCCTCTGTGCAGAGATCAGCTTCAGAGTTCACTGACCAACATGGAGCAGCTCAGTAAGTGTGCTGGCTGTCCACATGGACACCATTCTGTTAATCAGTTACATCACGACTGCAACTAAAGGGTAAGTTTGAGTTTTATCTGGATACAACAATCGTAGTCTACATACAACACTCCGCAGATTTTCACCACAGCATCCACTATATTTTCTGTAACGGTCACTTGGCAATCATTCTGACACAAGTCACATATCATTCCTAAGGCACGCATGCTGACCTTGCAAGCTATTCTCCTGATCCTACTGTATGTGAGTCTGGAAATGGGAGCACAAGGGAGAAAGCAAGTAAGAGGTTTTGATTTCTGCAGCCATTAGGCTTAGCGGCTGGAGAACTGTTGGGCATCCAACTCCCTCTCCTCATCCTGACTTGAGCTGCCCAGACACCTTTGCAAATCCCTTTCTCACTTCCAAAACCATGTAAGAACCAGAAAGCTAAACTTTTCTGACAAAGATGGTTGTTCTGAATCTCCTAAGGGAGTCATTGAGCCTCTCCTTTTATGAAGAGAGAAGTCAGCTGAAAGAAACAATAGAAGAACTAATGCCATTTGCTAAGATGGATTGCTATTATTTGAGCTGTCCATCCACACGTGTTTGTCCAGAGCATATTTTTAGTACTAGGAGCAACGTAGTTACAGATCACAGAACAGTCAAACTGCCAGAAAACATGGACTGACTTACCTTCATCAAAATAAATCACAGCAGGTTTTGTACTCCCATAACTCAGAAGCCAAGGGTGACCTTGAGGCAGAAGTTGATTAAAGCTGTCACGCAAAGCCCAGTGTTATATTTTATAGCCAGTGATGCCAAGCTACCAATTGAACCATGCCTGCCTGTGTCTGCATGGTAGCACAGAGCTGAGATGCTGCTCCTAACTAACAAATGATACAGGTACATTCAGCAGTGGCCTGATCTGCTCCCTAAATGACAACCCCTTCACGTTAGGCTGTTAAGCAAATACTGCTTCAAGTGCCTCAAACAAAAATAGAAATGAATACGGAACAATGGACAAGATTAAAAAATGGCTATGTACACCCAAGCTGCAAAAGACTATCAAAAACCAGATCCTCACCTGGGGCAGACATCAGCATAAGAACTCAGCCTTCAGCAGAGCACTTCTGCATGCATCAGCCACGCACCTACACACTGCAGGGCCCAAAGCAAAGAGTTTCACTGCCCTTGGGAGCCTCTGCCCACTCACCTGAACCACTGTTGCAGGAGCAACCGTGGCTTCACCGTGCGAAATGCTGATAAAATCATTCATACAAAAGAAAAAAATAGAATCACAGAATGGCTTGGGTTGGAAGGGACCTTAAAGATCACCTCTACTCTCAAACCTCTTCCCAAGGGCAGGGACACCCCCCCCCAGCTCAGGGCCCCATCCAGCCTGGCCTGAGCACCTCCAGGGATGGGGCACCCACACTTCTCTGGGCAGCACAGCCAGGGCCTCACTGCCATCTGAGTGAAGATTTTCCTCCTAACATCTAATTTTAATCTCTCCTCTTTTAGTTCTCCCTTGTCCTGTCACTACCCGACAGTGCAAAAAGTTGGAAGAATTTCTATGGCGTGCTGTGACAGTACTACAGTTAACAGGGGCACATCAGCTCTGGGGACCCTGTTCAGCCACTGAAAACCCACAAGATGGAAAAGCATGAGAAAACCCTGTGTTCCAGTGCCATCAGCACAACAACATAGAGCTTAAGAGCCCCAGAGCTCCGCTCCAGACTGGAGCCATGGCAACAGGAACAGCAGCAGCGTGCCATGCAGCCAGGCTGTGCCAATCTGCCCACTGCCCAGCCACTGCCACAGGGTCCATGCCCTCAAGGCCATCCACACAGCAGGGCTCAGGAGCTAAAAGCCCAGGTCTTTGTCCTAGGAGGATGCAGAGATTTTCAGGCGAAACGTGCCTGTATTTTTCCAAAATAAGATATATTTATGTAGAGGACTTGGATAATTTTTACCTTTCAAAGCATCATATCCTTATTCAAGCCAGGTTACTCCTTCATCAGTTTTCCCTGTGAACACCAAGTTCCACTAATGCTGATTCCTGGATTTTATACCATACAGAAAGTTTGTGAGGCTGGCCTTCCCAAAGGCAAGTACTTTTGCTGAAGTTTTGATCTAAAATAGCTCAGTCACTTTTGTTAAAGCTGAGGTTTGACAGAAGGAACTTTATCTTCATCACAGAGAAAGCACTTTTTTGAACAATCTGGGACAAGTATTTAAAAAAATATATCAGAAGATCCTCACCGTATCAGGATATCCTCACTGAAGGACACGCTGAAAAAAGAACAAGAACTCAGTAATATACTTAAAAATGGTATTCAACGTTTTGTACAGTTTTGTTCCTAGTGGTTTAGTGTGTACGAGAGCATCTTCTTTCTCATTTCAATCAGATCTCCTAAGCCAAATGAGGAAGACTCAAAGAGACAAAGTTATCAGATTCATCCCACCTAACTAAGACAGTCAGTCCCAACCATAAGTGGCTGAGAAAAAAGACAGCAAGTAGCCATCCAAATTTTCAGTGATCGTTCTCTTCCTTGCCTCAAAGGCAAGCCTGATTTTTATGCTCTTTGCCTTGTAATGGGAGAGACCAAATTCAGAGCACAGGCCCTGCCTACCTTGCGGTGGCATTCTGCAGTCTGCTTAGTAAATTTCTCAAAACTCATATTGGGGGTAGGGAGGAAAGACAGAAAAAAGACATGTGAAAAGAAATGCCGGATAGAGGCAAGAGTATATGCAGAGTCTGATGATCAGAGATTACCTACAGAAAATACAGCTGCTGCAGCCAATTCTGACTTTCCACCGTGATAAAACCTGACATTTGCAGTGTTTGAGTAGGATGCCAGCGACTGCCACCAGCAAACAGCTTTCTCTCACTTTATCGGTCACAGTAATTTTCCTGAGTTTGGCTCAGTAGAATTGAAGAAAGAAGATAAGAGCTTCTTTACCTTCCCACTTGCTCACAGACATCAACCTGAACTGCTAGAAGAGAAACTGCAGGAGGTATAGGATGTGTATTTAACTCCAGGGATATTTTCTAAATTGCTCACAGCAAACAGCTCAGCTGGCTCTGCTCGTAAACTCTGACATGCAGTCAGCACAGCACCATTGCAGATACGTGAAAGGTATTCAGAACAACCTTGCTGCTGTTTCTGGAGTCAAACAAGGACTAAGTATGAACTTACTCCAGTATATACTCATCAATTTACCTATATTTACTGTCTAGTGAAAACGGTTGTATCTTCCTCCTATTACTGTCCCTGCTTAACATCCATAGCACTAATGATGTCAGCTGGCTACTCCCCTACGCTGTGCAGAGTTCATTATTGCAGTGTTCAGGCTGTTTATACATTAAAACACTACAAAGCAGCCAGATAAGAGCCTCAGCAACTGCCTCCTAATTGGAGAAAAGTCCTTTCCCTAACAAGCTTTTCTCCGCTGTCAGCAAGCTTCTTCTCAGGAAATGATGCTGTAGTATTGTAGCAAAACTCAACACGAGAGCTTATTCAGTAATTGACTCATAATTATAATTGATTTTAAAACATGTCTTAGTCCATCCACCTTCTCTCAAGCAAAAAGATTCACATGTGCAAGGGGGGCAGCCAGCACACAGGCATCTTTCCCCATGAGGTCTCAAGACAAGACAAGGGGACCAAATACACCAGTCTTTGCTGTGCCTTCTGCATCCTTCCAAGCCTGCTGAGGATATGTAGGCTTGGGATGTGCTTTTCACTCCCTTTAGAAGCTCCCAGCAATCAGGATCTTTTCTTCTCTCCCACCCGCCTCCTCACCTTTACACATCTGTAGGACTTATACAATGTCCTTTATCTCCTTATCTGGGTATGAAGGACTCTGTCTTCTGCTTTCATCCCTGTGTGGACTTGTGTAGGCTGTATACCCATATAGATAAATACTTCTCCAGGTACATACACAAAAAAATAATTGACCTACTGGATTTTCTGTCTTTCCACCACTAAGAAAGTTTTCATTCTGCGTTGTACTTCTGTGCAAATATTTTCCAAGTTTAACTGATGGCAAAGTGTAAACACTTAAAGTGTTCTGTAGCAAAGCAGAATGGAGGCGGTCACCTTTTAGATGCACAGTGCAGCGCATTACAGCCTTGCTGTTGAAACAGACTGACAAAATGCATTCAAAATAAAGTTTGATATGAAGATTCAACCTATTTTTTCTTGACTAAAGCCATCAGTTCTCATTCTGTTCCTGCTGGCCGACATAATAACGCTCTACCTTCTCCAGAGCCCCCCTACCCATACTTGATCTTCCGTGAATACAAGTCATTTTATTTTCCTTCATTGATTCAAAACAATGCATTGTTTCCTCTCGTATTTTGCAGACCTTTTCAGATTTTGGAAAGCAAACTCAAATACACCATATTTTAAATACTACTAAAGAAGAAGGGATCAGTACCTGCATTCCTGGAGAAAAGGCATGTGGATTTGCCAGCTGCAGGACTGCCAAGATAATTTTCCTTTCAGAAAGCACCTACAGGAATTGCCACACATCCTCTCCTTCTCCCTACCCTTATGGGAGCACAGTCACATCCAACACAAATTTTTAAAAGAGCATTCTTTCCTGAAACGCCACAGGACCCAAAAGATGAATCTGCCAGCTTATATCTCTGTCACTTGGACACATTGCCAATAGCTATCTTTGACTTCCTCTGACTCAACTGCTAGCCCAAGACAAGGAGACCATATCCACATCCTAACAAGCTCTCAGTCCCTACAGCCCACACTATCTTATGATATTGCTCTGAATCAGCTGTCATCAGCTACAAAAATCCATCTCCTCTTGTTTCCAATATGTTCGAAAGAGAAAATGATCTCAAACATTTTGGAAAAGATCAAATCCAGATTCTTGGGGCTGTTTTACCCAGCTGCCAAATACTCACTCCTGGAATGCGAACATGGGACAGAAAAAGTCAATAACGTCAAGGGTTATGAAAAAAAAAAAATCAAACTGGAAGTCTAAAATTGAACTTTTTTTTTGCTCTAACTCAGCACTCATTGTCAAAATAATGAAACTTCCATCCAAGGGGTATTAGAAAAAAGTTTGTCATTACAAAGCAGTCACATGTTAAAGCTTTGAGTATTACAGAGCCCATAGGAAACCAGCAGTCTTACCTTCAAAGCAGCAGCCCAAGGTAGGTTTGGGAAAGAGAAGATTGGAAAAAGAGTAAAAAAGTTGTGAATAGTTGCCTCTCAATTATTAATTGTGCACACACCTGACATAGCATTAGATTACGGAAGCTTCTGTCATCACATTTCCTTACAAATCTCAACCTCTGCTTCATTTGTCTTTCTGTTTCATTTCATTCAAAGTAGGGTAATATCTCTGGGAAAATGTGTTCCTATTCTGTGATATATAATTACTGTCCCAGGACAGCTCCCCCCATTTTCTGCAGGCAGGGGGACATGCATACGATATCACAAGGCAAGGGATCACAAGGCAAGTGAAAGAGTTGCAGTGCAGACTAGCACATAATACCTGTGGCTACGTTCTAACCTGCTTTTATGGTGAGCTAAGCCTACCCAATGAAAAATTAACCCAGTGAGAAAGTGAACTGCAGTCAAAAATATCTGCATTCAGCGCTGGATTATACAAATCACTCAGAACGCTTTGTACGTTAATACTCTGTCCCAGGCACAAGGATGTACAGTACGTGACAATTAGCCTACAGACATGCTTTGTTAATGTCAAGAAGAAGTTGGGAAACACAAGGATCTCAACATAAGAGAAAGGTACTGACACAGGCTGCATTCTTTTCATCTACATGTGTCCAATATCTTATTTGCACATGAAAGGACCTTATTTTATTCTCGAATCCTTGGTTTCTTTATTGCTTTGGTAATTTCAGCAGCTAAAATCTGCCTTTTTCACCCAGTCCCATGCACTACTGATCAAAAACTGAAACACACGCATTTGGAGGTGTTTCAGTGTGACCAAAGCAAACACTACGGAGACTTCAGCCCTCAGTCCTCCATCCCAGCAGCAGCAACCAAGGCTTAATTAGCACTGCTGTTTATGTCTCCAACATACACCAGCCTCAGGTGCTTCGTGAGGAAATAGTCCTTTAACAGACAGCCACATCAGGGTCTGCTCTTCATAATGAAGTTCATCCTATGCTTTGGAAATACAAAGATTTTAGCCTCCTCCAGTACTTTTTAATGTTAAGATGATGAATCAACCTCTTCTTCTCATCAGCATTTAAAAGATGTTGTGAATCACCAAAATACCTCAAGGGAAAACTAACCGTGGTCACAAAGGCTTCTAATCCACTAAATTAATATTTGAGCCACTTCACCCAACTCTTTGCATCAGGCTGACCGCACTGATGGCTTTTTCAAATAGGGACTGCTGTATTTCAGATTAATTTAACTCCCTGCTGGGGTTTGTCCTTGTGCCCTTGATTTCCCCAGCAGAGTTAGGCTGAAGATTATGAGTAGCTGGAATGAATGCTAGCCAGAATTACCTGTGCCAAGGAGCAGATGGCTTGGAGCATGTTGAGCTGACACTGTTTGTCAGGGCCATTGGTTGCCAGCAGTCTCCAGCCTCACTGTTCTAAGAGCTGGCAAACAAACAAACAAACAAACAAACAAAAAAAAAAACAGAATTGCAAAGGATGACAATTAAAGGTAAATTATTTCCTGTACAGGATAATTGACATACACAATAAATTAAAAAAAAAAAAAAAAAAAAAAAGAGACATTAAGCAAAGAACACAGCTATGTCTGGGAGATTAGTAGGCTGTTTTCTAATGATGAAGATGGTGGCTGCATGGAGAACAGAAAATAAAGAAAAGGACACATTCAGAACTTAACAATTTCTTTTCCTTTCTTGGGTGCTTTATGCTTCTGTGAGCCACAGATAGTAATATGACAATAAATGCAACAGGGTTTCACCAAGAAGAAACAGCTCCTCCTAAAGAATAAGGACAAACCTGCAGAAGGCGAGCATCAAAGGAGCTTCTGAAGAAAGCTGTTTGGGATGTGGTGAAAAAGAGAGACAGCGTGAGCCAGAAAGATGCACAGGCTCAGCAGGACCCTGGTAGTGCCACAGCAGTTGTGCTGGCTCTGACCCGGGTGCCCTGCAGGTGAGTGCTGAGGAGCAAAACCAGGGCAGTCCCTGCACTGAAACCACAGCACCACTTGGCCCTGCTGCTTTCAGACAGCTTGGTCTTAGAGCAGAGCAGCTGCACAGACAGCATCAGTAGCACAGTGCACTTTCCAGCCCCCCAGATCCTGCTGCCAGCCAAGAAGAAACAGGCCATCTGCTCTTCTCGTGCAGCAAGCCACACAGGCAGTGCTTGGAAGCAATGCACTGATGGCTTGTTCCCTGAGGAGAGCAGAGCTCAGGATGGCCCCAACAGCAAGGCCACAACCCTTCGGGTTTAAACTTGGCCTCCAGCACCAGAGGCTGGTGACAATGTCCATTAGCAGCCCTGGGCAAACCATGAAGCGGGAACCCAGTCCAAGAGCCCAGCCAGAAGCAGAAGGAACCAAAGGCAGCTCCAGCATAGGTGAGCACCCACCCAGAAGTGAGGCAGGAAGCGCAGCCAGGGCCTGTTAGTAGTACCAGGCTATGATACAGGCTGGTTTATTTACCAATAGGGATGCACGCAAACACTGATGCTTCCAAGATCCAGACTCAATAGCATTCACTTCTGGAGGAAACTCTAACAAAATGTATAACATGGATTATACAAGTCAGTATTCCTTCAGTTATGAGATCTCTGCTTTAACAAGCTTAGGCATTTTTCCTTTTGTTTAAGGAAACAAAGATTTGTCTAAAGCAGGACTACCTTCCACCACAGCTCAGTGATGGGGAAGCATGGATATAAATGACAGCTGGGTCAGGCACAACTCTGCCTCCCTGATGGCACAGTGCTCTTCAGAAGTCACAGCATCCTCTCACTCTGTGCAGGCAAAAGGTACCTTATGCTTTTTCACAGTCTAGAAGTTCCTTGCTTTTGTCTATGTAAGAGATTTCCTCCAACTCAACCTGTTGGCTGGCCATTATTCCAGCACAGGATTCCTTGCTGTGACTGAAAAACAAAATCTGGACTTCAGACTGCTCTGCTAAACTCAGGAGAATCATCTGTCACAAATCAGCTAGAGCTAATCTAACAGAGACATTCCAGTAGCTAGAACACTCTGTGCCAAAGGAACACCAACAGTTAGTACAAGTTGTCACCTTCATTATGTGAACAACATTCAGGACCTGTCAGCCTACAATAGAAAGCTTCCCTGTTTCCTTAAGGTGGAAAAAATGTGCAGCTGGTGTGCATTTCTAAGAGGGAAAACATACTTGTGCACAGCATACCTGTACTCAGTCTAACACTATGTATTTCAGTGGGATTGCAGCCTGAGCAGAAAATTCGCTTGTTTGTAGGCTAACTGCTCTTCCTAAAGTTACCCACTTCATATAAAAGGCTTGTTAATGTATTAAGCAGAGACAAAGCAGAGTCAGAGGTATTTGGTAGAGAGGAATTTAATTTTTCATCAGTTAAGTATGCAATCAGTCTTGTTTTACAGACTGTTATTAGCTGGCATTATCAATAAGTCTCATTCAGTTTCTCCCCCTTAATTGCACCGCATTAACAAAATTAGGAGATTCTAACAGAACAAAAATAGCAGATTATTTTGAAAACAAAATTAGCAGGTTGAGGCACCATGGCTCTTACTGAGAGAAAGCAAGTGGTCACAGGTAGCAGTGAGCCTCAGTAGGTAACAACTATCTGTACACTCTGCAATGGGGCTTGGTTGCACTTTGATGTAATACTGTCTAAAAACTGGCACAACTTTTGTTTTGAGAGGAATTAAAATCAACAGTAGATCAGAAAACACCTTTCTCACAAAAAGCCACAACAAGACAATAATTTACAGACCTACAGAATGAACAGAAGCATTTCGTCTTTTGTCTGAAACCTCGTCACTTTTTATCTCATTCCATTTAGATCTCGCTTTTTCCTTAACAAATAGAGGTGTAAAACCTGAAGTATCACTACTCAGTTACTGCATATTTCATAGACAAGTGCTACAAAGGTGTTATCATCTATTATCAAAGGTGTTATTATCTGACTTTCAAGGTAACATTGTCCTGTGAGCCATGCTTGCACAGTTGCCAATTTTTCCCAAGCAACAAGAGTACAGGGAGTGATTCATTAATTGGTAACATGGATAAGATGAAGTTAAGCCTCATCTGAAAGCACAAAGAGATAACCATGTTCCACAGAGAGAATTTCCAAAAATTAAAACATCTGTCTATAAAGTTTCCTGATCACCAGTGAAGTTCTTCACCTAGAAAATAATTGCACTTCAAAAATCATCCACATGATTTGTCAAATACCCTGTTTTCTGTGCATTTTCTGTGCATCTTCTGTGCTTCTTAAATGTTTTCCTAGAACCCAGGAAAACAAGTGCTTCTGTCTCCCACAGATCTTACCAGCTTTGTACAGCAGAACAATTTTTTTTGTAGCATACCACATCCATAGTTCCTAGAAAAGAGTTAAAAGCAACCTCAATCCTAGCAGGTTTATAGCTTACCTGCTCTCAGCAGACTGTTCCTTCTAGGCTGCCTGTGTGCAACAAGGGAAAGGCCCTTCTTGTGCTCTTGGAAAGCTTCAGTCGTAACATCCCAAAAATGAACCCAGCATTCAGTTCCCACAAGCCAGGCAGCTCCAGGGCATGCTGTTTCACCAGATTCCCTCATAGATCTTTCTTTATGTGTGCTATACACTGGCATTAAACAACTCATTCGTTCTTTTAGGGAACACAATACATGTTCAAGGTTGGGCCGTTGCTCTTAAAGAGCCTTTGGGATTTCTTGCCTTCCTCCTAACGTGGCTGCCTCTCTTCTCACACTTCTACTCTGCATTTCTGTCTTTCTCACTAATAGGATAAATAAGGAGAAGCTGCCATTTTACCTTGCTGTTCTGTGTTACTGCTGAGCAGAGGTGGAGGTGTATATACGTGTGCCAAGCTCTTCCCAGGCCAACAGAAATAGCTATGGCAAAAACAGAGTGAAATCCTTTCAGAGATATTTGAACAAAGGCACAACTGTTACTCTGAAGGCAACTCTAACCCTAAATTGGCAGTAAAAATCTCTCAGTAACTACTCTTCAGTGTGAGTGGTGAGCATCTTCATCTTGTACATCTCTACCTCTCCACAAAAGCACCCTGCTCCCCTCTCCACTTCCCTGCCGAGAATTCAAGCACCTTACAGGTCAGGTAGTCTTCACCTCTCCCAAGCATCCTCCCATCCTGTTCACTTCACAGCACATCCCCCCTCCTGGTGCCCTGGAGGCAGCCTGAGCTGTGGCAGAAAAACTCTTGGAGTAAGAGGGAGGAAATCCCCATCTCTGAAAAGCATATCCAGTGCTCATTGCACAGCTGGCACAGTCCAGGCTCAGCAATACCTGCACATTCATTTGCTCTGCATTTATTCCAATTCTATGGCTATAGATCAGATAGGTACCTACTACTGTTATGCCATCTCAGAAACTGGAGATTCCTATAGAAACAACTTGAAACGCCATCTAATTCTGCTAAAAGCACCATTACTTGAACTTCTGTTTAAATTTAATCTAAATTTTATCTGTTCTTATAGAATTTTCTTCCAGCCAGCTTCAAAGTGCTAACACTGTACCCCAACTGTACCCTAAGTTCTTAAACACTGCTAACTGAAATTGCTTCTTCCCTCAGCACTGACAAACGTCACCCAAACAGTTGGATTTCAACAAGCACTGGAAACTTCAGGTCCCCAAAGGGGACTCACACTTCAGATGCTCTAAGATTCATAGCTTCTCCAGTGCACGGTGTTCAAAGCCACCAACCTCTGTCAAGAACTTTGCAGAACTGCCAAAAATACGCTCGTTTCAATGAAGAAAATTCAGTAAGACAGATTCCATTTTCTCCATTGGTCCAATGTCTTCAGCACTGTATCTTTTGTATAACTGAGTCTAGAGACCCTAATTCAGCAGAATGTTTCATCATTCATTTAAAAACTACTTACGCTTCACTAAATTAGAGCTTCTGGGGTTAGTGATTTCTGCACCGCTGAGGGGAAAGGTGCACAAAACTTATTTTTCAGACTCAGGCAAGTATATGAACATATTTAAATGAGAATCCAGCCTTGCAGAGAAAGATTTCTATTAAAAACATTATTACTAGCCTGAAAAAAATAGACAACCATTACAGCAGTCTTTTTCTGGTATTTGTGCCTTAAAGAAGTACTTCTCCCTTCATCCAGTTCATGCACATCAGTAAGAGATGGGAATCCAGATATTCCAGGACAAGGCAGCCCAGGCTGGGCAGCAACACAGTGCCTGCACTGCATTTGCCTGAAGAGTGATAAGCTTGTGCCAATACATCTGCCAAAGGCAGGACACTGCTAAGAGCTTCATGGGGATAAAAGGCAGCTGCCAGCCCACAGCCACAGGGCTGCAACACTGGTGAATGAAGACAATTTACTGATTAATCCTTGTCATCCCAGAGGTTTGTCCAAACCTGGTAGTTCATAAGAACTACACTAACAGAAAGAGGTAACCTCCTCTTCTCCCTTGCTCTAATCTGGGTCATTATAAATGAAATGAAACGAATACCCCGAGGAAGCCTATGAATTTTTTATTTATTTATTTATTTATTTTGCCACTTGGAAGCAATTTTCAATTTCACCATTCAAAATGTGCATGAATCAATTGAACATATTTAAATGAGCCCAATGGGCGAGTCAGTCGCAATAAGATAATTTTCTCAGGAATGAAATCTGCCTCCGTCCCTTCAATAGCCCTGTTTCTTCCACAAAATATCACCCACGTACACTCACTTATCCATGTATGAGGTTGCTATAAATAACAGAATGTCATCTATCAGAACACCTATGATACAGTAAAACAGGTTGTGTATCTCTGACCTACAACCGTATCTCATTTCCAGAGCGTCATTATTTTCCCTTCCAAAGCAGGTAATACTGAAAAATCAACAAATTCTTGGCGTTTTGAAAATCAACAAGTTGGTATTGAGCACTTGTGTAGATGCTTTAGATTAGAAGTGGCTTTGATTTGCCTTAAGATGAGGAGACTCCCAATATGATTCCAAGACAGGGGGGAGAGTTGAAATCTCTGGAAATAAATCTCCCATTTGGGCTACTCGCATTTACTCCATCTGTTAACCAAGTACTACAGAGTACTTGTTGCACAAATTCAAGATTACTTGTAACAGAATCAAGTGTATCTCAGAACAGATTCCTTCCCATTATCCCTCAAAGCCTCACATTGCCCCCAGAGCGTGTATCATCAAGCTGCAGGGAGTGAAGCACTCCTTTTGGCAGCAAGGCCAACCATCTGCAATTTCAGCATCAGCCAGCTCCACATCTCCTGTATAAAGACACAGAGCTGTGAGAAATCAAAGACTAGTGTGAGTAGATTTACCTCAGAAAACAAGGGAGAATCACAATTCAATGGAAGAATGTTCAAACATTGACTAAAAATCAACAAGTGGGGCAAAAATAACTGTAAACTATGGAGAATGATGCACCTGGAATTAATTTTTGGTCTGCTAAAAATACGGCTAAGGCAGTACATTTCATTTTATATCCGGCAGTAAATGCCACTATGATTTACTTTAATTTCCAACAAAAGTAAGCTGTCACACATCTTAAAGATACGTGCAAGCATTTGAGCATGAGCTGATATTAAGATTTAATCATCCACTGGCTATGGAAGGGTATTAGTTACCTGTTGGGTTGCCTTTAATCAGTCCCAACAAAATTAAAAGGAAACATTTTTTTTTAATTTAAAGAGAATTTAGATATGCCATTAAACCGATTCCCTCATGCCTCAGATTTTGCAACCACTGTTGCACTTGATGTGCCATAAGTCCACCCCAATTTTCCTTCCTGTCAGTAGGAGACTTTGCTTCAAGGATCCTGGATCAAACTGGAGCAGGAATAGGCTTAGATTTTGTTTTCTTGTGAAAGCTCAGCACAGGGTCACCCCATTCTGCATGATGCTGTGCACTTTCCCACCACTAACTCCATGCATTCCTTTTATCCTTCGCTCAGTTCAAGAGCAATGCTGAAGAAGTTGGATGCTTTTCAAAAGGGATGTTTTCTTTTGTCAACTTAAGACTTACTGATCTTTAATAAAAGAAAAAAAAAAAAGAAATTAGGTAAAAGGAAAAACAGCTTAAAAGTTTTTCAAGTAGTGTCTTCAAAGTGTTTGTTAAAAAGAGATTTCTCCATGTCCAATATAGATAACAGGAAGACATGAAAAAACATGACAGTGTTAGTAGTGAAAAGACATTACTCTTCAGCCCGAGAGAGGATTTGAACAAAAACGATTCAGACATAGGTAGATCATCATTATTTGTTCTGATAGTTCACGTTCTGAACTACAGAGAGAAAAACAACTTAATGGCCCCCCAAAAGCAGAAATCTGACATTCTTTTGTGCTCCACAAACAAACCTCAATAAGAACTAAATAAAACAGTGATTGAGGGGTCACACCCCTATGGGTTTTGGGGGTGGTTGTTTCCTTTTTCACTCACGAAACTGTATGTATAATCATTCACAAAATCCTTGCCATCTTGTTAAAACACTTTAAACCCAGCAGATCCCATGTGAACCAGGCAGCAGAAGAGCTCTGGAGATGCTGGCTGTGATCCTGGTTTGCAGCTGGCCCAAGCTGGGCAAGCTCCTTTGTCCCCTCTCTCTGCATATCTCCCCCAGCAGAAAGGAGCACTCATTTCCTTTAGAAAGTACTACTTGCAGGTGAGTATAACAGAAAAAAATGTGTCACTCATTACTGCTTTGCATGACAAATGACATTTGTCCCCAGAACTCTATGAAAACCAAACCTACTTGCATACATGATACATTCCATTAAAGTCACACTCACAAAATCACGTTTTACCCATAAAAATCAATCACATGTTCATTGCATGGAATTCTAGCAAAAGGAATTTGTAAAGCGATAGAGCATTACATAGACAGGTCCTTCGTGCAGAACCCCTACACGTGCCTATAAATATTTAATCCAAATGAAAAATCTTTCAGACATTACCTATCTCTGTCAGATTACCTGCACTGTATTTTTGTTGCACAAGCCATATTTTGCTAATTTCCTTTCCTTTCTATCCAGAGAGGTGACGGGTGCCCCATCCCGGAGACACCTGAGGTCAGGCAGGAAGGGGTCTGAGCTGATGGAGCTGTAGGTTTTCCTGAGCACTGCAGGGAAATTGGATTAGATGGCTCTTAAGCGTCCCTTCCAATTCAAACAATTCAATGACTCTATGATTCTTAAAACCAAGAATTATTGATAAATGTTCACCTGGGTTACTATCCATGTTTAGCAACCTGAAGGATAGGAATTCTTCCACTTAATGCCAAGAGAAACATCCCACACTGCTGATATTTTATGTATTGTGTGTATGCACACTTGGATTATTAGAGGTATATGACATATGCAAACTCCATCTCCATTACTCTTATCCTTACGTTACTCCAACCTGTGTATAAGGAAGGATCACAGTAATACCAGAGTCTGAACTATAAAATCACTTCTTAACCTGCAGTACCATATAGCTTAACTGATATGTCTTTATATAGCCTTTAGGCAGCACTACATCTACTGTATTTGTATTTTAGTTCATATGCCACTTTCAAGTCTTCAATATTTCAGCGAAATTACAAATTAATGAGATAGGTCGTCTCTGTTACAGAGATAGCAGCAATCTGTAAAAGGGTATTAGGAAAAGAAGTAATTTATTGGCTCAGGAAGGTTCCAAGTGAGCAGTCGCATTAGCATGACAGCAGGAGGTCAAGAGGCTCGTTAGCAAGCAGTTACAAGATAGGCAACTCAGTATTTTATGGTAGCAGGATGTAGGTGCGATGCACACCTCAAGAAAAGCCACTGCCAGGGCCTTCACTTGGGCAGCAACTTCAATTGCCTTCATGCCCATTCAAACCCACCAGGTACCCAAAGCTGCAATAGGAAATGGCTTATATCCTCGCCACAAACAAGCTGGTGCATCTCACTGATGCCCGAGTTCACGTTTTCAGTTTGAAAAACAAAAGCAAAGTAGTAGGCTAGGTTTGAAATCTGGGGCTGGGACAAGGGGAGAATGGAAAGGGGAAAAAAACTGTTTGGGAGACACGCTGGAGGAAAGACAGCAGCAAGGCATGGCTCCACTGATTCCAGTGCCTATTGGCCATTTTACACCCACTGAGGATGGCTCTAGGTCATTTTTAAAAGACCCACCAACAGGCTCAATCCTCTTCATGCCATTCATTCACACAGGGGCAAAATGACTCCAACGCCCTTGCAGAAGCACCCAGCCATGCCAGCAGGCTGGCACGCATTGCTACCACTGCCTTCGGGCTTGGCTGGATCCCTCTCCTCTCCTCTCCTCTCTCTCTGGTCAGAAACACCACAGCCTTTAAACAAGCCTTAAATAAGAGATTAAAGCAGAGACATACAAGTGTTTTTGTCTAAGTCAAATATGTAGAATGCAGTAATTGCCTCTGAATGTGCCTCATGACTGATATCGGCAAACACTTTAATTATTAATTGAATTTCTTCAAACTAACTGTATCAAAGACCAACACATCAACTCTTATCAAAACTGTAGCACTCCAAGACATCAGTATTATTTCTAATTAAACACATGGGTACCAATATGAAAGGGAAAGAACACGATCTCAGTTATTTTCATAGATCTCAGATGCTGCTTAAATTTTGCAAGAAGCCATTACTCTTAAGCACTATGAGTTATTTCTCATTAAGAGCTGATTTACTTATTTTAACAGAAACATCAGATGTTGCTTTCTGTTAGAAGTGTTCTGGACTAATTTTGGTCTCACTAAAAATGGCAACACCAACCTAGCATAAATATCAAAGCAAGAGCAGAATCATGATCAGACCCGGTAAACCAAAACCAAGCAGATCTGCAAAGGCTTTGCTCAGCAAAGGCTTTGCTCAGCTGATTCCCATATTATTCAGACTTTTTATCACTCTCAACTTTTGAATTTCCCTTCCCCCAGTCTCATTTTTTTTTTCACATAACACATTACATGTGGAGCTAATTGCCACAGGATGTGTGGAGGCCAAGTGCACGCATTGGTCAACAATGAGATTAGCAAACAGATTAACAGAAAGCAGACTCATCAGAGAATACTGACATTGAGACTTGAATGCCATCTCTAAGTGAAGGTTCCTAAAGTGAAGGTCTTTAAGAAGGCCTGCAATTCCTGGTAGCCCGGCTCCTTATGCAGACAGCCTCTGACTCCTTCCTCCTGCAGGAAGCCAGCACTAGACTAAATACTGTGGCCCACACAGCTGTCCCACTCTCTCCATCTCTATGAAGACTCATAGTGCTGCTTCCTTTCATAAACGTGAAGGGAAGCAGACTCAGAAGACTGAAGGGACAGATGTTCAGCAACTGCAGTTTAAAGATGCTGTGTAAACTACTCAGTTGGAAAACATTAACTAGAGGGAACTACACTAAAAGGGAGCTGCAAGTTCAGCTCTTTATTGAAATCCCTGCAGAAAACAATTAAATCAATCTAAAGGAGGCATTCACACCCTGATGGAACATCCACATCCAGGGCTGCTACCTAATCTGAGCAAAGCCTTTGAGCATTTACACCATTGGTAATTTGCATGCAGACGTTCTATAACCAGAGGTGCCTCACCACAGTCAGAATCTCTTTAAAATCTTACTCTACTGATTCCAAAATCCTTGATGTTTTAGGAAGAGGAGTCAGTTGTTGTCCATTTGTCTGATGGGCAGAGGCAGCTGAGAGAGGCAGCAGTGGGGTCTGCTCCAAACACCACAGCAGACAACACTCTGCTCCTGGGAATAGAAAGTTTCTGGACAACACATAGCAAATTCTAAAAACCTGACTTATCCATATCACTATGGAGAGTCTATGGTGAGAGTCTAAAATAGCTGCTTCATCTGCTCCTGAAAATCTCTCATTAGCAGCATTGCAGGACCAAAGGTGTTTGGTAAAAGCATAAAACTCTCTTTTACTAGGACAGATGCTGACCAAAAGCTTCAGTTCATTAACCAGAACAACAGCTGCCTTAAAATCCGAGTCAGAAACCAGCCTCTGACCAAAGACTGTTCAGTGCACTGGTTAGGTTTCAAGCATACTTGACAAATTCCTCTTTTTTCTAATTAGATTTTAGAAGAAAAAACATTAATTCAAATTTATAACAATAACCTGTAAAAGTATAACATTAATTAACCAAACCAATGAGGGTAAGGGCAACACACTCTCACTTTGCAGTCTGATCCATTACATTTGCCCCCCATCCTCACCCCAACCACATCTCTTCTAGGCCCACTCATGGAATTAAGAGTTTGAAGAACCATTTTAATGGTGGTTTTTAGAGTTATTCCAGTGAATCCACAAATCAATAATTGCTCTCAAAGCCAATGGAACTGTGCCTAATTATTCTGATGTTTTTGTATGTATTACCCCACATTTTGGGATGAATTATTTTAATATTAATAAAAAGGAAACAGGTACACTCCATTTGACATTGTTTTATAAACATGTGACCACCTGTGAACTTCAAAAGAAAACAATTATGATATTTGGTGTTATATATTTCCTTATCTTGACTCTTAATTAACAAAGCACACGGAGTTTTTAAGCACATTAATGTAACACTAGCAAGTAATACATTCTTCTTCTTAAAATCCAGACGGGGTGACCTTGCTATGCCCACAGCTTTGAATCTAGCCAACAGTCGTGTCAACCTGAGTCACTGCCCCCAGAGTGACGTTAGCATGCATTATAAAGGAACTTCCCACAGCCTTTGAACTACAGCCACCATGGAAACTTGGAAAATACCACCCCAGAGATGTGAGCAGGTGGGCACTACCATGTGACAGACTGCATTTTTGTTTTCCTTTGCCTTGAGCACTGCATCACAAAAAGTTCCTACATTCAGCTTTCCCATGCAGTTAAACCATGAAGAGCTTCTTGCTGTCATCTCTACAGGTACAGAGCTCAATCAAGCCAGAATTTACTGCAGCATCAAGAGTGACCGTAAATTTGCTTCTTAGCCTCATCTAAAAGAACATGTTGCAAAACAGCCCAACCAAAATACTTGTAATATGTATGTGCACTGACTATACATGTGCATATGCAGTCACACACCAACACATACACAACACCAGGTAAGCTGACTGACAAAGAATCACTGACTTCTAAGCCTAGATTTTAACATTTAGCCAAAAGTAAGACAGCGATAAGGCAGTCGGTTCAAGTTTAACTACAATCCCTTTAGTTATAATCTAGGGAGGGGAGGACTCCAAATACTCAGACACTTAATTTCTGGCCATAGGTGACATTGTCAGGAACCTTTTCCCTACCTCCAGCCCTCACATCACTTCTCCCATCCTCTCATACAAAGTAGTTAAACCACCACCTCTCCCTTATTTTTGCCATGAGGTTACATGACTTTCAGTCACCTTCCATTGCACAGCCTTCGTCTTTCTCTGCATCTTCCCAGGACAGAGATGAAGAGCCCTTTCCTAAGTGGCTGTGCCTTTTGAGTGTCCTGAGCCACACTGCAAGGCTGAAAATACTTGACATCTTGCAAAGTTCAGGGTGTCTTGGCTTCCGCTGGGACAGAACTGATTTTCTCTATGGTATCTGGTATGAGGCTGTTTCGACTATAGGAAAACAAACAAACAAACAAGACAATGTTGATAACATAAATACTTCTCTCTTCCTTTTCCACACTAGTAAATAGGTTTCACTTTAACCTACAGGTTCCACTTTTTTTCTGATTCTTTCCCCCATCCCACTGGGAGGGATCAGAGAGAAAGAGCTGTGTAGCGTTCAACTGCTGCTGGGTTAGACCACACCAAAGAGGCAAACTTGCAGCCCAGAATGGGATCTGAATATCCCTTCCTGCACACTCAGTCCATCTGGAAGACCCCAGCTGGGCCCTCAGCCCTTACCCTCAAATCAAGGCAGACCCAGCGGCGCTGGCCAGGGCTTCCCACCAAAACAAAAGTGAAGGTGAGCTGCAGGAGAGTTTAGGTTTGCATCCACAAAGCTGGCTCACACATTTCTTTTAAAAAGCCAGCGAGTGTACATGTGAAACCTAAGAGGCCTTCCAGCAGCCTGCATCGTGCCTTAAATGTGCTTTAAACGCTTGTCCTCCCTTAGAGGCTGCCCAAGTGACTCCAATGCACAAATCACTTTCTCACTCAACTGTTGTCATCTGGAAGGACAATAAAAGACAGCACACGGGAGGAATGCCGCATGGCTAAGCTCCCTTTCTCCCTCCTTTTTGATTCCTCATTGCATCTGAAAGGAGTAAGTCGAACCCCAAACTGAAGCTGCACGTAGCAAAATGTTTTAGCAGACCAAAAAGAGCCCCCGACACGCATTAATATTTTGTACCAGTAGTTGTTCTTAGAGATGCCAGCGAGAGCAGAATTTACCGTCCTGAAAGACAATCACTCGTGTGCTGTCCCTGCCCTGGATGCCAAGCAGACCTTGGCTGCTGTCACACTCGACTCACTGGTAAGCAGAGCTGCAGCTATCTCTGCTTATATACATTGTATAGCATTGGGGGTTATCGCATTTTCATGGAAATTCAGCTCAGTGCTCAATTTGCCCTTATTTAAATGCTAATTTCAGAGAAGTGGTTTAACAAAGCAATTACATTTAAAAAAAAAAAAAAAAAAAAAAAAAAAAAAAAAAAAAGGCTCTAATCTTCCGCTGACTGAGTTGGGAAAAACTCAGAAGGGTAGAATGGTTAACCATGTAAATGCAGTAAAAGTGATCTGTTTCATACTTACTGCATTCTGCTGATAAAGGATTCAGTTACAAAGGTGACAGTTCAGCCTCTTTTTCTAAATATACCAAAGAAACAGCAACAACAACAACAAAAAAAGAAACAAGAGCTCCTGCAAGCTCTAATAATGGTACTCAGCACCCTCTCTTGGTTTCCGCACTTGACACTTGCACTTGTTTTCTTTCTTAGTGTATGTTTATCCATTTTACTTAGAAATTCTGACTGTTATGTATAATCAGATACTTTAGAAAACATTTTGCTGTAATTGTAGTTAGTGAAGAGGAGCCTTAGGCCTGATACTCATTTCTCGGGCAAGCTGCAGTGCTGTTACTACTGGCAGCATCTTCCTGTTCTTGAGAACTGGTAATGTGACCAACAGCCTGAGAGACACTGCTCAATGCTCAGCCTTCTGATCTGTGGAATTTCATAAACTTGAATACACAAAGGACTGAATGTCACTGTTGATTTATGACTTTTGAACTTTTTATTTTCTACAGCCAAGTGTAAGCGTCTCACTTTTCTTCTTCCGTCTCTGTTACCTCTGCCAACTGCAGACAGAATCCAGGGGAGGGAAGCACCTATAGCAAGGTCATGAAAGACTTCTGGTCTCAGATTTAAGTTGCTCACCTAAAAAAAAAAAAAAAAAAAAAAAAGGGACTAATTATAATGCCTAACTTTCATTAAATAATTATTGCAGGAGCAAATTAATTGATGGTAGTTTCCAAATCTCAGCTCAACCTTTCTTCTGTTTGCCACTCCTCAGTGCATCACTGCACTATGTGATGTTCACGAAGTTTGGTGTTACACAGTTAAGAACTGCTGCAGCTTAAAGAAATGGAATGCTTACAAAACCAGAGGAACAACTCCTGTTTAAGCCAAAGCAACACCTCTATGACAAAAACAGTGGGATGTGAGGGCACCCATCCCTTTTTCATAAGCCATCAAAAGAAAACAATCTCCACTGGAAAATCTGAGCCATATAACCAGGCACAGAGGCATTCTGCATGGATTCCCTAACCTCTGTGCTTCATGCAATAGAGCAATTGCTCAAGTAGCACAGTCCAGGGTGCATGAGTTAGATCTCCATCATCCAGCCAATGCAAATAGTATAGCATTCAGCTATTCTGAGTATTTCTACTTCTCTAAATAGGTGGGAAGCAATGCTGGGCCTCCCTCTTATTAAAATGCACAAGCTATTAGGAGGGCAATGTACTTATAGGATAGGAATGCACTGGCATTCCTAGAATATAGGGGGGAAAATGCATCTCTAAGATCCTTAACAGCTTCTGTATGGGCCAGGGTTGTAGAAAACGGATCAGATTAACTGAGTCTATGAAATGCACTTGGTAGTTCTGATTACTGGACACCTCTGAAAAAGACTTATCCCAACTCCAGAGCTGAGTTTCTACAAAAGAAAAGGTTTTTCTTCCTGTAACAACATAATGACATAACACAATGATACAATGTGAGAAAGGAAGAGCATTTGAGAGAGATGACAGCAATTGAATGTGAACACAGTAACACACCCTCCTCCACCACTTTGACCTATCTAATCTCAATTTATTTTGTATCTATCAGCTGTATTTTCAATCTGTCTTGACGAGCTTCCCAAGCAGAATGGAGCAGAAAGGACAGAGTGTGTCTGCAAATTAGCAAGAGGTTCTATCTGTGAAGCTATAAAAGAATTTCCTTTGGTGCAAGATAAACATTTATTGCTTCCATTCTCCTTGCAGTCTTCTCTTGCAGTCTCCCAGAGTTGTTGGTGACCATACTGCCTATTTGTCTGTGAACACACGTAAAGAATGAACAAGAAAGACTACAGGAAGGGAGAATGGGGATTGAGGATGAGTTATGGTCAAAATACAGTTTTTATAAACTAAACATTTCACTTTTGAGACAGAAAAGGGTCAGGGAGTTTGCTCACTTTCATTATCCAGAAGGCGAACAGTTTAGCTCTGCTTCACAAGTAAAATAACCTCCTGCTCAGTGCTCAGCACAGCATGGGGTGAAAGTACAAGTATTCCCCAAATCAGCACTAGGAATATGGCTCATCAACATTTACTCACGTGGAAACACTCATTTAGACAATCAACAGTGCTTTTTAGAGAGTTCCATGGATTCGTCCTTCTGCCCAAAGGTTCCCCAGCAATGAACCACGCCAAACAAATCCACACTGAACAGAGATAGACCGCAAATCTTTGTTCTCTTAAGTCTAGAGCAATCACCACTCTACCACAGAAAGTACTCTATATTCCCACAAGTGCAATTAAGATTTGTTGCATGTGTTAAGCTGATTATCCACAGGTGTGTCTACAGTGTCACCTGCTTTCTGTAGAAATGATCAGGTGGAGGAGAGGGTTTGCCCGGTAGAGATGGTGTGAAGTGTTGGGGATTCCACAGGTGCAAAGGCAGATGCTAAACAGGCATTACCAGCATTTCACAGGGATGAGTGACCCAAGTAATCACTAAAGAGAAGGTTCAAAATATGGTATCAAGCCAGTCAAGTGTCTGGTTAACGTGCCTAGTCCCCATATTTGGAGCACTGCTCAGAGGTCTAATACATCGCTCCTGTGTGCTGGGTGAGAGAATGTCTTGAACTGACCATGGTGGGTTCAGGGTTGTTCAGACTGAACTTTTGTCTCCATGCCATGAAGAATATAGTCAACAGGAAAGGCCAAGGCTTTCCTGGGCTGCATCAAAAGAGAGATGGCCAGCAGGGCAGGGCAGATAGTCCCCCTCTGCTCTGCCCTTGTGGAGCTCCACCTAGAGTACTGTGTCCAGGCCTGGGACCTCCAGCACAACGATGTGGAGCTGTTGGAGTGGGCCCAGAGGATGCTCAGAGGGATGGAGCACCCCTCTGTGGAAGTGGACTGTGGGAGATGGGCTTGTTCAGCCTGGAGAAGAGATGGATCCAGGGAGACCTCACTGTGGCCTTCTGGACCTAAAGAGAAGTTATAAAAAGGAGGGAAATCAACTTTTAACACGGTTGTAGTTGTAGGACAGGGGGGAATGATTTTAAACTCAAAGAAAGGAAATTAAGGTTAGATGTTAGATAGAAATTCTTTACTCAGAGGGTGGTGAGCACTAGGCTCAGAAGAGCTGCAGATGCCCCATTCCTGAAGCCATTCAAGGCTGGGGCCATTGGCAGCCTGATGTAGTGGTTGGGAACCCTGGCTGTGGCAGACGGGAAGGAACGAGATGGTCTTTAAAGTCTCCTCCAATCAAAACCATTCTATGATTATATGATTCTATGGTTTCAAGAGTAATGCCTGAACAAAAATAGTAGGGAGAAGAAAGCTGAGTTAATACATAAGCCTACCAAATCCTATAAAACAAGTCTGATTGAAATCCACATGGCTTTCAATGAATTGGAACATTCAATTGAGCTTGGTCTGAAATATAAGAAACGCATATGCCTCTTTCTAAATGTTGCACAAGGGAAATAATATCTAATTTCACAGAATTTTATATCTAATATGAAAAATTTAATTTGTTTTAACTTTTCAACACAGTCAGTTTGAATTTGGGTTCTCATTTACCACCATTCAGAGTCCGAAAATAATTGTTTACATGAATGAGATAGAGGAAGTTTTGTGAAGAGCTAAAGCTTGTGAGCAACTTTACAAAAGCACAGAATGTCACTGCAATCATTTCTGTATTCTGCTGTCACAAGCCCTGCTGGTCCAAGGTGGGCATGAAGTGCACAATTCTGTCAGATATACGGCACAAGTTCTACAGTTCCAGAAATACACTGACAAATCCAGAATGAGTAGGCACACTCAAATTAAACAGGCTTCAATGTTTTAGAATTTAAATGAGAATAAATTATTTCTGGGGTGAGTCCTGCCAGCAGGGATTTGGGTAGGGAGATAGCTGGTAGATTAGAAAACTGAAATTCCCAGCGCTTCAATATTCAGTGCTATTGGAATCAATGATCTCCCACAAAAAGATTCCACACAACACATGCAACAAATTTAAACTATAAATCTGTACTGGTTTCATTTAAAATAAATATCTTGGGGTAGTAAAGCACTTGACAGAATTTGTCTCACTAAGGTTTCCCTAAACTTTACAGAGGAGGCACAGTAATTTTATTTCCAAATGAGTCGAAAGAGCTTTTGATCTGGTAGAGGCACTTAATTACAATCAGGAGGGCAAGGAACTAAAATATATGTAAGTGTGCCTGGCAATTCATATCATTCCTGGGCAGCTATCCTACTTCAGGGTCAGCTCGAGTTGCTCCCACAAAAGCTAACTTCCTCTGAAGGGCTATTTGTCATGGGCACTTGATTCTTAATCGCCTCCTCAGGTCCAGGGCTGCTCTGCTCCTGTGATGGCTGGGAAGCTTTGCAGCCCCTCCTGCTGAAGTCCCTTCCTAGCTTGCTCCGTTCCAGTTGGTGCACTGAACATTTGCTGAGAAGCAAAGATATTTAACAGTGATTCAGGTGATGGTAAAGAGTTCTGTTAAGCGTAGACCAACCAACCAAACAACTCCTGCTCTCTTGTTTGATGCGACATTACTGAACCCTGGGACATCTCACAGAAACACTCGGGGTTGTCCTCTGCACATGTGAACTACTTGTGTACTACTACACCAAAACTGCTCTACTGCACACTGCATATCATACAGACACAGTAAGACTCCTGCTCCCCTCCCACATGTGGTCAAGGCAATCACCCCCTCCCTATTCCAGACAGATTAATTCCCCATCCTACCACACTTCCATAGTAACCTCAGCATCTGCACACTTGACGGAGTAACTGAGCCGTTGGACAGGGATTTTGAACATGATTTAGGACACAGCAGAGAAGAAATTCACAGCAGGGATAGGGTTGCTGGAAGCTGAACACTTAACACTGCAACAGGTACCTTTACGGAGTTCCTAAAAGCACACTCATAATTCGACAGAGCCAAAGCGATCGTATGCCACAAATAAGAGTGCATTTTTAGGGCAAAAGGAGCCAGACTTTTTGTTAACACCTCCATTCTTTTAAAAGTTCATATTTTGACATGTTTTGTAACAGTTAGAGAGCAATCTGAGCCACACGGTCCCTTGCACCTGGTCCAACAGTACAGCAAGGCCCAGTCTGTTCACAAGCAGAAAGCTTGGGAAGGGAGCAGCAGCACTCATGAGGGCATTCAGGACAGCCTGGGCATTGCTGCACTAACACAGCACAGGGCTAGACCTGCATCACCTCAATGTAACACTCTGTTCTGCTTCACTTTTCAAGCTTTAGCAATGTGCTGTATGTTTTAATTGCAGTATTTGTGCTTCAAGCCCACACACTGCACCTAAATCTCAGTTCTACAGTGTTTGCCTGACTGCCTCTCTGCAGAGTTCAGGGAAAAAAAAAAAAAAAAAAAAAAAAAAAGAAAAAAAAAAAAAAAAAAAAAGGAACTATCAACCAGCTGCCTGCTTGTTTCAGAAACGAGAAAACATCTATCAAGTCTTGGCACAAACAGTTCTTATTTCTGTTTTATCTATTTATTCTCCTAAAAGCATCGCTGAAACAATTCACAAGACTCGTAATCCACAAGAAAAACAATCTAAACCCACATCTGCAGGAAAGTACTAATTTATAGAAAACAGTAATTTACCTGAAACACAGCTAGGAAAACACTTCTGCAAATTAATGCCATAAAACTGTGCCCCAAAAGAACTGACGAACACATTACTCAGTTGTCTGTGCTTTCCAGGCACAGGAGCACAGGTACTGAAGGAGAACACAGGCACAAGGCAGCAGGAGGCCTTCCCAGAGAGCTATTCCTCAGCAGCAAATCCCAAATCTGTGAGCAGATGTGCTTCCTAAGTGCCCCATCACCGAAAACTTCCATCCTAAGAGAGAGCAGAAGCGGACTTCCAACTCAAGCCTACAGGAGCTCTTAAATCCCAGTGCCCCCCCTGGATGCCTGCTTCCCTTTTTCCATTATTCAGACACTGTACTTCTGGTACATAGTGGGGCTTGCCTGTGCCAGCTCAGCACCACTTGGTGCCCCGTGCAGCACACAGACACATCTCCCCCAGACACTGGCTTGTTTCTTCACTTGTCAGGAACACAAGTGAACACACCACTGGAGGAACCAGCCTGAGATGGAGCCCGACGTCAAGTGAATCACGGAATCATACAATGGCCTGAGTTGAAAAGAACCACAATGATCATCAAGTATGCTACGTGCAGGGTTGCCAACCCCTAGACAAGGCTGCCCAGAGCCACATCCACCCTGGCCTTGAAGTGGCCAGCTCAGCTGCTCTACAGATTACCCTGTTGTTCCAGGCCTTCAGCATCACCCCCCTTGCTGCAACCTCACAGCTGTTGATAGCACACACGATTTACTCCCTTTGCCAGCCTGGCATTGCCCAGAGGACAAGCAGTCCCGGGGTGATGTTTCAGTGGAGCTGTTTTTGCAGATACACGTGGTCTGGAATGATGAGCAAAATGTGTGGAACAAAAAAGGAATCGGGTTTGACAAAATTCAGGTACACCATCAGGTTCACAGGCAACAGATCTAAAATTTCATGTTTTCTTCAGCTCATTCATGAAATACTACACTGCATGCTTGCCTTCTCTTGCCCATTGCTTTTCGCCTTGTATCCGTCTTGGTGTAGCATTAGCAAGGATGCCAGCTGAGTATTGTTTCAAATACAGCAAACAGTTCGTAGAAGCATCCATGGTCGACAGAACTTATTACCATCTGACAACCTAACACCGCAAACAGCCAACACAGACCCAAAGTTATTTTGGGTCAAAGACTCCATGCAACAGTCACTGGTAGTTGGGCAATGCAGAGCATCCCTTCAGCCTGATATTGCAAGCAGGGCTGTAAGAACGCACAAAGTGCAGAGGTCCTGCAAAGAGCACACAACAGCAAGCACAGCAAGTGTTAACTAGCTTAACGATTTCTTTCTCTTTTCTAATTAACAGATCGTAACTTGCTTTACGTGCTTCAGCTGGAAGCTGCAGATATCTTTAAGGTTTTGGCTGTGGAACACTTTGTAAAGCACCAAAATAATACAACATAAGAACAATCTTTAAATAATCTTCTAATGCTGAATTAAAATCTCTGCACAATAACAGGAAGTTAGATTACATAAACAAAACCAGAGCAATTAGGCAATTTAAACAACGAGCAGATAAAGACAGAAGCAGACAGGATACCAAGTAGCATCCAGGCTTAAGTATGAGAACTCTTTCCCCCATCTCTTTATAAAGACCACTCGGGCTGTTTCACACGTCAGTTTCCATCTATTCGTACACAAAATAATGCACACACAAAAGAAACAGTTGTGGATACAAAACCTGAGGTGGACTTTTCCCTTGCAGCCTGCCACCTATGTTTTTCTTACTAGTTGATGCCAGCATCAATTTCAGACCTTTGTCTCTAGAAATCCCTCTCACAACCAATGCTTTGCTTCACTACATTTTCATTCTTCAAGAATTCAAATTTCTTCTTAAAATATTCCTAGACATCATGTTCTTTCCTCGTATCCAGACCAGCATGGCAGATACTCTTTCATCACTGTAAGGGAGGCAGTTCTTGGTTCTTTCTCTATTCTTCTGATTGCTGCCATTACCCATTCGCTGTGCAGCAATAATGCTTCCAATATTTCCCTGTCCCAAAGGTACACTGCTGACACCTTTGCTCATTAGGTGCAACATGCACTCACTGAGCCATTCGCCATCGTTAGGAACTGAGCTTTCCCCATCGTGGGCAGCAGGACTTTGCTCACCTCCATCACTCATTAAGCAGCAGCACATTAAAAATGACAATAAGAATAAGCAGTAGGACATGCCCTATTGTTTTCAGCCATCTCTTACAATGCTCTCCTCTTCATTTTTTGTGATCATCTCTTCCTTATATTCAAAACAATTATAGTCACCCTCCTACTGTCAAACCCTTAAATTGCAGCCTACAATTTCTATGGAGAAAATGACAACTCCTATATGAAAAGGAAGATATTTGACTTCCTAAGCTGCAGGCAGGCATTGTTTGGAAGTCTGGTATAGTGCACAGTGTGCAACCAGAACCAATGAACTGAGGTCACTATTTGTGTCAGCAAGCCCCTTTGAACCCAACCGTTCATTTTTACTCAGCACTCTATTGCTCCTAAAAGCTTCTTTTCACACCTTTGATTCCAGGGGGCTTACGTTTCCTCCTGCCCCTTTCCTCCTTCTGGCACATTCAATCTCTGCTGTTGTCCATCACTAGCAATCCTTTTGGGAAGGAGTTCCTACACCCAAAATCTCAAATTAATCTCAAGAAGCTGTAACTCAGCAAATGAATTGGAGCAGCCAGGCTCCTTGCTCCAGCCCTGCTCAGAGCTGGACTGGTGCTCAATGACATTGCACTCAAAGCAGGCTTCATCAGGATTTGGCTGCAGGACCCTACATACCCTCTTCAGTGTTTCAGTCCCAGATAAAACCTCAGTGCAGTCACTCCAACTGCTTCCACCAGGGAAGAAACCCACACCAGAGGCACTGCAGAGGTCATTCTCACCTCCCATCTCCTTTTGCTCTCCTCTGAAGGGTCCTTCCTAGCAAGCAACTTCTGCACCCCTCCCCAGTGACCCGCAGGCCCCACAGAAACGACACCCAGAAATATCTAATGCAGCCATCCCCATTTTGAAAGCTGACCGTTGCAAACAGGTTTCCAGCAAGACCTTTCTCTACAAAACTGCAGCCCATGTCTTTGCTTGCTCTGCTCACGCAAGTGCCATAAGATAATCATCACCCACCACAAACTGCTCAAATTAGTCATAAGGCAGCTACATTATAATGGCTAATTGGCCTGATAAGCTATTCTCAGTTGAGACCATTATCTGAATAATCTTTGCTTGTTCTTGGCTGTTTGTGATTTTGCACTGCACCAGCACATCAATTCCCCAAAATACTTTTTTGTTCTTGCTGACTTTGTATTCCAAAAGCATCCAGAGCAGTTCACATTAATAGAATCTGCAGATTTTCTGATTTCCTCAACTTTTCAGGAGCTGGCTCACATTCAGTGTAGTTTAGCTGCACTGACCTTGTTTAGCTCAAAACAGGCCCCAGCTCCTAGCTTGTACTTCACACTAAAATAACGGAATTCTTCTAGCAAAGGAAAATTGTTCTTTTTTATCTCAGATCTGAGATGTATCCTGTGCTCAGCAACGTGCCTGAAAATAAATAGCAATGGAAGGAATATAGGGCTTCAGTGCAACATCCACTTTTCTTTTTATCTCCAGTCGCTATTTCAGGCACATCAATATATGGAAACATCAGGGTGTGTCCAGAGCCACCACTCAGGCCTAGAACTGTGAATGATGAGAATAAGAAGCTCAAACACCTGACTGCAGAGACTGAGTGAGAAATCCTTGGGTCAGATGGGACTGCAGCCAGCAGTGACACGGTGCCCTGTTGCTGCCCTGCTGTACATCATGCCAGGTGCTGTTGTGTGGCCACAGGAGATAGCAGCCAGCTTCTTCCTCCCACCAATAAATTCACCCCTGCTCCAGTACACAAATGCTTCTCTTGAGCAAAGCAGGATATGGCATCCTTGTCTGTGGCACAGTTGAGTGCAATACAGAAGCCTCTTTCATTGCTGCATGTACTTAGGAGAAGCTTCAAGGGATGCTCTTGATTTCTCACACAGCTTTTGTGAAAGAGTGTCAGGTGAGGTTTCCTGGAGAATTAATGGCACTTCACAGCTTGCAAGAGTGCATTTCTGCATTGAAGTGACAATGGAGAAGTTCTTCACGCAGCACAGGGACAGCTATAGTGAGCTCTGAGCCCAGCTCTGCTGTAAGCAGCATGACCACAGCACTGCTTGTAGCTACTGCTGCTGCTGTGACTCATGAATTGAGTGCCTGGTAGCAGCATGGGTCCACCTGAGCACACAAACACAGACACCTGGGGCTTGATCTGTAGCCAGAACTTCTCGTAAAGCTAAGTAAAGGAGCTCAGCGCTTCAGAAGGAAAGCTGGATGGCTCAGCCTGACATGTGAATGAGCAAACATTCACAATGAGGTCACTCGTTACCCAGCACCTACCGGTCTCCTTCCAAAGCCACACAGTCAGAAGCCCTTTTCCTCATCCAGTTCAGGGTCTGGACACTGCAATTCCTTGACCTGCAGGGGAAATGCCTGACCACCTGGGAGGAACAGCCACAACTACCACAGTTTTGCATCTCTCCCATTTTCAGGTAGAATAAATCCTGTCTTCCTGCCACGCTGCCACTCATACAGGCAATATCTCCTTTATAACCTCCATCACCTCCTTTTCCTTGATGCCTCATAAGATTTCAGGGTGAGGCCCTCACTGCTCTGTGTGTTAAATTCCTAACAGCAAAGTCCTGGCACCTGTGGGGTTCTGATTCTAATACAGGGCAAACAAACACTTATTTTCTGGGCTGATACAGACCCCCCCGATGCATTCAATAGCCTAGAAGAAAGAGCCATATAAAGCCAGGAGACTGTTATTCCTTACATAAAGAACTAACTTTTCTATGGAGATATTTTCAAAGATGTCAGGCAGCGCTTCCAGGGGAGAAGGCACTGATCAGTGGAAATGACCAAAAAATAGGAAAAGAAAAAATACGCACTGAAAAGACAGAAAAGAAAAAGACATACACACAGAGCATGGATCAGCAACATGGCCATAGGAAAAGCCAAAGATGACAGCTTTTAAGTGAGCTTTCTTGTGTCCTGCTGCCTTCAGGGATGCAGGTCTTTGTAAATTCTGTATAAATACATAGGACTGCATCAAAGTCACCCTTAACTTACCAATTTCTCATTTTAAGTGGAACAAATGACAGAAGACATCCCTCCCCAGACCTTTTTATTAGCTTCTGGGGTCAAAGAGGCCATAAGAATGATTACAGCCTCTGCAAGGAGATGATACCTTGAGCTAAAAACATCATTTGAATAAGATTGAAGTGGCAATGCTATTCTGGTAGCAGCTAGATGTATAACAGGACCTGATTTCCCCCCCCCCATTAGACATAGGGGGTTTCCTCCTCTTTCAATGTTAGCAGATTGATGTGCATTCTGGCCCAGCATTTATAATGCAGATATTGCACATTGATTTGTTCAGGATTTAAATTGTAAAGGACAGCCACTTTCTTTAATCTCATTTACAATACCTAACAGAGCGAGCACCATGATACTAACAGCAGGATGATTGCAAGATTTTGTTACAATAACGTTTGCCTTTTATCACCAAGCGTTGCCTGGAGCCACACTGCTCCAGTTTTTCTGGGGAGAGGATAAAAAGGCACAAAGGGAAACAGGGGTCAGAGAGAAGTGATCTGCACTACGCTGCTGAGTAGATTGGTGGCCAGCCTAGGACAGAGCAGGTTGAATAAAGGGATGGATACAAATAACAACCAATTACCAAATAACTCTCAAATCTCCACTATTTAGCCCTATTCATTGCCTCTGGGCACAGATCAGGGCGGCTCGTTGCCTGTGGCCCCTGTATGGTGAGAAGGTCCCACAGGGACAGTACCTTCGTGACCACCCTGCCCTATTTCTGTTGCATCCATTACTGTCCAACAGTTATTCCATGGGAAGCACCTGAAATAACAAGACCTCAGCTTCAGTTAACCGAGTAACACAACCGATACGCTTCATTAAAAACACTAAGTCCCACTGAGCTGGGAGGCGTCATAGTGTGAAGTGGCACATCAGTGCTGAAGATAACTTCAGTTAGAAAAGAGCCATATAAGAGAAATGCTCATCTCTTATGGCTGAGCCATACTCTCACATTCACACTGCCTTCAGGTGGAGAATCAATCCCGGTTGCAACAAAACCCTCTGCACTTAATTTGGTTGGCATGTCTGCAGAAGGGGACGCCAAACTGGGATTGGAACCTGCCTCCTTCTTTTTCTTAAAAGAAAAAAGACTTAAAAATTGAGAGCCAAAAGCCTTTCTTTAGAATTTATACAGCTTAGATACTTATGAAATCAAGAGAATGTGAGTAGAAGTGCAAGAAGTTTCCTTTTACCAAAACCTTCCTCACTCACACAAACCCCTCTCCCCACAAAGTGCTCTTTTTTCCCAAACTCTGAAGGGAGAAGCTGTGCTGTGCTCAGCTGATGCCAGGCTCTTCTGATGGGTGGGGAGGGCAGTGAGAGAGCAGGGACAGCTCGTTTCACAGAACCAGGACGCAAATGAATATCGCTGCATAAAAGACAGAATGGTGTGCATGTACCCGAGAATCAAAAAAAAAAAACAAATAAAACAACACAGAGAACTGCAGGCATGGGATTAAATGAAAGCAGCCATAGGGAAAACATACCTTATTAACACTGGTTTGACTCAAAGCTTACCAACTGTGCCAGTAAAATCAAATTTCTGGCTGTGTTCTCTGCTCAGAGTGAGACTCCGGGAACTCCTGGTGCTTCCTGACTTCCCTCACCCCATTGCCCAATTCCTCAGTGATGAAAGTATTAAGACCCTTCACTCACTCTCACCCAAGGGAAGCATTTCATTCTGTAAAAACCATGCACAGTGAAAAAAGAAAAGGCTGATTCATCTGCAATGCAGCTAACCCTTAATTGCTTACTTGCACTGTCAAGCACTTTGTGCTTACAGTGCCAACTTGCCGTTTGTTATTTTGGCTAATTACACCAGTTTCAAGACAAAACTGCTCTTACAAAGCACTGAGTGATGGGTAGGAGGCATCGCATCAGTCTCCCACATACTTTGTATTACACATCCCTAGCCTCCACATTCAGAGATGTCTAAGGAAATTATATCTGCCCAAGGCAAGGCTGGGTCTGGCCTGAGACCACAACCAGCTTTCAGTGGAGACGAATCTTACCATCTTTGCTTTCTGCCTGATGTTGTACACGTCCAAGTGAAAATTAGCCAGGAACAAGATCAACGGGCAGGACTGAAAAGTGCATGTATTCGAGCCATCCGATGTTATTAAGCAGATGGACAAAGCCATTCAAAGTCAGGATCAAACGCCCCACTAGCAGAAAGGCCATTCACAGGTGACCAGAGAGAATCTCCATCGTGACTCAAGAACTGTACGGCTTCAAAGTGTCTCGTTGGAGATGTTTAAATAATGGAGTCCCCTGAAATTTTCGTTTCTGCTCAATCAATGTGCGTCAGCATGGGAGCCAAAGAAAAACTCAATGCACAAAGGAGTAAGATACAGCTCTCCTTGATATCTACAAGAGAAAAAGGAAAATGCCTGAAGGTGAGAATGGCTTGCCCTTGGTTTTACAGCTTATGAGCGGTCAGCAATAGGTGTTGATACTCAAAACTGGGCTTCATATAAAGAACAGGGTATAATTAAGCCACCAAAAAGCTGAAGAGCACCCAGGGTTTAATTACCACCATTTCAGATTTTTAAATGCTGATGAGAGCAAGTGTCAAACAAAGCACTGCATGCAGTAACAGGACACTTTGGGGACTGTCTGTTGATGAGGTTGACGAGCGCCCAGCAAACTGGATACAAGAGAGTATCACTGAGGCTTAATATATTAAAAACAAACAGAAAAACATAGTACCACTAGCATACATGGGTCCCAAACAACTTAATACAAAGAATAAAGTCTGTGGAGTTCTGTGAAAATGCAATACAAGAGCACACAGTGTAAGAATCTGAGAACAAGCATCATTTGGACTAAGCATAACCCAAATCCTTTCATTTCAAGGACAAGATTGGCCAGCCAGCTTTTAACAAACACTCTCCCAATCTCATTAGCAGCTGCATTCATCTACACCTACATCATCTAACCAGATTCCATCCAGCCCAGCTTGTGCTGGACAACTCAGGAACTGTTTTTGCTTGTAATGGGTCAGCAAAGCCAACAAAGCTCACAGCTGCTCCCAAGAGCAGGGTGTTTAGTGCAGGGCCTTTTCCCTCCTGTGAAGATGGTTTCGTTTTGCCCTGAGAAGCACTGATAGAAGTACTTGTGGATGAAATGCTCTTCTTTAGCACCTGTGTACAGTTTTCTGTCAGGATGTGCTACTACTTCCTCACAGAGCAGGGTAAGAATCATTTTGTTGCTAGAGCTGCACTCCTTACCTCCTGGGCTACAAGCATTCCAACAAAGTTGTCCTCTATAACCACAACAGCAAATTCGATTTTTAACAGGGCAATGTTCTCCTTCCCCATAAGACCAAGGTCCAGCAATTGGTTCTGTCACAGTATTCAGGGAATCCTTTCTCTCCTGCAAGGAAACTACCTGTTTGTTTTCATTTCCCCTGAGTCTTGGGAAGAGATGACAACTTAAACTTCAAACTTCTGATTAATGTTATTTCCTTCAATGGTGGAAAAAAAATAGGAAAAAAACAACAAATCAACAATAAAGGACAGGCTTTATCAATTATTTACAAACTATTCACACATTAAAAATTCAAGGAGATGCAATACATTTCTTGCCCCCACGGAATAACCCATTACGAAAGCAGCAGAGCTGTAAATCAAATTCTACCTGCTCCATGAAGTGATTTAATTGGGGGGTATTTTTTTGAGTCACTTAAAATTATGGCCAAGTTTTACTAATATATGATCTCAACTGCCATAGGTTAATTGTAACAGGAGGTTATCAAAGGCTGAATTGTATATTCTCAGCATCTGTTCACACAAGGTTTTATGCTTGCATCTCTTATACCCAGAGAGAGATGTGTGCGTGCTCCGTTTACATAATGCAGCATCTGTATAGGACTGGGACCAAATCTAGGTCAGAGAGGAGCAGCTCACTCAAATGATTGTCAGTTCCATTACATCACTTACCTCTCCCCAGGGAACAGCAGAAGCATCCAATATTAAACCTGCAAGTATTGACCAAGGCCGTGATTGCTTACCTGTCAATGGCAGACATATGATGGAACAGCTGCGAGCACCAGAAGTTCCCAGACCAGAACCTTGTTTAGGGGGGCTCAGGATCTTTCTGAGATTGAATTGTGAGTAAGAGAGGTTGTAAGGCAGACAGAGAAGGAAACACCAACAAATCATCAGACAAGAGGATATTAGTGCAGGAGCTCTGGAAGAACCGAAGGATGAAATGGCTCAGACCCAGCTGTGATATTCTGCTTCTTGAATCACCCTGGTGCTAGAAGCAGTGATGTGATATCCAGAGAACCCAGAGAACTGTAGACCAATAAGCCCAATGACTCCCCAAGGCAGATAAACAGAAACTAAAGTAAAGAAATCGACTTGTGATAAATGAACAAATGGAACATTTGGGGAAAAAAATAAAGATAGCTTCATAAAGAGCAATCAAGCTCCAAATGTACTGAAAGTCCCTGAACGAGTCTGTAAGACAGGGGGAATCAGGTTCCTCCAGGATGCTGTTAAGGAAACTAAGCAGTCATCACAGAGAGAGTACACATCAGTAAATACCGATCAAAATACAGAATGAAAAGAAAGTACAGTAGGAAATGGTCTTTTGTTGTTGTTGTTTTAGGATGGAGATCGCTTAAAAATGCAAAGGATTCATGCTGATAGCCAGGTCCTTCACTTTTCATAGATGCTCTGGACGTTAACTGTTCTAACTCTAAGGGCTTGTTGTGAACAACTGCAGACAGAGATTGAGAAGCTGGCTGATTGGCTACAAAATTCAGTACAATGCATGCAAAATTGACTGCACGCAGGTTGCAGCCTCCACGCTGGTTGGAATCCACAGATTACTTCAGCCCTGGTGTAAGCTGCCTGCGAGAAGTCAGGCTGGTAGAAAAACCCAGAGCTAGAGCTGCCACCTTCCCCTGAGTGCCATCTTTCACAAGGAAGTGTTCTGCTGGAAAAGCTCCTTGGATTCCCAAATGCTGCTGGATCCACACACTGGACAACAGCAGTCTTCAGCACAGTACGGTAATGGATGTGGTTCCTTCATGCCCCTTAATCAGCAGTTAGGAAACTGAGAACTGAATCAGAGAAGTGAGCTGGCTAGCTCTGGGCCATGCTCATGCAAGTCATGGCGGACCTAAAGAAATCCATTTTCACAACATATATTCTTCTTCTTCCACCCCCATGAGCAAAGAGTTGCACTGTTAGGGTGGTATGGTTACGCTGTGTTGGACTTGATGGTCTTTAAGGTCTTTTCCAACCTGAGCAATTCTATGATTCTATCGAGGATCTGCTGATTCTAACTCAACTCTCCAGAAGAGAGCTCTCCTCAGCCAACTGCGCCCATGCTACTTCTCCAGGCCACCAAAGGGCAATTCACTGCTCTGCTCCACAGCTGCCGCTCTCACATTCTGCATCCCTGACCAGAATATGAGTTTGAAATATTCGTCCGCACTGGTAGTCTCAATTGCAAACATGTGGTGAGTGCCTACTTTCAGTTTTAATTAGTTTCTCTCACTTTCTGGAGGTCGTTTGTGTGTTCTCAACTTGAAATGCTCTGCATCTCGTTACTTCTGAGGGTGGTCTGCATGAAGTTCTGTGCTACATTAGATCTAAGTCCTGCAAAGGACTAGGACAGATCACTCGGGAGCCTTCTCAGAAGCAGAAATCTGCTGAGCAGAGCGCACCAGATACGTGTTTGATGTTGCCTTCTCCTGGCAAGCTGACGTTTTTTCCCTAACAGCTCTGTAATTGTTGTAATTAAAGCAACAGAAGTGCAAGATTTCAGGAATGAAGCTATGTTTAAGTGCTTATATTAAATTGTATCAGCTTTACCACACCAGGGATTGACTGTGCACTCATGCAATTACAGGCTCCCTTGCAAGGCTCACATAATGAGGCACAGCAGAGAATATCTTTAACCTTGTCCTTTCCCAGTTTCTGTTACTTCTGCTTTGCTGGGTCAGATTCCTATCACACCTTTAAAAAGGAAAATCTCAAGAGCAGCCTTTTGTTGTTGTCTACTTGGATGCAAGATAGGTGTAAGAGGGAGTGCCCTACCTCTGGAACATGGTATGAAGTGACTGAGCATAAGTTTCTACACATTAAGTTCTAACACCACCAGACTTCTGAAAGGGAGACCTGTGCTTCAGGGCTTCCAGTGACATGTGATTTAAGGCAAATTATCCCAAATGGACTGCTTTAGAATGTCAGGCACCAGCATTTGTGCTGGCTGTCTAGATGGGGTGTTAAGATACCTCTCAAGTCTTCTTCCTCCCCCTGCATGGAGCACAAGCCCTTTCAAGATTCAGGGCTGAAGACTCAGACTGAACTGTCTACAAGGCTTGCTACAAGCACGCGATGTTGCCCAGAATGCCCTCTGCATATCCAGCCCATCTGCAGTGCAGTTTGCTGCTGAGAAAGAGACAGAACATATGGCACTGACCTCAGATGTGGACTCCAATATAGTAAGGTCGTTTCTTATCAGTTTTTTGTTTTTCTCTACTTTTGCCCTTTTCATTCTTGGAACCCCACCATTTCTGCTCAGTTCTTACATTACTTCTAAATCTTTGTTACTGGGTCACGGCAGATCAAACAAGCTTTCTGTGCCTCTGAGCTGCCAGATCGCTGTCTCCCTGTTTGCTGCCACATGAGAACACTTGAGAATCAAGCCAGAGAGAAATAAACCTCTGGGGCATTTCAACATAAATGTATTTTGGCAATCCCTACAGAAGACAAAGAGGTAGTAAAAAAGCTTATATTACCCTGATAGGCACAGTACGGATACCAGGCACTTGGGTAGAGCCATTGAGTTATTAGCTGAGCTGAAGTTTCAAAATAAGTGTATGCTACATTAAAAATAAATTAAAAATTAACGAAATAAATAACAAGGAAAAAAAGGTCACGCAAATTACTGTAGCTCGTGTAAGTGCATAATAGGTCTGGAGAGGCTGGGAAAAAGGAAAACCTAAGAGTATTTGGAAATAGCACCCTGGACTTAAGTGGAATATTTACCTTGGGTTTTGAAGCTTTGGTTTCTTTTTTACTCCTTCCTGTGGAAAATTACTTAGAGTTAATATATCAGATAAAATAAATACTTAACTGAGTTCAGCTCCCAGCTCAGCTCGCTCCTTTTAGAATCCACAGTCCCACTAGTTCTGTGGTAAATTAGAGGCAATGGAACAGGATAGAGAAGGAAACGGACCTTCTATACCCAGAGAGCATATTAAAGCTAATTATATTTAAACCACAGTGGCAACCAGGGCTGCTGTAATTAAAATAAGGTTGATTTTGCACGTTAAAAAACCTGCTCTTTATTTTCATTGCAGGAAGGCCTCTACTCTGAACATCAATAACAACTTTCAGCTACTGGCCTGGCTGAGAACCAGTGCACACCCAACCTCTGCATGCACAGAGCTCTTGGCACACAGTGAGACAGAAGAAAGATGAGTGATAACATAAGGATCAGGGTCTCTAAACCAAGTAGGTATCAGATGCCAGGAGCTTATTAGATGTTGCAGCATCACATAGGTCATTACCTCCCAAAATGCATTGCCTGGATAGTTCTGTTGTGTTCAGAAAATACATAAGAAAAGATGAAAGCCTGCTAAAAGTGGGAGTAATCAGAGAAGACAACAAATTCTCATTCTAAATACAGGTGAGGCACCCAGATGCGGTGTTGCTCAGACACACACATCCATCTAGGCTGAGAATAAAAAGGTCTGACTGCATAACTTCAGCTGTCCGGCTACCCGGGACAAATGTCAAATGTAAAATGAGCAATAATAATAACCAGCTTGCAAAGATAAGTTCAGGCTGATTTTGAAGCAATTAAAAATGAGCACCCTATAAGATGTTATGGCCTCATTTAAGACCAAGTTGGGGATATTTTACAGCATCACTAAACAGCTGCATCTCAGTTTGCAGGAGCGAGAGGTGCTCTCCCAAGTGGTACAACACTTCAGCTGCCGAGCTGCTCTTCTGCCTTCTTTCAGCTTTCAATACGAGCTCCAACAGCCCAGCTCACTGTGTCAGGCTTTACAAACAAGTCACAGAATCAACTGTGAGTGCTGGAGAGGACTTTCAAGGACGACTTCATACACACATTCCTTTGGAAACAGCTACAAAGTCCCTCTCGCTTGCATTCCAGCCAGCAACCTGCACGCTGCCCTACTGGGTCCTGCCCAGGCTGCAACTGGGCGCTCTGCATGGGATCAAGGTGCCTCTGTGTACTGCCCCAGCCTGATGAATGCCACTGCTCCTCGTTTCCTTACGATCAGTATCTTGCTCTATAAATGACTTTTCAATGCAGGAAAAATAGCTTCTGCCGACAGCGTGCAGCGCTGCAGATAACCAACATGAAAAATGTCAAGCAAGGCAGGTGCTGAATAACAAAATAATCAGTTTTCCACTCAGATGCTTTCTAATATTGCTAACGCTTCTTCTTTTTGTGTGTGTGTGTGTGTGTGTGAGATGTGGTGTTCAAGATAAATAATTTAAAGACTTAATGTTCGCTGGGTCCTTTGTCACTGGCAGCTGTTGAATTGCCAAATGAAAATATTTGGGGTTTTGGTGCTCTGTATAAAGACTGTATATTTGTCAACAATTTTATGGCTCAGAGCGGTGCTCCATGAATATCGTCAGCAATGGCTCCTCTCTCAAAGGCCTACTATATAAAAATAAAATAAAATAAAAAAGCAAGCCTGATGATTCCCTTTTTCTCTTTATTACAGCTGCACTGCTCGTGGCGCTGCCATTAAGGGGCTGTCAGCATTTTTATTAGAAACCGCTACTCCAGGGGTTTGTAACTCAGTAGTAAAAATTCACTCCAGAATGAACCTTGTCATGCAAGGGAGCACTTATTTAAGTCCAAATGTCAGAAAATTGTATTTATGCATTTTCAAAGTTATTTTACAGCACTTTTGACTGCTCAGGTAAATACAACTACGTTGCTGACTGATACCTTGAGTTCCAGCACTGCAAAAGGAACTTGGTGAACGTGGTGTTCAGACATCGTTTCCTAAAGCTTGTGACCACCATCCATGTGAGACAACAAGACCAGGATCTCATTATGCCCGTTCTAAAGGCATGCCTTAAGACTGACAGCATATTATCAACAGTGACTAAACCCTTTCCCACCTCCAGTTTCTTCTCAATGTTAGAACAAATCTTTCCTATGTTTCGGGTTATTCTGAAGATGACCATTCAACACAGCTTCGCCTTGCTGGGGGTTTCATGGGGAATTAAGCATTGAGTCTATTTCATTGTATGTCTCAGTAGATGCCAAACTTTTTAGCTCCTCCATAATCCCTAGCCTAACCTACTCAGATAAGTATCATCACTGTGAAAGAAACCAGGAGTCAATCTTCCATGACCTTAAATCATTGTGTTTTCTTAACCTTAACGAAATGCAACAAATAAACAGCTATAATTATATGAGTGTCAGGTCAAAATGAACTAAATATGCAAATTTTGACAGCAATAAAATCCCACTTTCAGAAACTGGTTGTATGTGCCCAGCTTCACCACGCTGGGGCACGGATGGAAAAGAGTTTGAGGGACATGGTTTAAGTGGGTAGGGTGGGGATGGGTTGACGGTTGGACTTGATGACTTTGGAGGTCTTTTCCAACCTCAATGACACTATGATCTTATCATTCAAGTGAGCATGGTGAAGACAGGTTGGTGGTTGGACTTGACAGCCTTGGAGGACTTTTCCAATTCTAATGATGCTACGATCCTAAGTGACTATGTCACCTAGGGATCCCCGTGGAATGAAAATGTCTATAGCTGGGTGAGCAGCCTCTGATCAATCACACACATGCATCTACCAGGCTGAGTAAATGCCATTCTCTCAGTGACACACTCCAAAGCTCTGTCCTCCTCCATGTGTACTCAGAGCTGAATGAGCTCAGGGTAACAGTGAATGAGGGTAAGAGAGCAGGAAATACAGCCAGAAAAAAAAAAAAAAAAAAAAGCCTGGGATTTGTGAGCGTGGAGATACAGGAGCAAAGGAGATTAAGGATGGATGGGGAGACTCTTACTGTACTCTTACTTTTGACATGTGGCTCAATTACAGAATGCTGGTCACGCTGTGTTGCATAGGACAATAGTTATGAGATTTTGAAACTTTTTCTGTGGTCAGAAAGCTGAAACATTACCTCTGGGCAGAATGGTCAAATGGAATATTCACACAAGTCCTGGACAACAATGAAGACAGAGAGGCTATGTAACTGTCTTGACAAAAAGCTTACAGGTTCCATAGCTCTACTGAAAAATGTCAACATTCAAACTGCAAGCTACATCGCCCAACTTTCACTCTGAAGACAGCAGGCTGCAGTTGAAAAAGTTTTCAGATAGCTCTCATTTTGTATAATAACATCCACTGGTTGAGCTTACATCACACGCTGAGCTCTATATTATCCCCACCACACTTCATGCAAATGAATCATTCCAGCTGGACCACTGAACGACTGGCAATCACAGAACAACTACTTTTAATACAAAATGCCGTGGTCATTTTTTGATGAGAATGGGAGGGAGGCAGGGGAATATTTTCTCCTTAAAGGATGCATGATGTCAAAATGTGGCTGATAAAATTCATTTGTACAAACCTTGTAGAAATGCTTTTCCCTTTTTCGAGAATGTCACCCAATACACTTATGCCACCTGTTACAGTTAATTCTCTGCACTGCTCACTGGACTAAAATCTGATCATTTTCAGTGGAAGGGAACTTGCAAATGATCAGCTTTTTAGAGCAATTCCTGATTTGTGTTTGACCAAGACTACTTCTTATGCGGCTGTAATCTACAGTAACTGTTGTCTGACAAGAGCCTTTTAACTGAAATTGCTCCTATTACAGCTGTAATAAAATCAGCATAGAAGATGAAGAGGCTAGCTTTATGGGTTCATCCTTCAACTGCTCCTTTAGGTGAGATTTCTATCATTTATCGCACTTTGTAATACATTAATATATTCAAAAGGATCAGAGGTTTTCACGCCAGCTACTACAGAATCAGGCACAACTCTCTGAATTCAGAAAAGGAGGCTGAAGAAGCAGCTTTGAACAAAATGCTTCAGGAACATAACACTCAGAACATACGAGATGGGCAGGCAGGAAGCAGTATTTACAGGAGGGAACACTGCTTGGGGAAACATTCATTTTTAAAATCAGATCTGGCAAATAACTCAGGATAAGCAAGCATTTCAGTCACTTTCAGTTACGTTCTTAGCTCTTTAGCACAGGCTAAAACACGAGCTTGATGGCTGACAGCATGGAGCACTTCCATCTGAGAACAGAGAAGGATCCTGTCATCCAAACTGGTGACATACAGGAGAAGACTCCAGACCATCACCAAGATGTCAGGAGTTGTGTTCATTTGTATTTACTAAACGTCATTTAAATTATTGACATTTACTTTGCTGGTACATTGATTAAGTCTCAAAGCATTGATTGTAATTACTGTGATGCCTGTATGATTGCCTACCAAACCTTTAAAAATGTTTGAATTTTTTTTATCACAGAGATCCTAAGCATATGCTTACAGCATAGCTTTAAGTGTATGCCCAGAACTCTTTACTGCTTTCGTTGGTGGGTTTGACATGACCAACTTGAGCACATATTTAAATATATTACTAAACAGAGAATTTTACACATCTTATTTGTATTGAAAAGGTTTTGGAAACGAGCCTGGTGGACAATAGTTATGAGATTTTGAAACTTTGACATACTGATGTGGCATTTACAAAAATAAGATTCAGACTGCCACAACCCCAAATCCCCTCTGACTTCTACTGAAAATCTGATTTGTACTGAACACAGTTGGCCAACTCACCATTTTGACCAAGACATCCATGATGAAGAGCACGGCAAATGAAAACATTCTAGAGATCTTCCATCTCCCTACAGCTCTCCAAAGCTGTCTGCAGGTGGTATACTACCAAATCCCACAAAGAAGCTCATTCCTGTAACGTCTCTGAAACAACTGATGTGCAGCAAGTGCTACAGGTTAAGAACAAGACTCAGAATCATTGAAACCCAGTGTTCTTACAGAAACAACTACACTTTCTGGAAATTTCCATACTAAGTTGTTTAAAACTTTTCAGCAGCCAAACCATCAGATATCTATCTCCATAAATATTTGAGGATCTGCCCTTTGATCCATAAAGTAGCTCTGTGTCCATACAATATTGAGATGTTATAGCTGCTACTGTCCCATAAGTAGAACAAATGCTTCTCAGCCACCCACTTAATTAGAATCTTTCCTGCAGTGAATGCCCCCACCATAAAAATTCAACTTCTCTTTGCAAACAGCAGTGCTGCTTATTTGCTGTTTTGGATACCTTAAAGCATTGCAATGAAAAGGAGGGAAATTAAAACCCACTGAAGTTTGCGTGGTCACAGATCTCACAGGGTGCTGCTGTTTCTTGGTAACTCTTCCACAGGAACCTACCTGCCAGCAGCAACAGCTGCAGCAGCACACTGACCTGCTGACACTGTTACTGGCCATACCTGACCAGGTCATTTCATTCAGATGCTCTGTCTGTGCTGTAGGCATTAACTCATTGGAGCCTTGTGGCTGTGTCTCAAAAAAGGAACGCTTATCTGCTTTTTTTGTTCTTGCATTAAGTCAGTGATAGGAAAAAATTAGCTAAAGAACTCCACAGGGTGAATAGTTAAATGTCAGTGGCGTTGCCAATGTTCTTCTGGATTTATATCCCTGCAGCCCTTCCCTGATCTGGATGAGTGTTTTGGAAGAATGCAGAGTATATGTTAGGCTGCCAACAGTGAGTGATTCCAAAGGGCCCACAAGACATCCTTGAGCTGGAGCAGAGAGAAATCCCCCGGCACTCACCAGTCCTAATTCAGACAAAGCTCCCTTTCACGTCACTGGGAAGACGGCCAGAGGAAAGGCTGAACACTGAAACCCACTCCTAGGGTGGTTAATGCCCCAGAGGAGCTTGTCTACCAATTCGTTATTTCCCTGGGCTCTGGATGAGATCCTGAATGCAGTGAAACTGCTGCAGTTCCGCTCATCGTGGAACAGCTCTTTTTTCATCAAGCCAAAAAGGAAAAGCAAGGCAATGAGCCTAAAAGTGCCCAGCCGACGTTCGCTTGGCTACAACAGCCCAAGCTCCTTCCACAGTCCCAAGCACGATGAAACAAGCCTGTGCGTGCTGGCCTTTATTGCCTATAAGCAACTGGAAAGCTCCACTGTCTCCTCTGATTGCCTATTGTTCAGTTTTAAGAAAACTTAATTCATAACTGCCTAAAATAATTTTATTTTATATTAGCAATTAGGTCATTAAACAGGTTTTTTTTGATACTTTTGATACACAGAAGGGGCTTAGAAGATTCTCACCTATAAAAATTCCTGATGCACTCCTGTATCTATCAAAAATGCGTTCCAAGTAGAGAAGATAATTATAATTGTAACCATTTATGCTAAAATGGCTAAGCTGGTGATATTTTTGGAAGGGTGCAAACTATCCCCGATCTATCTCTGATCACTCAAAATATATGAAAAGTGGGGACAACCAGAATGGTTGATAACTCTGTTAGAAAGGCACGTAACTGTCTTTTCATTTGATCCATCTATAAAGGAGAGCCATAGAGTGCCCGTAGGTGCAACGCTGCATACAGCAGTAGCCCAAGGAGAAAAGTTCTTCAGTGAAATAGAAATTGTCAAGTCTGAAAAGGCCCACCAAAGCTGAAATGCCACCTTTTTTTTCCCCGTGATTTCATAGTTTCCATTATTTGGTAAATCAAATAATAAGGTGCTTTGTCTGTACAGAGTTTGGTCCAAAGTGGATAAAGACAGTTCAGTGAAATTGGGATTACTTCCTCTGATCAGATTTCCTTTCAGGTCAGTAATTTATTCTGCACTGGTTGAATACCTTGTAAAACAAAAATTGTACCAAAAAGTAGCCTGGATATCTAAATGCCATCTTTTTGTATGAGAAGATCAGATAATGATACTCTCACTGGTCTCTTTCACTTCAAATCTTCTTTCTCCACCAGATATGTTACCAGATAAAGAAAGATAAGAGAGCAAGCAATATCCTGTAGAAAGCTGCATGCAGGAAGCCCATCATTCTCATATAAAGTTAGTTCTCACACTTAATAACTGCTTGCTTTTACCTCTCTTCCCCCAGAGATGGGAACTTCCACACATAGAGCATCATATGAACTCCTTCCTACAGAAGAACAGATTTTAAAAATGAGCACCGAGTACACAGGATGCTTATCCAGAATATATGCCATAAACATTTTGATCAAGCCCTCCATTCAGCAGTAGGCTCATCTTCCTGAGGTTAGGTCAACAGTCATTTGGTTTCTTTTCCTTCGTGTACACCTACTTGACAGTGGTGTCATTTATTAACAGTGTGCATACCTCTCCTGCTTGGATGCAGGTGAATCCAAAAGCTTGGGATTTGGAGGGGAGGTACACCCTCTTTGTGGTATACATTTCTCATCTGTTCTTATTTTTTGCTCTTACAAACCATGAGGAGAATGGGAGGTATTCAGAGGATGTGAACCAACCAGAATCATATGGTATCCATCACAATACGTATGGTTTCTCTCTTATCTTTGTCTCTACAGTACATAAATAAATTAAATTGATCCCAGTATAGGTGCATATAAATAACTTTTGGATGACATTATTAGGTCAGTCCTCTGACCTGTCATAGACTGAAAGAAAAATGCATTTTCCTTATGTCCCTTGGCTCTCCAGTAATAATACTGGCTTGTATCCAGTCTTTTTCAGCTACAATTCCATCAGTAGGAGAGATGTTGAGTGATACATACAACATGCATCACTCCTCTCACAGTAGGATCTTACCTTGCTATTTCAACACTATCAGTTTTGCTCCTAAGCCTATTTGGTCATGGACAAGTATCCCATTTTTTCCCCCCTTTACAAGTGTTTGTGTGCCTTTCTAACCTCAAACTAAAGGAAGGGCTGAATATAATGCAAGTTTAAAGAAATCCAACAGTTACATGGGTCCTATCCAACTGAACTACTATTGTCATTCTTAATGACCACTACAGTAAGACACAGTGAGCAAGTTGTCATTACAGTTACTGTCCTTCACGGGGAGATGGCCTGAGCTCCTTTATAGAGCTACTCTGCATTGAATTTCATTTGCAAATTTGATTGGACTCATTTACCTCTCCCATCCTTTAGCTCACTCCATTCTATGAAAAGCTAAAATCCAGAGAATAACAAAACATTATATAATATTGATACTTGCTTTCCCTTCCCACCCTCGACAAGATTCGCAACGAGTTGAATATAAACTCAAATCCCTTCTTCAAATGTAACTCAATGCAGTAAGTTTTGTGAGACCAGGATGTTACGAAGGATTTCCATACATCGCTGAGACATCTTTTACCAACCTGAAATTCACTGCTTGGTTTGCTCTGTGATCTCTGTCTTTGTCCACCCACTACAGTTGTTTGCTTTATCAACAGAAATACGAATTATTTTTGAGTTACCTACTGAGAAAAATCAATTTGCTCAATTTATGACATTGCAGCCTGATTTGTGCTGAAAAGCCGACTACAGTAAATAAGTTTCTGACAATACTTCCATTAAATATTCTCAGTAAAACAAAAAATATCTGAGAAGGGGGTCCATGAGTGTCAAGGAAGAACTGCTAACTTAAGGGAATCTACAGTATGTACTTGGGAATGCCAGGAAAAATAGAGTCTATAACCTAACTTTGTTAAGCTACCAGGTTCTGCTTCTCCATGTCAAAGGCATCCCAAGGTGCTTTTGCAGTAACTGTGCTCATCATCACAATGGCAGAAGTTAATCAAGACGTTCCATTGTGAGGAACTTACAAGGTTTTTGTAAAGTGTATTCAGCTGTTGATCTTTTGGGTTTATGTTCCTCACAAGCTCTATCACCACTTATCAGAACATTTTTCTAGTACGTATGACATCAGTTTTCAGCGTGGGCCTCCAAGGAATCTTTAACCATGGATCAACCTGGAGGATTAAAGGGAAAAAAAAAAAAAAAAAAGTAGTAATCTTTCAATGTTCTCCTCCCTTATCTAACTCCAAAAATGACTGATTATGAATAAAATTAATTTGCTTCAGAATATTCTTTTGGGAGCACCAGTTGTAAACTGACAGTTCCAGCTTGGATCAGAGTTGTGTTTCTGTTTCTCAGTCTGCTAAATCTGAAAGCAGAGTCCAACAGATGAGTTGGTATAATCAATCTTCCCTGGAGCTGCTGTGGGGACAAGGTTTACAGAGTTTTCTTTACAGAAACCTACACTCCTGGCAGTGCAAGACCTTTGAAATTAAAACTACACTGAGAGGCTTCGATAAATTCCTTTCCACTAAGCAGCTTAGAGACTGCTATAAAATTCCCTAGACAAAAGAGGAATCAATAGGCAAAATTTTTATTCATAGAATATCTCACATAAACAAGCGGCCTCATCCTCTAACTAACAGTCTCATAGTCTTAGTTATCACTGAGGGAGCCTTTTAAACTTTAAGAGTTGGAATTCAAATAGTGAAGTTGTATACCCTCTTATCCTTCAAATATTTAGCATTTCAAGACTCTAACACTCCTATAAATTAATTGATTTAAGTCATTCATTAGCACAAAAATATAGGCCTTTGAAATTTACTCTCACTGCTAAAAGTGAGTATAGGTTTCAGGGTGAGGGAAGGAGTTTGCAAGGGCTTTATGTTTTTAATTACCCCAAATGGAAAATCAGAAAACTCCAAGGGACAGCTTTTTTTGTAAGTGAACATTTTGATGCCCAAATCCGAGACCTTTTTGGTGCCCTAAGGTCCCCCTGTGACAAAGGATGCATGTTGTCAATGCTCTGACAGTGTCTCCCTACAACACAACTACAGTAGAGAATCTAATACTCATCCTTCACAGCCCTCCATATAAATAAGAAGAAATTATCACATAAGACAATGCAGAAATTGAAAAGACTTAAAATATTGTGCATATTCATACCAAACCACATTTCCCTTTATCTCTGCTAATCATCAGTAAAAACAAAGGCCAGTACTGTTGTCCTGGGCAGGACTACACCAATTATTGCCTTATCAGCATTTAGAAAGAAAGGATGAAGCCAAAATCAAAGAATGTAAGTAACAAAAGAGGACTGTATCATAACAACCAGGCAGAGCTGCAGTGAGAGGCCAACTTGGTGCTGAGCTCCTTTTTGAGCTCAGTGCCACCGATTTCACTCGAAGGGAGCCCCACTGACTGAGGAAGTAGTTAATGGATCCCACTGGGCTATAATCAGCTCTGATGAATCCCATTAAACTGAATGAATTTCTCCTAGAAAGGACTGTGATAAATGTATTTCATAGAGCCATAGAATATCCCAAGTTGGAAGGGGCTCACAAGGACCAACCTCTGGTTCCACACCACATCACTGAAACCCTATGTCAGAGTGCCTCCAGATTTTATTACCTGATCAAACAAAAAAGCTCCCAGATTGTTAGATAAACAGTCTTTTAGTTTTGCTTTCTGTAAAGAAGAGATTTAAAGTGGAACATGCAAAACTTGAGGTTCATAAATACATCACTGCATGTAAGGCAATAACAGACCCTGCTCCGTTTCGAATTCATGTCATTTAATCTTAGGTCATGCCACAAGGCAGACTACTTTCTGAAGAATCTCTTATATGAGTTCCTATGTGAGTTATTGACACTCACTTTATGGGTTAAGAAAATATAGCAGGTCCTTCAAGGATGCAGCATCAAAATCTCTCCTAATCACCTCACAGCAAGCGTACCCAGAATAACGACTTCCCCCACCTCAACCCCTTCCTTAATAAAAATGCCAAAGATAAAAATTCAAAACATGCTTAAGGACAGCTTCTAAAAAAAAACAACCCAGCAACAACAAAAAACTAACACATACTTCAGGGCAGCTTCTAAAAACGTACAAGAAAGCTTTAGGCCCTCATAAGTGCATTTAACCACCCTCAGTACGAGACAGAAATCAAATCCTCTGTCATCATATAACATAATTAAAACACGACAGCCAATGTTTATTTTGTCAGCACAGAAGATGCAGACAATTCTCTACAAACTGGCATGCAGAGACATAAATTAATGTCGCAAATTAAAAGCAAAAATCAAAACAAGAATATTTTGAGAATTTGAGCAACTGCTCTGAAGAAAGCAACCCTCCCCCTCCAGCTTTGGTAAGCGCTCCCAAGAAAGAAATGCATTTGTTGTTTTTTCTTTAATTAAAAGAAAAAAACAAAGGCATCTATCAGCAGCCAGGAAGACCTCAACCAGCAAAACCAATAGGAGAAATGAGCTATGCAGACCACTGGTTTCCACTGAAGGTACAACGACCGCAGAGGTGCCAGTTTCCTTCTTGTACTCACGAACACAAGAAAGGGCTCACATGAAAACTGCATATTAACCAGAAACTAGCTATCACCCAGCCAAATAGAAGTTAGTATGAAGTGATGCATGTAGCACTTAACTGCACCTGCAGATGCTCATATTTGACATCAAGGAACCTGAAGTAGAAAGCTACAAAGAAGCTGGCTTTACAAAGCCACCCTAAGAGGTCTAGTAATGGATACCTTTGTTCAAACAAATCTTCCTGAGATCTTGGAAATATACTTACTTGAAACATTAATTTGCAGGATAAAAACAGAGACAGTCACAGAGATTCAATTAAACAGCTTCCAACCTACTCCTAACAGCGAGATCATTTTAGGGTTCTAAAGAACACCCCAGCGTTACTGAACCTTAGAGAGAAGAGATGCAGAATTTTCAGTTCTACAGTTATGTGACTACCAATGTTCTGGAGAAAAACAAGATAGCAGGTTATTGCTAGGCAAATCACCGGTTTAAATCTTTTGATAAAAACCACATTTCGCTTGTACAAATGCATCTTAGTTCAGATGTTTGTGTCAAGAAAAAAGGTCTCATTTTCAGACAATACATAAAAGCTCACCAAAGAGCTATTTGAAAAACAGATCTTAACTTGTGAAGTAGAATGGGGAAAAGAAATACATCTGTGAATGAAAACAAGACAAGTATGGAATTCCATCATGACACTTCCACAGTCATTCAAACTACAGCTGCACTGATTAATATTTATGATCTGGTTATCTTTCCCCTTGAAAACAGTATATTTCATAACTCCAGAAGAAAATATGCAGATACCATATGTTCCTGTGAACATCTGCAGCCCGTAGCCATGTATGTCAGAAGCACAGAATGTCAGTATGAGATTGCCCAGGAGTTCCCATCTGATCTGCTGCCTCGAGGACTGGAAGAGCAATAACAATAAAGGGAACCGTGAGCATTGTTTAATGTTTTCCAATGGATCCTGCACATTAGAAACAGTAATTAATGATTTGGTTTATAATGCTTTGGGGAATTACTGTCCAACAAAATAATGTAAGTAATTTAGATTTGCAATAAAGTTTAAGTGTGCAGGCATTTCGTGGCAGTGTATAGCACTGATTTGCCAGAGGAAAGAAATGCTGTTATTACAGCCACAGCCAGATGATCCACAGAAAAAGCCGTATCAATCCCTTAAGTGATTTGATTATGCTTTCTTATTGGGCCACAGTCCTCAAAGGCATATTCAAAACCAAACTCACCTCACTAAAAGACCACAGGAGTAAAAACGCAGCACAGAATTACAGAGAATTGGTTTTTTGCTCTTTTAAGATGTAACTGCAGTCCTCTCTCCAAAACGTGTCTCTCAGTACTTACAATTATTTACCATCATCACTATTCTATTTTAAAAGTGCCTATATTCAAAAGTGACTTCACCCACGGCGCTGTGAGACATTAAAAATCAAATCCATGAAATAACTTACATAAAAATAGCTGTGTTTGCCCAAAATTCCCATGGCCGTTTCCTTTAAAGGCAAGAATCCTTCAGAGCCTCAAGTACAAATTTAAAATTAATACCTCTCTGTCCGCTGCCCTAAAACTCTTAATCTTTCCCTCCTGGCAGTGCTCAGACAGATAATGTTGTATGGCATGCCCTGCAAGTCAATACATCCAGGCTTCCTCATAGAATAAATGAATTCTGGAGGAACAGGCCTCAGACAGACTCTCTCTACCAAGTCAGAACTAATTCAAGTTTCTTCAGGTCAATGCATCTGCCAAATAATAAGCTGAAGAAAGGATATATGCAGGTAGCAGCCCTTGCTCAGGCTTGCTCTTTGACTGAACGGGTCAAATACATCCTGCTGGATTGCACCGATCAGAAACCCATGGAGACACCAGATTGTGACAGAGTTTTGCTCTCTGGTAGTGGCTTCCCAAGCAGCAGCATCCTGAACGTTCGTGCTTTGGAGACAGCCCACACCATGCTCTGCTCCCAGGTACTGGTAATGCCTGTGTTCAGAAGAAGAGATGCTGCCCTTTCTAAGCAGGAGAAAGACTCTGCTCTTTAAGACATTACCTTTATGGGGACTGCTCATCTATTGCGCACAAAAAAAATTCATCTGTATGTAAGTAGAGCATAACTACTGGTATGTACAACTACTAGTATGTAAGGCTTTTATGGACAGGAGATCAAGAATCATTTAACCTTTAATGGCACAACGGTGTTTGCTCATTAAAGAAACGTCTTGAACTAGTGCGAGGCAGCACCAAGACAGGGGCACCCTTATCATAGCTGTGTGCCAAAGGGTCCTGAGTGGCCAAGTTCTTGTTCTAAAAAGCGTACACCGAGAGAAAGGGGGGGACATAATCCTCCTTGATTCTGGAGAAGGAAGCACTTATCGCTCCACCAAACACACCTTGGAGATCCCCACTCTAGTGTAGAGACATGGTGTTCATTGGGTTATCCTGCACAATCAGCATCTTCTTCCTGAACCTGCATTAGCAAGGCAGAGTACAGTCGCTTGCCATGAATGCAACAAATTGACAGTCTTAAGTTTTCTGCCTCACAGTGCCTCACTCTGCTTGGAAAACTGATATTGTGGGAGAGGCATTCCTGGAGACTTCTCACAAACCGCTGCAGAGGATCTTCCTCCTTTCTTGTGCTGATGAAAAATCATGAACATCCATCAAAAAATTAAATAGTATGGGAGCTAATCAGGCATTACGATCATTCAGGCAGTAGCAATTCTTGTTTGTTTCACAAAAAACTTTATGAAGTACGTACATTTTTGTGCTTTATGCCTGCCGCTCATATGCACATGAATTATTGATGTGCTATAAAATGAGTATATTTTTGGGGGGACAGAAATGAACTACCTGAGGCATTTTCATATAAATGACTGCAATTTAACTTTCAAAAACATTTCATTTTTCAACACGCTGCTCACTTCAAATTGAAGTCTACATCAGATTTGGCCAAGCATGTCACAAGAAACCTCACACTTACAAAAGATTAACCCTTGGGGATCCAGCATAGAGTGAATATAAAACAAGCACTCACACACACCAGGCAAATAACACTCACCCTCTTGAACTTTTAACAAGTTTTTGCACGAATATTTTCAGAAAGGTGAAGCTGATTCCTGTAGTGCTTGAACAGCCTGCTTAGCGCATGTGTACATCACTGCTCTTTTTTAGCACTGCTTTGAACTCAGCACTAGCAAAACTCTCCACATTGTGTATGTGTCCATACACATTGCCCAGGTCTGTTGGCTACATGAAAGCAAGGATGGCTCAACTGGACTGATGTGTGCAATTCTAATTGTTCTGCTGCAGCTTGCTCCCAGCATCAAGCAGCTTATCTTGAACTGGAGGAAAGGAGTAGAATATCCTTACACTTCTCAGAGACTGCCTTAAGTGATGCATTCTTCCACTCCTCATTATCTCCATCCAGGTTTAGCAACACCCTGTTTCCTAGAGTAAAATGAAGATAATCTAATCTTTCCTCAAGATTTTTTTTTTTTCCCAAAAAAGTCATCAACACTGTTAAACGCAGTTGTATGTACTATGAAGTTGTTGGATACTGGGTAAATTAATGCCTTCAGCTGAAGGCTGGAGTGGGTATCTAGTGACAAAAATATCGCAAGCTGCTCTCAAGACGGAAAACACAGTAGAAAAGAAGCCTCTCTAAATGCCTATGAATTTGTCTACACAGAAGGAGTGAAAATGGATGAAACAAACCAATTCAAAGTCCAGACCTTGCAAGTGAATGCTCTAATGAAATGAGAGCATATTCACAAATGAAGAACTGAGGTGAGTAGAAACTGAAGTAGAATTTGGTCTACAACAGTAGAAGCCAGATTATCCAATCTTGAAGATTCTTTCTTCTTATACTAAATAAACCCAGAGTACTGAGTGTAAACCAGCATCTGTGGAAGAGGTCAATCCAATTCAACTAATTCACTTACAGTTGATTCTAACAAGAGACTTCTCTCATCAACAGCAAGTTGTGTTAGGAGGAATCATCACAGAATGTGGAGCTGGACATATAAGCACTTGGAGCTGGGAATCTCACTTTCTTACGCACCTATGACAAGTCACAATTTATTTGGGATACAATTCACTTTAACATGATTGCACAGCGTGCACTATAAGATAAATTTGAAGCAACAGATTCAATCATCTATCAAGCACATTTCTGCCTCTGTGAGTCAGACATTCCAATCCTCCCAATAAACCATTCAAATAATAGCTACTCCCTTGACAACCAGCTGATACTTTCCTATCTATCTACAGATGTAAGGAGCCCAAACTACCTGAACTTGAAACCAAGACAATAAAAGCATGGCCTTACACAGCTGCTGCTTCTTTTCACTCAGCCCCTGTAGAATTTCTCTTTTATACATTAGGGTTACAGCCACACAAGCCAGTCAGCCCTTCAAAGCTGTCCCAAGATATGTAGGTGCCCAACTTAATGGGAAATTCAGCATCTAAGATGCAGCTTAGAAATTATTCCATAGCCCAACAGTAAAAGAGGAGGGGGCTACGCCTTCTGGGACATTTCATTCTCAGCTGCCATGCTGTCAGACTGGTATAAGTTCCATTTAAGGTGTAGCAATGTTTTCTACTTAGAAGAGACAATAAATTTAAGGGTTTCACTGAAAACTCCACAAATTCTACCACACCGAGAATCCCAAGGCTCTCTCCTCCTCTTGCATGCGACACCTGAGAGCAATTCGAACTTCAATCAGTTTTTACTTTGCCCTCTTAATTCCATCCAAGTCTAGAAGTTGCCAGCACAGGGCAATGCCACCTGCCATAAATATGTACAAAAGTATGCATTAATTGACAAGCTAATGCATTAGCCCCAAATGAAGAAGATTCTCTGGACTCTCCTAAGCTGCTTTTGTTCTTCAAGTTGCTTTAAGGTTTTAAAGAAAACAGCTTCTCAAACAATTTTAGATAGAGGGTGCAGCAGTGCTGCAAACACCTTCACCATGTCCTACACGTTCCCCTGCTTGATTGCCACAGCAGGCTTCCTCTCTCAGCACTCTGCTGTTCCTGAACCAGTGTCAGATGGAAGCATCCTTTCTATCCTTTCAAAGTCTTAATATGCTCTTCTGATAGAGGAAGCAAGAAAAACTCAAAAATATTTTCAAGTAAGTTCCTGACACAGAATGAGTATTCAATAGTTTCCACAACTCATCTGATGGAAAAAAGAAGAAAAAGAAAACTTGCAAAGTCTGGTTGTCAGAAAATTCACCGAAAGTAATTTAGTGGTTAAAAAAAATAGCCATATATAATGTACACTTCAAACAATGATTGGGTAATAATGATGACATAAAAATTTTATAGGCGGCTTTAGCTGTCAGAAGAGTTCCTATGTCATGAAATCAATGTTCAGTGGATTTTCAGCAGATAAACTAATACTGCTTCTATTTATGCAGGAAAAGCTTTGCTCAGTTTTTTTTTTTATTTTAAATAGTCCAGTTCATAGCTCTCACTGTATTTCTTTTCTGCCCTTTAGCCTCCAAGACAGAAGGCTTATGTATGCATAAATCATCTCTTCCACAACCTAAAACTAGTAATGTTTTAAAAAGGAAAGCATCCATACTTATGTAACTTTCTAAAGCCTTAAAGCTTCTGTTTTCTAAGAATGCATACTTGTCAAGCTTTGAATTTAGAAGATTAAACAAAGTAAAAAAAAAAAAAAAACTGTGAATGTATAACTAGAAATAAGCAAAACTATCAATCTTCACTCTTCCGATTTTTACACATTAAATCAAAGGATCATAAAACATGAACTGCTCCTGACAGCGTTTGTAGGAAAATACAGCACTCTGCACCAGCATGAAGCACGTGGGTTGCTCCAAAAGTAATGCCTCCTATGCCTCGTATTTGTTTCCATGGAAGCTACAACAGACACAGAGAGCACAATAACACTGTTCATTAGAGTAAATGTTCAGTTGCAAAACAGTATTTTTCCACACAGTCACCACTTTTAGCTATGCATTTTTGCCAGAAATGAACAAAATCCATGCTTGTAAAAATCCACACCATCAGAGTTGGCCCACTGTTTCACAGCTGCTATGATGGCATTGTTGCTAGGAAAATATTGCCCATGGAGTCCATCTTTCATTAGCTTGAATAGACATAATTCAGAAGGCACCAAATCTGCACTGTATTAAGTGTGGTAGGACAGCCCAGCCAGGATTGGCAATGTGCTCTGCAATCTTCAAACTTCAACTGACAACTGGCATCACCATGTTGCAATGGATTGTCTTCTTCCCCGGCCTGAGGGAAAGTCTGAGCCTTCAGCTTAGTCTGCAATGTGGTGCAGCAGTCAGGGTTGATGGTTTGTGTGGTCCCAGGATATCCAGGAGGATCACCCCTTTCCCATCCCCAAAAGACAATCCTGTCCCACCCTTTTTCTCCATCCACACTTCCACATCAGCTGCCATTTGTCAGACTGCCTCTCTGCTGCCATCTGTCACACAGCTACAACATGTAATGGGATGCCCGTGGGAAGGCTCAACCTCTGCTGATCCCACCAACATCCACATCTGACAGTGAGCCAACACCATAAATAGGAGGCATTTCTCTTGAAATAGCCCTCAAACAATCAGTTCCTTATGAAAAAAAATAAACCTCAGCAAATTAGTCAGGAATATGCCAGTAAGCATCCAGTTTGTATGGAGGCTAAGTGTCACTAGGGGAAAATAATTACATTCAGAGGCTGAAGAAATAATTTGTTTGCACACTTTCTTTTCTGCACACATTGAAAGAACCTTCTTCTTACACTACTTGACCTTCAGTCATAGCAGGGACCATTTCATGCATGCACAGTGGTTCATACGATTACACTTGATTTAGTGAAGATCATGCCCACAGGTGCTGTGCACACTGTCATATATGGAATATGAAAAAAAAGAGGACAATTCACCACTGAAATTTATCTGCTCAGGTAAAAGGAAAAGAGAACGAAGCAGGTTTCATGATTTCCCTATCCAGGGGCAATTTGGGACACATCAGCAGCACAGGGCACAGGGCTGGCAGAAGGCTGTGCCTTCTGGCTCAGGGCTGGTGATCACTCATGTAATCCTCAAAGGGGGATGAACCTGCAGATTTCCATTTGACGAGGAAACAAACTGTTCTGAGGAGTAATTGTTCAGTGATAGGTGTGGGAATACTTAGATTTCTGCAGGTGAGAAAAGAGACATCAAGCACTGTTAGAGGGAAATAACCTTGTACCTCACAGTAACCCAAGAAGGTTGTCATATTTCTGAGGGAGGCTTGCCTAAGAAACATGGAACATCATTTGCTGAGGGGAGCCAAATTCAGCCAAAAGGGGTGTGCTGAAAGCAACCACAACTCCCAGGGCCACAGAGGGGCTGAAAGCCCATTTACTTTCTGCTTTGTGTGTTAAGCTGAATGGTCCTTTTTGAATGCTTCAATACTTTCAAAATCTGCTGTCTTATCAACAAAGCTTTCGCTTCTCATCTGTCAGATATTAACTCCTCAGGGGAATCCGCACTTTTGACTGCAAATCGGCTCTTCAATTCCGTTAAGGAGCCATGGGGATCCACACTGCTTTTCTACTTTTAGCAATGCCAGAAACAAGAGCTCTTGCTGCTCGCAGCGTGGATTTTGAGAGGGGTTCACAATGGGACAGCGATGCACTTTATTCAGTCGAAGCAGATAACGAGGCCTCCTTTCTGTAGGAAAATACAAACCTACACACAAAGACCACTCCTCTGAGCACAGAGACGAGGCCGGGGATGAGCAATCTGTGCATCAGATAGCAGGGGCACTCAGCCAGCTCCTGCTGCCAGATGGGGCATGAAGTACCAGGCTGGAGTTTTCCTTTGGGTGACATTAACAGTGTGCATGGTGTGCTTGATCATAGCCACTAAGCTGAGCTTGATATCATGAAGCTAATTCTCAGTTTAATTGAATGCAGCAGTAATGATCAATAAGGGAAGTTTTTATCTTAACCACTGGATCATTAATTCATAAGGACTCCAGTCTTCTAGCAGTATAGGCTAATTAGCCTGCCTGTAGGTAATGTATGCTAGAAAAATGGATATTGAACAAAGCTCTTCCTCCATACCTTAAAATAAATGGCTGGATGGCTTCATTCATACTGCTGCATCAACACACCTCCAGATCTTTTTGATGTCTGTGTGACTGCAGAAGTTCCTACACAAAACTTAATCCAGAAATCTCTAAGTTTGATTCAGAATGCAAAGTCTGATAGGGCTTAGAGACTGCAAAATCAGAGTCATTCTAGGGTAAATGCAGTTAGAGATACTGCTACAAAATCAAAAAGCATAATGGTTGCAAAGGACTCGGTTCAACTGATTCACCTTAAAAAATAAATTCTTCCAAGAGTAACTTTATGCCAACTTTAAATTCAGCCACGACCAACGTGGTTTAATGTAAACTTTGTCAGAAGAAACAAGACTGTCTGCCATGAAAAATTCCACTGAGATACTGCAGCATACACATACCTACTCTAGACAAAGTCAGTGCTATGGAGTGCAGTGGTTTCACACAAGTGTAGCAATAATAGCAGAATTATAATTTCTGTAAAGCAAAATCATAGTGCTGATTACTACCTTGCCTGCATGTGGATTATTAGGGAAAATATATGGAGAAATCTAAGGACAGTATAAATCTAAAACAACAGCTTAAACAAGCTTCTAACCAGATCCTCCAAGCTCCAGCAGTGCAACAGCGATGCAGCACAGAGCTCTGTGCAGCACACAGGGCCCAAACAAGTGAAAACCAGTGAGACCACCTGGCATCCACCACCCTGCACCAGTGCAATTGGCCCTATGGTGCACCACTCACATCTGTTAGGCATGTTTTCTCTCACGGGCTCCTTACTTCCATTGTTCAGACTAAGTTGTCCAAATGCGTTTAAGAAATGCTGATTAGAAGAATATTTTAAAATATAAGACTGAAGACAACTGGAAACGAAGTCACAAGCTTTCAGCCAGCACTGGATTTAGCTCATCCTTGTCAACGATAACATTTCCTATCCCCTTTTTCGCATTTATCTATTTTCATTCATAGCTGCATATTGTAAATGGAAAGATTTGCAATTGAGAAGATGAAATAAAATAACATCTTTTAAATATGCAATATCCCAGTTTATGGCTTTTTTTTTTCTTCTGGCATGTTGTCAACATAAAATAAAAAGACTCAGGAAATCTAAATGCAAAAAGAACTCACACCCACTTTATCAGTGAAGAATTTCCATGGTAATATTGCTTTGAAGCTAAATGGTTTTATTTATAGAGGAAGCAGTTTTCACAGCTCATTTGCATTTTCTCCAGATTACCATAACCATACATGATCAGTTGTTAAGATCTACAGATATTATCTGTGCAGTACCAGCGATTCAGTAAAATATTTAAAATATGGAATGATAAATAAATAAAGTGCTTGTGCAACTTGCCATATTCCCAACACAGTGCAAGGGAATGAAGTCATCACCACATAGAGAACAGCTCTGTAAAATAGCACAAAAAGAATTCATGTGGTCACTGTACAAAAAGAGAAATGTCACGAGTGGTACAAATAGTGAATACGTGGGAAGATACAGGTGTGGAAGCACCAGAACTGCACAAGGAATGCAAGAGTGGCAGTTGTTGACAGAAGGCCATGACCCACCAGATCTACAGTCAATTTCTCAGGCACTCCCATACGATAAAAATAAAGGACGGTGAAATGCAGAATTAAGACATGATGGTGGGAAGACATAGAACAAGGGAAGAGTCAAGAAGGCACTCAGATAACTAAATCCTAATGATAGAAAGAAATGAAATGATAGAAGAATAGATTGCTATCATCCTGAAGTATACAGTGGGTGCATTCAAAACTAACACAGACACACGCAGCCAGCCCTGGAAGCACACAGGACACATCACCATGACCTTGCAGACAGCATACCTCGTTCTACCTTGTCTACAGGGTCCATGGGGGCAAACAAGCTGTGGTGCCTGGATGCTGGACAGCTGTCTCAGCCTTGTGCTACTTGGCACTTGAGACAGTATGAATAAACAAGCATATACTCTAAATTAAATTCACCTTCTTCCCATAGAGGTTTGTTGCTGTACACTGTTTGCTACGTGTTCCATTGGCATAGCCAGGGCAGTTTGTTCAAACTCCTGCATTGATCACTCTCATCCACACACACATAGAATGGCCTGGGTTGGAAAGGACCTCAAGGACCATGAATCTCCAATCCCCCACCACACGCAGGGCCACCAACCTCCACATTTCACACCAGCCCAGGCTGCCCTGGGCCCCATCCAACCTGGCCTTGAACACCTCCAGGGATGGACGGGGCATCCACAGCCTCTCTGGGCAGCTGTTCCAGCACCTCACCACTCTCACAGTAAAGAACTTCCCCCTGACATCCAACCTCAATCTTCCTTCCCTCAACTTTAAACCATTTTCCCTCATCCTGCATTTATCTACCCTTTCAAAGAGTTGATTCCCCTCCTGTTTGTAGGCTCCCTTTAGGTACTGAAAGGCTGCAATGAGGTCACTCCACAGCATTCTTTCCTCAGGCTGAACAAGCCCAGCTCCCTCAGCCTGTCTTCATAGGGGAGGAGATCCAGCCCCCCGATCATCTTTGTGGCTCTCCTCTGGACCCTCTCCAACAGCTCTCTCTCTTACCCCTTCATCCCCTTCATGCAAGGAAAGGCAGGAAAGAAGGAGGAACAGTCCAAACGTTGCATTGATAACAAAAGCAATAAAGATGCAAAAATCTAAGAAGAAATAAGTTTGCTGTGTGCATTTCTTGGCAGAACCACTGTCAGTGATTCTAACAGAGGCTGAGAACACAGCACTTTATTTGCAGAAACCTGTAATTTAGCTCAGATATTTTAGAGCACTGCCTGCAGCTTTGAAGGGAAGTTTGTTGCTAGTAGTCTTAATAAATATTCAAGCACAGTTAATCTCTCATGGAAGCAGCACTATAATGAATAGGCATTTTTTTTAAAAAAACACTACACCCAAATACTGGAGGATGCTGATGAGCAGAGCACTGCTCAAAGGGTTGAGTTCTCACTGCAGACTGGGCCACACGAGATGCTGCTAAGGACAGAGCAATCATGCTGTGATTCTGTACAACACTGCAGCTAGCTCCAAGCCAACCAGATGCTTCAGAAGGCAACCTGGTCTCAGCCAGAGATGCTTCTGAAAGCAGAACAGCTGCTGGCTCAGCAAGCAGCACAGACCCTTCTTTGAGCAATCAGGCAAAGAAAAATATCATAAGATAGGTTTGTTTGGACCAATATATTTTTTCCATGTTCTCTTTACAGTGGGATCCAAGGTGAGTTTATATTTTATCTTTCAAAAGGAAATACAAGCAACTGTTCTACCATCAGTTGCACAATTGCCCACTAACAGTGGCAAGATCCCCCTTGCCTTTTCCTTGGAGGAGCACTCCCAGCTCTCTTCTCTCATAGGAGAGATGCTCTGGTCCCCCCAGCAGCTTGGCTGCCATTCCTGCGCTCTCTCAACTTGTCCAGGTCTCTCTTGGATTGGGGAACCCAACTTGGACACTCACCAGGGGTGAGCAGAGGGGAACAGAAGAATGACCTCAAGCTGCTGGTGACACTTCTCCTATTGCAGTCCAAGGAAGAGCCAGAGAGAACTGAGACAGAAAAGTTGTGGAGCATCTCAGATTTCTGTACCACCATTGCTTTCGTTTTCCCTTGCTGTCAGGTGAGGATGGGCTGCCTGCTCAGAAGCAGGGCCTGGTGTGATGGTGTGATGGTGTGCATGTTCTCCAGAACCTGCCAGCTGCTATCTAGCCCAGCTCAGCCATTCAGCATCCTCAGTGCCCTGCAGTGATTGGAACCAGTTGGACCAGTCATGCTCCCACTACATCAAGACAGGCTGCAGACTTGCTGCCAGGGGGGCCGGAGGGGCTGCACTTTGCACACTGGGGAAAGATGCTCCAGGAGCATTGGGAAAATGCTCTTTCCCAACACTGTCTGGAGACAGTGGGTCAAGATGCCCCCTGTGGAGCATGGCAGGAGGCTCAGGATGGCACCAATAGGCCGATGTGGGCAGACAGAGGGGGCTTGGTGTCCTCCTCAAGGCTGCACCTGCACCTCCTGGCTCACATCAATAGCTCCCCTGGCACAGAGGGTTTTGGATGGCTCACCAAAGGCTGCTTCTTGCAGAGCAACCAGCAGATCCCAGTTCTCAGCACTTCTTGTGTGATGTTGCCAGTGGGAGACTCCTCGAGTGCCACTGGCAGGACCTCTGACATTCGTAGCTCTACAAGCTAGATCGCTAATGCCTCAGAATCCACTCCCAGCATCTTGGTGTCTTGCGTGCTGCTGGCAAATTCCTAGTGCCTTGTGATCCCAGAGGAGGACTTTGAGGACTCAAGAGTCACCAGCAGGAATGGCAACACAGGCTGGAATCTGTTTGTGAGGTCATGGGGTGACAGTGACTCTCTGGTGACATCAGAAAGCACACAGCCCAGCTCCCCATCCACTGAATAGATCTCCCTTCAAATCAGTATATTTCTAACTTAGAGATAAGAGTGAGATGTGGGACTTTAACAAAGGCCTTGCACAAGCTCACGTATATGATCTATTGCCCTTCCTTTTGTCCAGTGATGCCATCCTGCCATTGTAGAAAGCCACCAGCTTGGTCAGGCACAGTCTGCTCCTGGTGAAGCTGTGAAGCTGTTCTGGCTGTTTCAGATCACCTGCTTGTCTCACAAGTGCCTCGATGCGATTTCCAGGAGGATCTTAGGGAGATCTTCCTGGGCACAGACACAAGGCTCACCAGCCTGCAATTTCCAGATCTTCCTTTCTCCATTTCTTAAAAATAGGAGTGATATCTCCCTTTTTCCAGTCCCTGAGGGCTTCACCTGACAGTCTTCTTGGAGGCGGACTCCAATAACGTGGATTTCTCATTACTTGCTGCAAGCCTCCAGAAAGCATGCAATGGAGTCATCCATGTGCAAAGTTACCATTTTGCCCCAGTTAGCTAGTTGCCCAGATGGCTGATAACTCTTTAAACAAAGCAGAAAACCAAGAAAAACTCTTGGGCAACCTATGATTCAAATAGAAGATCAACCTCTTGCCTACCACCTGTGCAGAATACCACTTACGACAGCTCTTGGTGAAGTGCTTCCTCTTTTAGAATGACTCTGAGCCTCTTCAAGTTCTTGTTAATGGAGTTTAAAAGCATCATTGCCACTTATTTGCCACAAAGAACAGGCAAGAAGAGACTGGCAATACTAATGTTCCTGTGGCTAACACAGCAACAAAGCAGCCAATGGTGGGCTGGCCATTTCTCAATTAACCCTTGTCAACTTAAAAGACACAAACTCCATTTCCTGTCCCCCCAGCACCTTTGTTTTCAGTCCATGGCTGTTTCACCCTTAAATTGTTGATAGAGGAAAGGCTGCTGCCATTGACTTAGTAAGATCAGTGGCTCTCTTGCTGATACTAGACACATCAAAAAATGAAACCTGGACAATGACTCTCGATGGGCACAATGGACACAATCTTTCTTCCAGCCAGCATAAGGGACTGCTCAGGGCATTGACAGCTATTCTTTTTACTGCATTTAAAGAAATGTCCAAGAATCAAAGTGCTGTCCTCAGCCACTGGCCCTTTTATCTACATAACGATTAAATGAAAACCATCAACTGCAAAACACAATCTTTAAATAATTTAATACGCACCAGAGTCATCCAAAATCTCATGAAAACAACGCGCACTCTTTAGCTCCAGTAACCATATTACTGGAAATAGATTTTACACAATCCTCCTTCAAACAGCAGTTTAAACCCCAGGCTTAAAGAAGATTATGCTGTTTGCTGATTTAAGCTGAAAGGGAAGCTTGTTCCAGTCATCTGGGGGCTCCAGAGGCAAAAGCTCATCTGTCAAATTCCCTCTTTATCCTAGTACAATGTACAGCATCTAAATTGCGATGATAATCTTGAAGTAAAATGGCTTTCCTTTCAAAGATAATGTTTGAGGCAGTTTCCGAGGCTTTTCTGGCTTTTCTAAGGATTGTTTCAACTTTGGTCTAACGGTGATGTGATGTTGCCTGATCTGCTTGATCTATGAAAGGTGATTTACTGCAGTATCTGTAGAGATAATCCTTCTGGAGACCGTTTTGTACCCAAAACACAGAGGCCAATCAGCTTTCTACAGGTGTAAGCTGCAAATAGGGTAAATCTGGAGGCTGAGCTGATGCTGCGGACGTAAATGTGGCACTTACCTCCAGTTCTGCTGCCCACTCTCAGCACCTCCCTGCTCACACCTACAGCTCACCTGCAGAGAAGAGTGAGGCCAAGGCCTGGTTACACCCTGTGTCAGACCCTGGTACTTGCACAGCCACTGTGCTGCAGCAAAGCTGAGGAAATGGCCACATCCCCACTCTCTCCCTGTGGGACCCAGGGCCAGCCAAGCTGCAGCCCATCTTGCTTGTTATACTTTTGTAGGTGCAGGCACAGGCCATAGAGTTGCTGGCTTTCTGCCTCACTGCCTATGTTCTGCATCACACCCTACACAAACGTTCACATACTCGTGCTAGAGACAGCTCTGAGATCTCATGTAGGTTTTCATCCTGCTGCAATGTCATGAAAAGTAGATGTGGCACATCCCAACCAAATCTCCTCGGCTGAAAGAAACTGCAGACAGAGTGAAGCAGGATCTACAGCCCTGGTGTGCCTCACTCTTTGCAGTTTTTGCTATAAATACATTGTGAAAATGAAAAGGTGAGGAGTGGCTGTGTGGCACATCTAAGCGAGTCCTTTCTCCAAGCAGAGTTTGGCCCACAACATCAGATGCAGATGTTGGTGGGATGGCAGTAGAGCTTGAACCTTCCCACCAATGTCCATCCCATCATGTGTTGTTGCTGTGTGCCAGATGGCAGCAGAGGGGCAGCCTGTGCCTATGGAGCAAAGCTGCGTAACTGAATTCCCTACACTCAGAAAAAATGGCACTAACTGACATTCACCTACGCTTGCTGAACGTTGATGGAGGCCAAGCAGTGGATGTAGCAGTGAGGGGTGGGGGTGCGTTTCACAATGGTGGCAGTGGTCACCTCTGCTGGTGCAGGTGTTTAAGGAACACAGCATGCAGACTCTCGTTCATCAGTGGCAAAAATACATAGCCAATGGTGGTAATTGCATTGAAAAACACTGTTTGGTAGCTGAAAGTTTGCTTTGTCAAACAGTGTTACTGTGCTCTTTGTATCTGTTGCAACTTCCACGGAAATAAACAGGAAGTATTACTTTCAGAATGATTTATGTACTACTTACATCTCAGACCCTGACCTAGCAATGGAGGTCTGCTGTGATGCACACCATTTTTCCTCCTGTTACTGCCATTAGGATATTTCCAATTCTAGTCTCTAATCTTTATTTTCTACAATTATTAACATTTGATAAAAAGGCAACGAGAACATGTAATGCACCACATGAGAATTTAAAAGGCAGCACACTGGAAAAATGTTAATGGTTAAATGCATCATTATGCCCAGCAATATTACACAATTAACAAATCTAATCATTTAACACCAACACTTCAAACTTCTATTAAATGTGTAATTTCACATACGAAATAATTATTCAGTTATCAATAGATGACTCTACTTCAGTACAGAAGGGAAAAATACAATTAGATGCAGCAGGGCAGAACAAATTTCTGGGACTAATATGGGATGTAGCAATGTGCACAACTCTTCCATAAGGCCTCACAGTCAAACTCATAATTCTCATAGGACATAACGCCTCTAAATATCCTGGATCATTAGCAAAATTACATAGCTAATGAAGGGCAAATTAATGGAGCTCTGGAACATTTTATAAGCCTGTAAGAACAGCTACTTGTTATACATCGCTAAGAAATAATTGCAACAGAGTCAATTGCATTAACTAATTAAGTTTTAACAATACAAACTGGGCAAACTACTCCCCACAGAGAATCTCCTCTTGCTGTGTTGATGAAATGTCCCCAGGCTCTGCAAGTGATTAGAAGACGGCTTTAAGGAAGATGACAGCTCCTGTTCGCAACCCAGGGCAACTCTAGGCAAACCACTCCCAGTACACCAGGAGAGAAAAGGAGAAACCAAAGCTGTCTGCTTTAGGGCAAACTGTATCTGGAACCTGTCAGACAACTCCATAAATATTGAATCAGACCTAAAGAAATCGATAATTAACCTACAGAGAACTATCAGAAGAGATTTTGAGAGAATAACCTAGAGAGGCTGTGGGGTCTCCTCAGCTTTCTCCCAAAGCCAGCTGCAGGAGGGCTGGGCATCCTGCTCTGGGTGGCTCTGCTGGGACAGGATGGGACCAGACTGACCCGGAGGTCACTTCTAACCTCAACCGTGCTGTGATTCCATGAAATAACTGGAGATGCTAATAGTGGTTTGACATATTCCACATCAAGTCCACAGCGATGAGATTGCTCACCATGTAGACCTGCAGTGCTGCAGCTGACTGGAATGCAGCCCACACTTCATTGGAACACATGTTCAATGCAAAGTAGTGATTAACCATATTTAGAACAAATATGGCGAGAGTCAGCAAAAAGGTAGCTTGACAGAAAGGTGATTTTTTGAAGCACTAAAGGATCTGACAGTTCTCTGCTTCATAATTGGTCCAAAAATTAGTGATTTCAGTGCCATCTCAGAGCATATATCATCACAGCATATAAGCAGTAAGGGAAAAGACAGAAAAGACAGAACTCCTATGCTGAAGATCTCAACAAAGTCTTTCATGAAGTAGGTACCTGTGTTATCTATGACCCAGACCTTGCACTTGACTTTGCTGAACATCATGAGTACGTCTTTATCTGAGATACTCCACTGTGAGTGCAGTTGCATTAGTAAAAGCATAGCAAGCTCCTCAAAGCTCTCCTACATTCTTTTGAACCAGAAATGGAAATCAAGGTCTTGAAAGAAAACCCACAAAACCTCACCACTAAGATCCATCCAACATGTGCTTGGGTTAGAGCTATATAGCAATAACACGTGTAGCTGCCAAGCTCAAACACTTGGCAGTATTTAGCTTCTCATTACTCCATCAGTCAAGCTCCACTGACCCTACTAACACAAACAGAGCAAAGAATGATTTCTGGCCATTGTTTTTACATAAGGCACCCACAACTTTATTTTTCCAGGTATCCTGTATTAAACCTAGTGATTCTCAGAGATCGACCGACAAAAACTACAGATAAGTAGTAGGGAATTCATTGTTTCCACCTCCAGAAAAGCAAAACAAGAAAACACTAGCCAGTGTTACCAACAACACAACCTGGGAAACAAATATGACTCAGGGACACTGAGTGGTTTGCACACGAAAGAAACACAGACTGCCAGTACAAACCAGCAAAGCTACCACTGAAGCCAATTCAAGTTTCTCCTATCCTTGAGATGTAGAAAGTGAAGGAAAACAGGAAAAAATGCAGTAATTTATATCTCTTAATATAATAAAAGGCTGGAACTAACTGCTGCTTTGCACGGTCTTCTCAGGTACCAGAACTGATACTTAGGGACTCTGGGAAGACCATATTTCACTGTCAGCCTGGCTCCTGAGCCATAGCACTGGCGAAATTGCAGCAGGCTGGCGCACATTCAATGAAGCTGAAACTGCAGGAACTTTAAGATTTTCTATAAAATCAAGAGCTTTTCAGAGGACAAGTATGAAATGTGACATGTATGTTCAATACAGCGCTGTCAAACTAGGCTGGATCTAAAGGTCTCAGAGGCCCCTGTTGAAAGCCTCTGAAGAAAACTTAAGAAATTTCAACTGGAAGACGAGAGGCCTTTCTTTTTCTCCATAAATATCTACCGACTCGCATGATAGCCATTAAAATCATAGGATGTGGTTTTATAGCCCTCCAAGAAAATTAACAGCACAACAGCGAATGTATTTTGAAATACGTATCAACAGCTGATCTCCAGAGCTCCCAGCGTCAACAGCTCCCTGCAGCAATGAGTTCCACAGCCTGATTCAATACCGTGTTGTCTTTACTAATTTCATTAAAGCTCCTTACTGAGTTCATATCAAAACTGCCTCTTTCTGCTCCCTCTGAACCCCGTGCAGGTTTTAAACGTTACAAATTGCCTAATTCCACCTTAACCACCTAATGAACTGTAAAGGACTCCTATATAAAACACTCCTTTGCAACTAAGGAAAGACTCCGTAGGACCATAAAACAGGAACCATGGAAAATGATTCATTTTTCAGCTTCCAGGAACGTTGCTGGTTTCACTGAAGCCCACAGAGGAGTCATACAAGGTGCTTTGCTAAACTCCTGACTAACTGCAGTGGAATATATCATGCTGAGCAGAGGTGAGCTCTCACATCACTGGGTGGCTTTGCCCAACACACTGTTGCTTCTAATTGCAAACTTCAAATAGTTTCTGCCAGTCCATCATTTTTTTCACACATTGCACTGCACTTTATCAGTACATCGTAATTCAGTATGGATTCATATCATTTCTAACAGAATTGAGCAGCACAAGACCTGTCTCCCATGTACCCATAAGGTCAAAACCTGACGAATGTGTTTTATGCTCTCTCCATAGCACGCTTTAGATTTAGGAATTTCCTAATCCCATTTCTCCTGTTCCCATTACCTGCTGGCTGCTTCTATTTTTGCACGCGCATTATAAAAACTTAACAGACGTATATGAAACCTGTGAGCAATTCCCAAAGTCTGCAGCGCTACCCATGGATAAATCATACACTGCCAACTTGAAGGATGGCTTTGAGTGTGTAAGCATTGCACTGGGTTCAGGTAGGCTCAATCCTCATGCACTGTTCAGATCCTGGAGCAAGCAGATTTTAAGGGACCAATCTGGTACTGTCAAGTAACTGAAGTACCTCAAAAAGGCTTTTTAAATTGTTGCTTACTCCCTTTGATGTTACATTACAATGATTTTCAATGCAAAGATTATCTCCTATCATGCATGCCGTGGTAGACAGAGCTAACCCACCCAGGCTAGCTTGGGGTACCTGGGCTTGAGTACTGGGAGCTCAGCACCTGCCCTCCCTGCATGAGCAATTGAAAGCAGCAGCTGCTCCAGAGAGCAATCTGATTTTGACCAGACAACGGTTGCTCCATCTCCACACGTCACATTTCTCCATACAAAGTCAGATTTTCAGCGAGGCTTAATTACAAATTGGAATTTGCTTTCTATTAATAAAGAGAATGCATAGCTCAGTTAACTGAGCTGTTTTGTTGAACACACATGGTAGCAATTTTTTTTTCCTTTAAAATATATAAGGAGACGATCACTATAAAAGCTGAAATCATTTCAAAGATGAATGCCACTTTTAATGCATCAAGCATTATTCTGTGAGCAGTTCCTGTGAAATCAATCGGGCTGCTAGTAAGGAATGGTATTACTCCACATAGCAGGGAAGGTAAAATTGAATTCTTTTTAACTGGATATGTATTTTTGAAGTGTGTTTTATGGTGTTATACAGATGTATTGAACTATTTCCCCAATTAGTAAAGATTCAATAGGAGATTTTCTTTTCCAGCCACAGGAGATTATAGAACCATGTCCAATACATCTGAGTGTAAATGTAAGTACTAATCCCATCGATAAAAAAACCCTCTAGTTATGATTGTGCAATATACGCACTGATGTCTTAGCAGCACTCCCTTTTCCAGATTGCAGCAGTTACTGTAAAAGCAATTAGCAGACAACATCTCTGCACAAACACTGCAGTAAAAACCTAAGAAAGCATGCTGGAGTGGGGTTGGTAGAAGGAGCTCTGGATTCCACTGCAGCACCTGGGCTCCACGCACACTGAGCTCTCTGCTTTCACAGCAGCTTCTCTGCCCTCTGGGCTCCTCCACCCCTGTGTGCCCTGAAAGGTTAATGGTTTTCGTGTTCTTCTCTATTCTGTCCCCGAGGTATTGGTGGAGCAGGCTCCTGAGCCAATACAACATGACAGGATTGCCAGAAGAGGCGAGAATACAGCTGGCAAGTACAACCCTTCGTAGTGGAGGGTTGCATTCCCTTCGCAGAGGGAACCCCAGGAGCACAGGAGTGCCTAAGGCACATAAGAAACCACTACATTTCTAAATCTCTGCATCGCCCTCATAAAGCACTGCCCCCACAGAAGTAAGCCCATGCGATCCTTATGAGTTTCAGTCCAACAAGATGAAAATTCTTCCATATGTTGTTTTTAAAAAGAGTTTTCAAGCCCCTAGCACTCATATAACCTGATCTTCACAGCCCTTTTCAATCCACTCAGCCCTCACAGCAGCCTCCTCTAAGAAAGAATTGGAAGAATCCTGATTTAAATCAAATACCACATATAGCAAAAGAAAAAAAAACAATCCCTGAGGAGGTGAAGTGACTCAGATCACTGAGAGGTTTACTGAAAGACTGGAAATAAAGCTGGGACCTCCAGCTTATGTGCGGGGTCAAACAACCACCTGTCAGAAGCTATTCTGTCCTGAGCATGGTGATCATGTGAAGATGTATTTACACACCCAGGCTGGCCACTCTCCCAATCCTAACCATCCCTCCATGTGAAGTGTATCTTCTAGCCAGGAGAACCAAGCTTTCAATCCTTGTTCTCTGTGACGCCTCCTAATTTTAAAATCTTCAAAGTTTCAAGTCTGGGTGTGATATAAAGTAGGTCTGCATGGTTCATTCTTCCCTCTGTCCCCAGTGAACCAAGTAACCTTGAGCTCAGCTCACTTGTTGCAGGAGCATTATCCCTACTGGTAGCGCTCTGACACGAGGACAAGTAGACATAATGTGATCTTATGATGTGCATCATGTACTGAATGGTCTGCAAAGTGCTCTGCTGATGTAAGATCTCTCCAGAATAGCACTAGGCATTTTAATGCTGGTTCATGTAATCTGAGTACAGCTTTAGAAGAAATGCATGCAAGACAAAAGGAAGCAAGTCTAAAAACTGTCTCTGTACAGAGCGTGTTCTGCCACATAGATATTGAAGGAATCACCTGGGGTACTGCAGCAGCTTAATGGCTCAGCTGAGAGAAAAAGTAACTGAGGGATGTGCAGCAGCATCTCTGGGCTGCCCTGTCACCATGACAAATGTGAGGTGTCTGCATGTAGGTGACCACAGACACATACAGCTCACACAGTGAAGAAATATTTCAGCAGTGAAAGAGACAGGAGTTTAGCAGGGCTGGACTGTTCCCCCAAGGCACCCAGACACTGACACAGAACGGGCTCTTAGAGAAATAAGATCCTCTACACAGGCTCTGCCTAATGGATTTGAGGGTCACTTGTGCACCACCTGAACCGTCCAGTCACCAGGTGGGGACAAAGACTCATATTCAGCACAATGGGTGGCTTTAGGCTCTCCTGATGAGACGCACACTGAGCAACCAAATGCCCCGATCCACAACCAGCAGCAGGCCTGTCACCCAGTGCTGACAAGGGAGCACAGGGGAGATGGAAAATTCTTGCTTGCGCAGCTCAGTCATGTCCTTATCACATCATACCAGTTTCTCTCCTCAATTTATAAACAGGAAAAACTCCTTCAAAGCACTCAGGCCTGTGCTACCCTGTCAGGGACAAGCAGTGGGCCCAGTATTTGCTGCTCTGCAGATAACTCACACCCTGTCATCCACACTCCTGAGCCTTTCATAACCCTCAGCTCTGGCTGAAGCAGCACTGTTGGATGCATTTCTGAATGCAGGAATAGCACAGAGAAAAGGAATTACACAGCAAACATGTTAGCAAGATGCAAATGTGTAGTTATTCTGATGAATGCCAGATGAATTTCCAAGGTAGTTAGGCATAACTGTCCTGTCATCTAGAAAATCAGCATCCGACAGTAAAGCAGATCTCAGCATCTTCAGGCAGACTCTGTCACTCCTTCAGATGAGCTGGTTCTGACAAAGGTCCAAATAAGCTCCATACATACAGTTACCCAGTGCAGAGCTGTGGCCAGGCAGCATTAGACATGTAGTCATGGCCTGGCACTGCCAAGCTGCAGGTAAAGCAAACACAGATCCCTGCAGCCTGTGCCAGTGCTGCTGCAGTGCTGAGATCAAGGTGTCACCTGCTGCTGTGCAACAAGTCACTGAGACATGGTCCATTCTCTCCCAGAGTGAAGTTACTCAAGATCCTCCAGTTCTTGCAAATGACTACATCGGTATTTTAAAAGATTTTCCTGTAAAACCATGCTGTGCTCCCAGAACCAAAACAAAGATGGGAAACCTCAGCCAGCTCTCAGTTTTGCTGAGGACTCACTGTCATCACTTCTTAGTGATTAGGCCTCTTAAGATAGTCAAGTTAATCATTAGAGCATTGTGACACATTTCTGAAGGAGGTGTCGATAACCATTACGTTCACATCACTAGCATGAAAGTATCTGCCTATTTAACATCTATGCAGTGCATGAGTTGCACTCCTTGATTCTTGTGGGCTCCTTCCAGCTCACGATATTCTGAGTCCATCAAAGTATTACCATGCTTTTAGCTTATTGATGGCCAGTTTGTAGCAATTACCATGGCAAAGGAAAAAAAGGAAAAATACAGAGAAGAATTAAAAGTTACAAGAACTTGGGAAAGGGAATCCCACTGAACATTATGGTTAGCTGAAACCATTTCAATTTGAAAGGTTTCAAGTCTGCTTCTTATCCTTTTAACTTCCCACGTTTCCTAAATCCTATTGTTAAATCAGTAACACACACTGTGAGGCTGCTGTTTACAATTGCATACAATTTATTTTGCTAACACATTAAATGAGTGTCTGAAATAAGCTACTAAATTAGTTTCAATAGAATAGTTGTTATATTTTCATTAAATTTCAACATATTCCATAGCAGAAAATCTGCTTGGCATGTTCAGTATTATCTCTAATATAATTTGCAGAAGAAATGGAGGTGTGACTTGATTAAGCACACTCACATAGTTAAGATGTTTCTGCACTTAAATTCATTAAAGAAAATAGCTGTTAGATATTAATTAGCATATCTACTAAATACCATTTTTTTTCTCAGTAAGAACCTTTATCTTAATGCATTTGCTTTTGGCAACAAAACACAAACTCAATAGAATGGTAGAAACTGTAACCAGAGCTTAGAAGAGCCACAGTGTTGTTCCTGCAGCTGTAAGCTTGCAATGTCCAGCATGAACAGAAATCTGACAAAGGAAACAACCATGTGCTGCTCCTAACAGAACAAGGAGTGCAAAAGAGGTGCTGGGTGAGAGCACGAGTGCAACCATCACAACAGAGCTCAGCCAAATGCCTTGTTAAAGGCTGCCTGTACAGGACAGTCCAGGGGCATCTCTGGGATCAGGTTTTCTAGAGGCCAGCTGCCATTTAGGCATCGAATTTGTCTTCATGAAAGCATCACAGCAGCAGTGTGAAAGGAGAAACTATTCATATGAAGTTACAACAGACCCTCAGGAAAACACAGGATGTCAGGTCAGAAACAGTTCTCAGGTAGGAAGTCAACCCCATCCCCACACGGTAGGGTTGCTACTCCCACATCTCTCTCTCTTCAGTTCTGTTGTCCTCATCTCCCACACCAGGTCACTATTTGGCAGCTCTTGCTGAAGGAGTTGGAGGTGCTCCAGGCTCCACCACCACTAGCTAGATACATAGCTTGAGCCCTCTGCATTGATCACTGAACAAAGAACTGATAAAGCTGACAGCCATATCATATACAGCATTGTAAGCAAAATCCATACCTCAAAACTGAACTGTGATTCTGCACATCTCAGTAAGTCTGTGAAAATGTCCATTAAGAGCATGACACACAGATCTCCTGTGGCTGTAGACGACCATTAATAGAATGAAGTTAAACCGGGCTTTGACCAGGCCAGCAGGCATGACTGTGACACACAACTCAGCGATGTGGCAGCAATGTGAAGCTCACTGTGTTGCATCAGCTGGTGAATGGCTGACGTGTCAGAATAACAACGTGCAACTGGCAGGCACAGTACCTGGTACACCAAGTGCTGACCTGGGAGATCGAGCTAGGTGCCCTCCCTGCCTTTTCCAAAGGACTGATGCTTTTGATACATCTTTTCCTCAGGGCTACAGGCCAATAGTTTCCAATTGAATTTATGTGTTTCACAAGCACTGTCTTCTATACGTAATCTTCCTTCTCCACCTCACCCATACCCCCTCATTACTTCTAAACTACCACCTCTTCTTCTCCTGCTGGGAGAAACAGGGCAAAACCAGCCTGGCTATAACACTCTTACATCTGCCTTCTACTCGTCCAGAACTACAGCCAAATCTCCTTGTGCTGCACTGATCCTCTTTATGGATTGTCTGCAATGAGAAAAGAGAACAGTCCACAGAAGAGGGGAATGAAGGAACGTAGGGCAAAAACCTCGAGTGTCTTTCCCAGCGTATAACAATTTGCAACAGGGATCCAAAATTTAGAGTACAAAATTCCCAGCAATATCAGCACGTGAAGGAACCCAGCCCAGGACCAACTCCTTCCTTGGTAACACTGCACAACCAAATCAGACCTGACACCTAGTGACCCATGTGAATAATAAAAGTAAGTTTCCATTTTCAAGTCAAATCTAATCCAAAGTGTGGATATAAAGCAATCACCTTCATAGTAATTAGTATGGAAAGACAACTGGTAAGGGATGGAACAAAAACACCTTTGACATCAGGGGGAAAGTAAGTTCCTTTGACTGGAATTAACCATCGAAGGGAATAACGTGCACGATTTGCCAAAGCATCAGGTCAAGCTGCCATTTTCACAGATAATTTCACAGCAAGAAAGTCACACTGATTAAACACCCCCACCATTTTCTGGATGAAAATATTCACACGTGCTCAATACCAACTGTGCTGCTTAATTGTCAGGGAGCATCACTTTCTACAGCTAAACGGTAACCACCACCAGGCACCTACAGCAGCCAACAACCTGGCACTACTGTAAGCTGCTCACTGATGGTGGAAATGGGGCCAGGTTGCCCACACCATCTGCTGCAGAGAGCAAGAAGGCATGCAGGACTGCTGGTTCAAAGCTCCACGAGACAGAGCACGTGCAATAAAGATGGAAGGAAGTAATCAATGTAAAAAAAATTCAGACTGGGAAATAAGAGGCAAGAGAACTCCTCGCTACAAATTCAAGATATTTCAGTTCCACAGAACTAACCCTGATTTTCCTTAACAAAATATTACTTTGGAGTACTTGTGTTTTGTTTTCCTGCGCTAGTGATTGCCAAGATGACAATTTTGACTAGAGCCAATTGAAAAATCAGAAGTATTTTTGTTTTCATATTAGATTAAAACCAAGTTCTTCCAATAGTTAGCAAGAAGCCCAAAAAGCCAAATAGTCTGAAGTCCTTGACTCAGAGCCAGACTCAAGCCTAGCTTTTCACTATCATGGAGAAGGCCTTGCAGGTCAGCAGCCATCATCCCACCCACCTTGTTATCCTCTGCTCCTCCCCTGAGAAACATTCCTATGGAGGTCAGCCCAGTGCTAACATTGCTTCCACTAATGTCAGAGGCAAAAGTGTCTTCCATGGCAACACTGGAGTAGTCAAACAGCAGCTGCCAAATGCTCTTCTCTGTTTCTTAATATGGCTTTAGCACCTGCATTCTTCTACCTCTAAAAGCAAAGCCTGTCAGAGGCCTGTTTCAGCACAGCTGGTGGATCACTCATGAGCATCTTCCACAGACCCATCATGCTGACGTGCTGGAGCTGTACTTGCAGATAAACTGAAGAGGACCATTTCCAAAAGCAGCATCTGGTCATGGCCATGCAGCCTCTCCCAATACCTTCTACTTAAGACAAAAGAGCAGGAATTTTCATCTGGAACTGAAGAATCTTGGCTAGTGGCTTCTTTCAAGTCTATCTCAAGTATATACATAGTACATGTAACACAACTTACTCACCTGTCTTCCACGCCAGCTCTCAGCATAGAATTAATGCTTTGATAGAACAAACCTCTCAGAATCTGAGCTGATAATGGACAGTCACATTAGGTGCTTAAATTGCAGCAGCAAGAGCATCCTTGCAATATCAACCCTGAAACTGCCAAAATGTTTTCACTGTTCATTAACTGGAACCTTTTTTGCATTGCTAATCTTAACAAACTGCCATTCTAATTACCATTGCAAGCACTGTCTATAGCACATATCTGGATTTCTTTTCCACCCAAACATACAACCTCATTCAACTGGCAGCCTTTTAATGTATCAAAAGCACCAAACTGGCTGCTTCTAACACAACTGTAATAAATCCACAGCACAGGCACCTTTAGGGAGAAGTTCAGTTCAGTCTTCAAGGACTCTCATTTAAGTGGAAAAACAGAAGGTCTTTTATTGGAGAGACTGTATAGCAGGAGTTTAAGTTCCAAATTCAAAATCCATTGAAGTTAATGGGAGTCTTTCTATTGATTTCTGTATACATTGAACTGCTTTAACTCCCTCCCTTCCTCCTCTGCTCCTCCCAGTGCACGAATAAGTGAATCCACTGACAGTGCAGAGATGCTGAAATCTCTCACAGGGAGCAGGAACAATGTCTGCATAGGAAAGGCAATGCACTTTCATCTCCTGAATTACCAATGCCATTTCCACCGCTCTGACTCCACCGTGCTGGAGTTCAAAGAGTTCAAAGCATCCAGTAATCTTTCTCGGTCTACAAGCCAGGTTCTTCCTTTGCTAAATGTACCATCAAATTTTGCACAGAATATACCATAGGCTCTGAAAAGACAATTTATTCCTCCATCTGTACTCTGTTTGCAAGCAAGGGGACCAGAACCTCTTCTTCACTCCACACTCATTTTCTGCGGAGAAAAAGCATTCAGAAAGCGTATTCTATAACATCAGGTGTCAGTTAGGGATGGAAGTAGCTTATTCATAAGAGGAGAAAGAAAACGGAGACTTTTGCTTCACATCCTACTGAGTAAATCAAAATGATTTGGCAATAGCTTAAAGGTGGGCAGCTCGCTCGCATCACTTGTGACAGAAGTCTAATGAAGGAAGAGCCTGCTGTGGAACCTGGTTGATTTTCAACAACTCTTTCATTTTCAAATACGACAGCCCTAGAACAGAGGAGAGTCACAAAGGCTTCTTAAAGGAATTTCACCCTCAAACTGATGTTTTCCTCTATAGAGACTGCTGGTTCCCTTCAACCTCAAGGCAGGGAATACATTTTACTTTCCTTCCCATGAGAGGCTGCAGCTCCAGAGACCACCCTATGTGAAGCAGCTGTATGCATTGCTCAGAGACTATTCTACCAGTCGTTCTAAGGCAAAAACACTCTACAATAAAATAGCTCCAAAGAGATGCGTGAGATCTGAGTTCTCATATTAAGGGAAAGTAAATACAGAGCTGTAACGTTGCAGCTTCTCCTCTTTCACGAGCATTTCTACACAGACAAAGGCTCTGAACTCCTTTGAGAGCTGTGTTCTGTTTCGAGACAGTTTGGATTCCCTCTCCCCCACACAGTTTGCTAATTCACCAAAGCTGTATTTCTCTAATACTGTAACATGTAATTTACTCTGTCTAATGACGCTGAAAGTTGCAAGGAACACTCTGTGCAGGCACAGAGAATCGCCATGCATTCCTGTGAGATGCGGGCTCTGGAATCCAAGAGCAGCAGGCTCCAGGGTAACAGGGGTGAAGGTCAAGAATATGCTTTTCCTGAAGAAAAAACAAGCCCCAAAAGAAGATATTTTTAGGTTAAGAAAGAAACAGCTAGCCTGCAAAATAGTTATCACCAAGAAATTGGTGAGAAGATGGACTCACAGACCAAAAATTCCAGTTCCAAGAACTGTTACACAAAAGCAGCTCATGTCAGCAAGAGCAGCACTAAGTACTTCCTCCACAATGATCACCTCCAGCTTTTAGAAATCTCATTAGTGCCAAGCTTTAACAGTGATCTCTTGCAAAAAGAAAACTGCGCCTTTGAGTCAGAGAGAGAATTGTTCTCTGTAAGTCAGTATGATAACCACAGAAGACACATAGGATCATAAAATCTCACCCAAATTCTCGTCCACTCCAATGATTCTGGATTAGATATTTTAGTAGCTTATCATTCAGAAATTTCCTAACTCAGTCCATCTACTGCTGTGCTCCTCCAACGGCATGGCACGAGGAAACAGCAGAAGATTTGTTACCTGGAACATCCAAGCCAAGATCTGAAAGACTGGAGGTGACCCAGTTGCTTATCCTCTTGAAGCATCTGGTCCTCTGTATTAAGTCTTAAGTCCTTTGGCACAGCCTTCCTAACCTAAAATCTAACAGATTTTCTACCATTTTCCCCAAGGAAACAGAAGAGGTGGTTTTGAACTACTCACAGAAGGCAGACACTTGAGACCAGGCTGTCTAAAATTTGCATTAACTAATTTTCAGCCAGCCTCAAAACCACACGCAGGGAGGTCTGTGTTCTCTTCCCCAGAGATCTTTCAGCTCAAACAGACAAGGAAGAGTGAGGTTTGAGTTTAATTTGGACAAGGCCAGACTGACAAAAAAACAAAACTTGAAAAAATTTATGCTTGTAAAACTCTTCATTAGGATTCATTGAGACTTCCTGCCTCAAGAAGCAGATCAGTAGAATTCAGTCCTAAACCAGCTTTCACTCATTAGCAAGTCTAGAAGTTTATTACATAAATCTCATCAAGTATCCATACAGGCACTAACATAGAGTTGACAGAGTAGTGCTGCTACTACGTACACATCATATGCCTGCATAAAAGCATAAAACAGTGTCATCATTGCCTTCTGTAATTAGACCAAGGCGTAAATAAGGAAAAAACAAGTCCTTAGCAATGCTGTGCTCATTAATTGGCATATATTCACAGATGCTGAAGAAATAGGCCAACATTGGCTATAATTCATTATAAGACTTCAGAGACTTTAGTTGTCAGACGAAGGATTAGACCATATCCTCTAGATATACTCACTAGGCGCACTGGCTATTGAGACACAATTATCTTCAACATTTTCTTTTTTACCAGTTTCTAAAATGAGATTTAGGACTAGAAACATGATGGCTTCAGAATATAAAGTCAGTGGATGTTTTGTCTGTACTGCCAAGGTGGACAAAGCCTTGCACTGCAGCAGAAAATACGTTCAGTGAAGCAGAAGGTTCCATCTCAGCACAACTCAGTTGATCATAGGTTTGAATAGGGCCTGTAATAATAGAGTTGTTTGACAAGCAGAGGGTAGGCCAGGCAACAAGCAGTTTGACCTTCACTAACTAGTATTCAATAGTCAATTATCTGTCCTTTTCTGCTCATCACATGTAGTTATTTAGGGAGCAAGTAGGACAAGCACTCAGGAGATGTGTCTTGGAGAAGCTTGGCCATCCGACTCAGGGAAATCACTGACAGAAGGGGGCGAAAAAGGAGTTCAAACTGAAAACAGAGGCAACATGCTACATATACCAAAGCAAACCAAAATCATAGCTCTCAAACCATCTTCTAGCTCCAAGGGAAGGGATATGCCTGAAGGACCGATGTGAGTAAGGAGACTGCCTGATACGCAGTGAAGTGATATGCAGGAGGAAAAGAACTGAAACCAGTATTTAACAAATGTCAGACTGATCCCTGGATACTCCAGTGAAAAAACATCAGACCATTCATCATGCTTCTTTCCTTTCTCTTCTACACATCAGCTTCAAGTCATACTCTGAAGGAAGCCATTTTCTTCAGACTGTTTTAGAGTATAAATTTCATAGCTAAGAGGAGAAAGAACACTGAGATAACTAATTAACCTGTGCTTGGAAGGTGCCTGAACCTGTTGTTGACTTTGGTTCATTCTGACTACCAGTGTCCTCCACAGAGGATTCTTCTGAAATCCTTTGGGAGGATTCATAGATCAAAATCTTAGTAATTTATTTCAGATTAACTGTGAGCACCCGAAGGCACTGCTGGCTCTGGCTGCTTTGCAGGCACCTGCTGCTGGAGCCAGTTGTGTTCTTCCCCAGAACCCACGTGCAGTACGTTGAAACAAGCATCAAAGGAGGCACGTGTCTTTCCTTCTGGCTGTTCTCTCACACCTTGCATTGTAAAGAACTGCTCAGAATACCCTGCCGTACCCATGAAGGAGATGGAGACATCGATTCTCATCTCTTGCACCTATCTAAATACCTTTAAATACACAAGACACACAATCTGCATTATGCTTTCCTGTTAAAACCTGCATTTCATACAAGCACTACAAGGGATGCTGCTCACAGCACAGTGTGACGTTCAGGCACAAAGCCTGACGCTGCAGGAGCCACTCCAACCAGACTGAGGAACAACACTGCTTTTTCCAAGAGTTCAGTGCTTGCCTTAAGTTTACAATGGTGTTTTTTCCAAGTAATTTCCTGTCAATAAGCCTGACAGGAAACACTGCCAAGTAATTCATACAGCATAGTTTAAGTGTGTAACCAGTACATATGGGACATGTATACCTTTTGTCCTTGGATCAGCTGCTCAGAAGGGAGGAGCAATCCAGTATATGTAGCCCCTCACACTTCCAGTATAAACATCACTCTCACTGCTGCTAATCTTCTCTCTTTGGCTCTTATAACATAATCATGAAAAGGCTACGCTTGGCTTCCTCAGTTAAATATTTCAATTCCCAGTCACATTGAAAAACAGCCATTTTCCATGGCACTGCAGTGCGAGCAAAATTGACAATTACGATAATGTTCTGTTTATCACACAAACATAACCCCTAAGACGAGCAGTTGAGAAAGGAATACTTTGGCTTCTATGCAGAAATGGAAAGTATATCATTAGACAATTTCTGGCTATTGACAGATACTATTTGTAATAATCTTGCTAAAAGTACCGAAATGCACATTCCCAAAATAAAGCAGAAATCCCACCAGCTCTTGGCATAGGTGATTCATCCACATTGTTCAGACAATCAATAAGATCACAGTTGGAGATGAACTTAAATTTATGAATTTAAGGATGCTTTTCCCCTTGTCATCTTATTTGGTTAAATGTTTTATGATTCGGCTGTTTAACAGAGGGAAAGAAATAAAAGCTGTTTAAATAAAATTAGGACAAGGTGCACAGAATGTGATTGGATAAAAGCAAGATACATATGGATAACAGGGGATGTCCATCTGAAAACTCAGCATGAGATCACGCAAATCTCTGTAGCAGAAAATATTTGCCTTCTACTGAAAGGGGAGCAGAACTCTTTCAACTTCCACCATAGGATGGGGCTTTTAAGGGTGTTGAAAATTCAGAAAGGAGATAGATATAACAGACCAAGGCAGGTGTCACAGGCAGCCAACATACCAACAATTAACCAACAGTTAACACATCTGTGTTTTTCACCTCTCTTTCAGTGCTATAAATTACCACGTGTGACCTCTCACTGGAGGAGGAAGATAATTCATACCTTTACTTTGAATCCTCTAATTCCCTAATGAGTTATTCTCATTCTCTCAGAACTCAGAGAGGCTTTGTGGCTCCAGGATGGGAAACTTGAACTGTGACTTACACTTCCCCTGGATCCTCTTTCTTTCTGATTCAGAGTACTTTTCCTCTTCTCTACCCACACCTATTTGTCAGTTTGGCAGAAGTAAGCAGATTCATCTGCGCAACTAGAAAAGGACCAGGTTATAGGCATAGCACTATGATTATATGAAGAGTTCTTGGTCCTATATATCCATTCTCACTGGCTTTAATGGAATGGCAATGCAAGCTTACGATTAGCACAGTGACACTGAAGCCTTTCCACCTTGTTCTGAATTTGATAAAAAAAGCACAAAGCCTGCTGGAACTCAAATAAGAGCTGCAAAAGGTGGAGCCCTCTGCTTTCTTTCAACATTAAAGGCAAAACAATATTTCACTGTGTCAGAAACTCTGCATGTCTGCTGCTTTCTCTAGTACATAGGCAATGCAAGTAACTGCTCTTCAGCACTCAGACAACTCACTGAAAGCTTTACGCCTCTGAAGAATGAAGAATAGGAAATATGTATCTCAAGGCAATGGAGACAAGAATAAGGGGAGTTGTCAGATTCCCATCACAGCCGCCGCGAGTGAATTTAATGATAGAGAACAGAAGAGAAATCACAAATCATATCGAGTTGCTCCTCATGTTTACAGCTCTGGGCATCAAGATACAACTTAAATCAATAGTGCTCCCATTGACAAGTTGTTTGACTTTGGAGGATTTCAGAAAACACCACTTTCCAGGGCGCAAGGATAAAGAAGAAGCATTGGGTTTAGAAAGTCATGTTGCGTGCCAGAAGCAGCACACACTGACCTAAACCTTTAAGACAGGAGCATATATCTGAAAACAAATTAGTGTCACTGCAATTTACAGTGAAGTTATGAAGACTCCTATCAGTACCTACCAGAGAAGCAAGAACCTTCTTCAGGGTCAAGGCGAACCACATACCTCCTCGTGCACTATTTGCTCTCAAGCACTCAAATGGAAAACACCAAAGGTGGACCAAGAGCGAGCTTGGAGGGAAAAAAAGCACACAATGCAAACAACTTCCATCTATAGGTCACGTGAGAGCAGATTATCTAAAGAGAACACAATTGCATCCTGCACAGAGACTCTTGAAAAAGAGTGTGGAATGGACTCACATCTTGTCAGGGTTCCAAGTCACAGATTTTCATGGCCATGGCTGTGATGGAGAAACATGCTTGCAGCCATTGCGGTCATCTGTCACAATCATAGTAGAATCAGGGTCCTATATAAAGCTGCTAACTGACGCAGCATATGGGTTTCAGATATAAACTCAGATACCATTAAATAAAGCATATCCCACCATTCTGTTTTGCCTTTTTATCTGACTTCCAAACACACCTCTCAAAAAGCAAGCTTTGGACACTACAGTACACTGTAATATTCAGGGGAGGAGGTGGCAGAAACTCCCAAATGATGAAGAGGGAGCAACATGGCCTAGCAGAAAGGGTGTAATCTCAGGATTTGATTTACTCTAAGTTGCACAACCAGGACACGTTTTCAAAGTAGTAAAAGTCTTCATCCCACCAGCTTAGACAAGACAAAATTATGTCTTCAGAGCCTATTCTCATGCTCTTCTGCCACAATTCTCTATGGCAGTGCACCTGCACTATCCAATACCAGTAGGGGAATCCCACCCAAGGAATACAGTCAGATGGCAGTAAGTGCAATGGTTTGATCTTGCTTGAGATTAAATAACCTTTGACACGGTTATAGAGATCTGACAAAGACAAAATAACTCCTATAACCTAGCAGGTGTATTTTTCAGATACTGACAGGCCTGCCCAAATCTCAATGAAATGACTGGCAAAACAGCAAGTTTCAACAGAAGCTCTCATTGAGCTAAAGTATAACTTCTAACATCTTAACATCTTTATTAATGACATCGATGAGGGAATTGAGTGCACCCTCAGCAAGTTTGCTGACGACACCAAGCTGAGTGGTGCGGTTGATACGGTGGAAGGAAGGGATGCCATTCAGAGGGACCTCGACAGGCTGGAGGGCTGGGCTCGGGTGAACCTAATGAGGTTCAACACGGCAAAGTGCAAGGTTTTGCATTTGGGCCGGAAGAACCCCAGGCACCCGTACAGGCTGGGAGGAGTGGTCCTTGAGAGCAGCTCGGCAGAGAAGGACCTGGGGGTCCTGATGGACGAGAGACTGAACATGAGCCAGCAGTGCGCTCTGGCAGCTCGAAAGGCAAATGGGATCCTGGGCTCCATCAGGAGAGGGGTGGTCAGCAGGGACAGGGAGGTGATCGTCCCTCTCTACTCGGCTCTTGTGAGGCCCCATCTGGAGTACTGTGTCCAGGTGTGGAGCCCTCAGTACAAGAAAGACATAGAGATTTTGGAAAGGGTCCAGAGGAGGGCGACTAAGATGATCAGGGGGCTGGAGCACCTCCCCTATGAGGACAGGCTGAGGGAGTTGGGCTTGTTCAGCCTGGAGAAGAGAAGGCTGCGGGGTGACCTCATTGCAGCCTATCAATACCTGAAGGGAACCTACACCCACGAGGGGAGTAAACTCTTCAAAAGGGCTGACAACAGCAGGACTAGGGGAAATGGATCGAAGTTGAAGGAGGGAAGATTTAGGTTGGATGTTAGGGGGAAGTTCTATACAAGGAGAGTGGTTAGGCCCTGGAACGGGCTGCCCAGGGAGGTTGTGGATGCCCCGTCCTTGGATGTGTTTAAGGCCAGGTTGGACGGGGTCCTGGGCAACCTGATCTGAATGTGTGTGTTTGGTGGCCCTGCTAGGCAGGGGGGTTGGAACTACATGATCCTTGAGGTCCCTTCCAACCCGGGTGATTCTGTGATTCTGTGATTCTGAACTAAAGCCTTGTGCCCCATCAGACAGCCAGAATGAGCGTACTGATAAGCACTTATTTGCCTCCAGCACAGCCCAGTGTTGGAGCTTCCTGGGAAAGCAAGTCCAGCTGGAGGGGATAACATCAGAGCAGCTTTCTCCAAACTACAAGGATCAACAGATTGCCAGCTGAGCATTGGTCTCAACTGCATGATTGTGCACTGCAGTGAGCCCTGGCTGTTGTCTGCAACCATGAACATCTCAATCTCTAGCAGCCAGACACAGCCTCATACTCATAGCTCCTCACAGCTGAGATGAAAAGCTTTCATCCTTTGGTCCATCATTCTTGCATTTTTGACCACAGATCCCACCATTCAATCATGACACACAGTGATTTCTTTTGAAAAGCATTACTGAAGCACATCTGAATCAAACGTGAGGAAAGCAAAGCATTTCAAGCTTCATTTCCATTTCCAAACTGGTTACAAATCATACAACAGCCTCCTTTTCACAGAAGCTAAAAGTTGCCCTGCATCAGTCTGAGCTCTCCAGGGCTTTTATTAAAGTTATGGCAAACAAGTTAATTTGGCAGTTATAGCAAGAACTCGCCAGAACTGCAACACTGTACGAGCCTTTGCCTCCTCCCCTGGCCTGGGCTCTGTTCACAAGATCAGACCTCTCCCCACTGCCTGCCCTGGGTGAATGTCCCATTAAACACTCCTGGAGATCAAAACCCATTTTAGTAACAACTTGATACCGGGTTTCAGATCTCAAGACTTGGCAAACTAACAGAGTGCTACTCAACAGGCAGGAAAGTGGGGCCTTAGAGCACAGCTATGTGCAACAATTAATATAGTCAGGGAACAGAAATCCTGAGATCCTGAGTGAAATTAGGGTCTATTTAATATTCCAAGAATGGACAAGATCAGGCACTTCACTGGGTCTGCATTTAAAAATGCAAAACCCCAAAGCGGGTTGCATTTGTGAAATAATGTGAAATCTTAGAAAATGATACCGGGAAGAAAAGTCTGCGATTAATGAATTACTGATAATAAGTAGTTACCCAGAACAGAATTCTTGTCCCTTTGACATATGTCCCAAGATAAGAAAATTACCACTTTCATCATCATTGGAAAAACAGACTTCATTATGCACAGCGTATAGAATGGGGCAGATTACTTTAATGGGAAACATATGCCTGGATGCAAAGTCATCACACAGATACTTTGTTTTGGAAACTCTTGTTATAGTCACCCTGAAAATTAGAATCAAGTCCCAGCCGTGGCAAAGTGTAACACTTCTCATTTATGCTAGCATTTTTTGCCTGTTTTCTGAGCGTGTTTTCAAAATTTGACATTTAGATACACATATGTCTTGCTTCAAGCAAACTCCAGATCCTTCCAAAGTCAAATTGTACTTAAAAATATATATTAAAAAAACACTTCCATTTACCACAGAGCACTTATGCTCAAATGCAGCATCTGTTTCTTCAGCAGAGGCCCAGCTCTGGAGCTGAGCTGGCCAGCTGGGTTAAATCAAGTCACAGGAATCAGATTCCCCCTAGTTCTCAGAGTGCAAGTTAAACGACCCCGCACACACAACATTACGAGAGTGTATAAATCAAAAGGACCAATTACTCATTGCAACTTGGGAATTTCAAATGCTGTAAGCATCTCATTCCCAGATTTGCCACAAGATAGCATCTTCAGACCACAGTGGGAAGGAAGCCACAAGGCGCTGTATGTCCCAGAAGGAAGTTCAAATGGCCAGGGCCCAAATGTTGAGTTGCAACCTTGGAGATAAATCCGGATGTGCTCCACTACCCTATGAGTTTCAGTGTTGAAGTGCAACTACACAGTGCTGGCAGCCAAGAGTTTGGTGATGCCTTCCCTGCTCCACGAGCAAGGGCACTGGTGGCTTCTTGTTTCAGAGAAGAAAAAGGAGGGCCCTTCCACCCACTTCTCTTGTGCTCCCCAGGTGGAGCTGACAGCCTCACGCCTGGCACTCGCTTGTTTGGAACCAGTCATGGTTCTCAGAGCAGCACAAGGGCTGTGTCACCTCCACCAGCCTTCAGTGCTGTTGTACTCAGTTCTTGCAGGACCTCATTCACCTCCTCTGGGTGAGCTTTACGACCACGGTCTGTGCAGAGGACGCGGTACATCAGTTACAGTTGTACTTTTGACAAGAGAATGTTTGGTTTTCAGTCTCACTCAACAAAATAAACTGACCGCTAAGTGAATTGATGACTTTGTACAGGTCACATCCTTTCAAACACTCTGACAGTCATAAGCAGTAACTAGTTTGAGCTGTGTAGTACCTGCTCTGCAGTAAATCCCAGGAGCTTCCCCAGCCTGCTGACTTCCTCCTGCCCCACATCAGCCACTGCAGCTTTGTGGGATCGATTTCTTGCAACGCTTTCTTCAGAAGAAGGGAGAGAACAAAGATGCTCACTTCTGCTCAGCAGAGCTCCAGGTACCACGTTTGGTATTCTGGGATTTCCCACTCAAAAAACAAATTAGAAATCTCCAGAAAACAACGCAGCACTCTTGCCATGGGCTGTTTCACCACATTAATCCACAGACATGAATTATTTTGGAGGTTTTGTGCGTCTGTGTAGGTGGCCAAAAGATTTATCCTAAAATCACACACGATGTCATACACAGATCCAATCAGCCTGCATCCTGCTTTCTGCTCTGGATGTGGTGCTGCTTCATACTTACTGGCTTCTTTGGCCTTGGACTTCTGGTAAACGGACCAAATCTTTCGCAATTAAGACAAACATCCATAAAATATTTGTGTTGCTTTCTAAATGGTCAGCATTGTCTTAGCCTGCATAGTTGGCACAGCTGCAGAAATTAGACTTTGTTGTGTACTGGTCTTTTAAAATATTGAATTCCAGAACTATTCTGATGGAGAGAGCATTTCCCCTGTTCAGCAGGTAGGAAGCAGCAGCATCAACTTTCTGAACAATGTTCAAAATGGAAATGCAAGAGACAACACGTTTCTGCCTCCTATGGCTCTATCTCTAGACTTTGAACTGGTGATTACTTTCACAAAATCTCATTTTGTAGGCTTGCCAGCAGATCTCCACATAGATTGCAAATTAACTAGCACAGAAAGCTGCTACGAGGCTCCTCATTAGCACACATTTATTTCTAGTACATCTCTCCAGCTTCCTACATTGTTACATGAGCTCCAAACTAAATTCAAGCATCAAAATTAAGTTCCCACTTTTAACTTGAGACCGTATAAAATCTTAGTCTAGTTTATTTCAGCAATCTGCTTGTGCCTTCTGCTCCAGCTCAAGGACACGTGTCGTGGTTTAACCCAGCACCACACAGTGGTTCACTCACTCCCTCTCTTCCCAGTGGGATTAGGGAGAAACTTGGGAAAAGGAAGTAGAACCATGGGTTGAGACAGAACTATTTACTAAGATGGAGGAAAGGAAAAGGGAAATAGTTATGAAGACATATACATGTAATGCATACAGCAAGTGATGCACAAGCAAATTGCTCACTGCCCCCCAGCTGATGGCTAGCTGGTCCCTGAGCCACAGAAGAGAGCAAGATGAATTCCCATCCATGATGTCAGATGGTATGGAATGTCCCTTTGGCCAGTTTAAGACAGCTGCCCTCACTCTGTTCCCTCCCAGCTCCTTGGGCCCTTTGCTGAGAACAGCCTTGGCTCTGTACAACACTGCTTAGCAGCAACTGTAAATATCAGTGTGTTTCCAACGTTGTTTCTCTCCTAGCTGCCCCAAAACAGCAGATATATACTAGGGAAAAAAGAGAGAAGATAAATAAAGACAAAGCGCAAGCACCTTATTCTATGTAGGATAATATGAATCTGTCTCTCCTATGTTCTGAGAAAGGAGCACTCAAGAATTTGGCACTCTTGTGAGTGACTGGAAACAAAATCCAAACTGCTGCATTTGGGTGACGTGATGAAAAAGCAGTTCCCAGCTTATGCAGAGGAATCACAGGGCAGGGCTTGGAGGCTGCTGCTGGGCCGAACAAAGGCTTTGCTTTGCAGCATCTCCTTTCTGCTGCTTCCCACACTGGTGATAGCAGATGGAGAGCGAGGCAGGCATTAGAATGCTACCTAAGTCAGGACTTTATGCTTTGATGCAATGTCTCAATTAATCAAAGTTTTGCCCTAAAATTCAAGCGGCAATGCTCAAAGCCAAGTTAAGTCACCAAATTCGAGCTGATTAATTTCCCTTTAATTTGTATGATAATTAAAATTCCAACTTTTAATTCTGTTAATTGTCTTCCCACAAGGAGGTTGATTGAGCTTTGCTAATACATGCTGTGAAAATGCACTTCCCACAGGTCTGTCTTTGTTTCCTTTAAAACGTAATACTTTTACATAATTGTCTCTTAACTTCTATAGATAAATGTAAGCTTATCTCTGGCCTATTCTGACACAAGTCCCTGTGTAACTTAAGCTGTGCCCATAAATCAAAAGCTGAAAGTCATTAGGTGTTTCATCAGAACGTCATGCTGGTGAATGGCTCTCTGTGCCTTCTAATGAGCAATCAGAATGGCAAAAGGCAAAGGGGAAGAAACATCTAAGGTCACAGAAATACATACACCCCCTCCCCCAAAAGCGTAACCTCTCTGAAACGATCTGGAGTAAAGCAAAACATGCAATGCAGCCTGCATGCCTCTCACCACCCGCTTTCCACAGTCGCCCCAAAAATGCATAAAATAGTGGAGGAGAGCTCAGCAGAGCTGGCACCTGCACACAATCTGCTCGCTGGAGAAAAAATTTAACTTCTAAAGCTGCCATCAGTCCGTACAGCTTATGCTTCTCTGGATGGCTAGAAATTAAGCTAATGTTTTATTTAATTTATCTGAATGGAAAGTTATCGACCACTGCCTTGGTGTACAGTAGATGTCTGTAGGTAGGAAACACCTTCCCTGTTGACTATCATGAACATGACTCAATTTGGCCATTGAAGAGAAGTAAAACAAACAAATAAATTCACAGTCCACCTGTGATGAATGTTCTGCTTTGGACACATTCAAAAGGCAAACCCACAGCAAACTGAAACATTCAAGCAATAAACCATCAACACACTCTAGACATCTCAGCACGATGCCTTCAGCAACTGCTCTGAAGAGATACTCTTAAGTGGAAAAAAGCATTATTTCTGAACATCAGAGTAACTTGATTCAAGACGGGCATTGGTAGCCTTCCCTGGCTACGACATCATAATCATTTTCGTTTCATTGAGCACTGACTCACAACCATTGAGCATGGCCATTAGAGAAGCTGAATAATAGGAACAGTATGAGACAAATACGCACTGTCCAGCAGCACAGTGTTTGAGAACTGGGGCAGTTAGGACACTGATTAACTGCAGAAAAGGGTTTGTCCAAGAGCGCCCTTTTTTTTTCTCCAAGTATATTAGAGAACTGAAAGATTTGAAACAATTCTTTATGGAAATCTTTTCTATAAATGAGAACTGCCATAGAGCTAGTAAATCTGATGTCATTTGCAACCTGGTATCAACTTGCCTTGGTATCAACTCCCAAAATCTTCTGGCCTTTCAAACACCTTGAATTTCTTTCCTTGCAGCTTTTGCTGTACAAACAGAGACCACATCATACCGTGCACACAGCACTGAAGGACCAAGCGTGAGGACTGGAAAATCTCATGTCCTGAGTACATGAGATCTCATTCCTGAGGAATGATTTCAGTCTCAAAGAGGGGAGATTTAGGTTGGATATAAGGAAAAAGTCTTACAGTGAGGGTGGTGAGGCACCGGCACAGGCTGCCCAGAGATGTGGTGGGTGCCCCATCCATGGAGACTTTCAAGGCCAGGCTGATCAGGCCCTGGGCAACCTGATCCAGCTGTGGTGTCCCTGTGCACTGCGGGCAGTTGGACTGTGTGGCCTTCAAAGGTCCCTTCCACCACTCACACCCCGGGGACCTGCACCCAGGTCTACGTGGGCTGCTGAGTGGCCTCAGCACAGCCTTATAAATGGCTGCACTCCCACAAGAGTCAGAAGATGCAGTATCTTCTCAAACTGCTGAAAAACCTGAGAGCACAGACACAGAGAATCTGTATTGCAACCTCTTTAGAATGCAGCAGCTTATGAACATCCATTAATATTCAGCACGTATCTTGTTTTGTTAAATTAGTACACATAATCTAAAGAATTATTAATACCTATTTTAAAAGAATGCTTAAAAATAGTTTGAGAGAAACACTCAGGAACTTTTTGAACCCACGTGCCAGAAGGCTGGACTGTTCCTTCCCCATGCCTGGTTATGGCTCAGCTTTGCCTGTTGCTCCCAGTCTGCTGCTGGATCAGAGATGAGAAGGGCTGGGCGGGTGGATGCAGAGCAGTCATCATGTCCTGGATGTGCTGTACTTCGGGTGCAGGTATCTCAGCCAAAGAGCCTCTACTAAGGCTCTGCTGGGTTACTCGGCCACGACTGGTGCACAAACACTGAGGAACTCAAAAGGAAATGCTGCAGGCTCAGCACTGCCCACTTCCACATCATCTGCCCAGTAAAGCCCAGCAGTTGCAATTAAGGTTTTGAACTGACCCAGAAGTCAGTGTGGACCAGGGAACAGGCATGGAGCTGGAGAGACAGCATCCTTCCATCCCACCTTCCATCCCCACCAGAGCAGGAGGTAACACTCAGCCCCTCACACTACAATTCTGCGCTGCGTAGGGAAACCAAACACCTTCCAGGCCTCATCTCCTTATCCAAGACTTCCTTCATCCAGAGACATTCCTTCAACAATGCAGAAGTTATTAAGTCCTGTTTTCTGTAGAAAATTGGAGTTTCTATACGCTAATTTGTCCTTCATTTCACACGTCATGTGGGTCAACAATACAAAGGCAATGCAGAAGCTCAATCGGGCAGGAGGCTTTTGCATTTATTACCCTTTGACTCAACCCAATATAAGAATATGCTAAGTGTGTTGCACTAATCATATAGCCCAAACGTTAGCAGATAAGACAAGAAAATCAATTGTAATTTCTTTGGCTGTTTTCTCATATATTCTCAACCTGTTAGCAGCCATCTCTTTTCAGAGAGCAGTCAATGAATATTTAATGTCGGAGTGCGCGGCCAATTTTATCTGCCAGCTAATAAAAAAGCTGCTTGGTCATGGGTGTAAGAGAATTTTAGCCCATGTGGCTGGCTGTAATAAGAAGGATGACAATTTTAAATTGGGAGATTAATGGATAATTTGGAATCACTGTCATTCTGACACAGGCAGTGACCTTTTCAAATTGACAGATAGCTCCATTTCACCCCAAGCAGCTACTACAAGAGATTGTTTCAAACGTTCACACCTAAATGCCAGGCAGGAGGCAGCCAGGCAGAGGGATGTGTGGGGCAGCCCGAGAGTAAGCCTGTGGATGAAGGCAGTGATTCAGTGGGCAGTCATGCAGCAGCTCTGCACTCAGCCTCCGGCTACTGCAGCATTGGTAAGGTAAAGGACTGGTGCCAGAAAGAATGCTCAGTGCTCTCTCCTCCAGCAAGGAAATGCTGCAGCTGGAGCACAAACAAACAGCTTAGGCATGTCCTAAACCATGTCATGAAACAGCTGTACCCATCCTGTGATACCGGGCAGCATCTCTCCTGTAGTAACAAACAGAAGTATAAATCTCTTCTGGGAAATAAAATAAAACCCCTGATTTTCTGCTAGAGACAAGATTTGCCTAAGACTCCCAAAATAACAGACCTTAACAATAAGCTACCACTAAACACAGAAAAAGTGCTTTATGCAAGGGTGTGAGAGGGAGCCTGCCGTATCCTCTTTCCAGCCTCACACAGCTGCTTTTGTAGCACTGAGGTCTGGTCCCGTGCCAGCACCCACACTGAGAGGTCTCATATCAGCTCCGAGGCAGCAGGGGGTCATCATCTCCTGCAGCTCATTTCAGCTTGTGCACTCCAATCAGGGCAGCTGTGCTACGTGCAGATGAGTTACAGCCCAGCAGCGCAGACCATAATACTTAGTGCAGTAACGGGGCCAAATGGAGGTGCAGCAGGGAGCAGCACACTGATTCCATGGGAAAGCCAAGTCAGGCAGTTCTGAGGGAGTTCTGCTCGCTACTGCTAAGCACCAAAGTGAGGCACCATACCTGAAGTGGTGAACGAGCTAAGTGACCATCAGAAGGTAGGGCAGCCATAAAAGGCCCTGCTGGTCCAGATGTGGCCAAACACCTGCAAATTGCAATCAATCTGAGCAGCATGCTTGAGAAATAAACCCACTCATTCACTAACACAATTACAGAATTAAATGTCTGTGCACAAGCAGCACTTTCCCCAGAAAGCTTTATATAAACTAGATCATGCACTTGAAGCATGCACGGCAGCTTCCTACCTACCTATACCATTCCATCTGGCTATGATCAAACAGGGATCAAGGTTAATATCTCCTAAACTTAGTCGAAGAAGAAAAACTGCCTGTGCATCACTTATCCAAGTGATCACTTATCCAAGTGATGCACAGACAGCTCTGCAATTAAACATACCATGTCCACACTGCTGCATTTAGCAAGGTCATTACTATCCATTATTTGCAAGCACACTGGAAAACGTTGGTTGGTTACCAAATTCTAGAAGTCTTGCAGATTTTCAGAATTATCTGAGCGTTTTCAAAATTTCAGTATGATCTCTTAGGCAGGAAATGCTTCACAGACATAAAGGAGAACATGGGGAAAATCCATCACACCACGGTGATAAATGAGTTACAAGTTCAGTAAGCTCCAACTCCTGTAGAGAAGTGAGGGATGAGTTTGGTGCACTAATTATTAACATACGAAATGGGAATGCTGATTTTTTTGATAAAGTGACAAACTGACGAGTTCAGCAGTGCACTGATAAATAATAAGAACGTTACCCTGCAACTGCACTGTCCTGAAGCATAAGATAGAACAAATCATGTAGAAGCACCATGGAAAACACTCAGAGCCGATGCAGTTGACGTTGCTATTGTGAAAATTAAACCAAAATCAGCGTTCTTTGTTTTGCTGACACATCACCTCCGCACACCTGAGGACACAAGGAACACAAGGCATCTCCTTCAGGTGCAAAACAAGCCAGTGTTTGACACTTAGGTATCTGTAGCAACACGTTTTTGAGTTAACGTAACACAGGTGACTCTGAAATTGGAAATGGTTGAAAGGAATTGGATTTTTAATTATTATTTTCACCACACATCTAAAGAAGAGAATTATTTCAATGTTTATGCTGGAAAAAAATAAGAGATGTATTCAGGACACTGCAGTATTGTACCAACAGAGGCACTTATTCAAAGTCATGCAACTAGAAGATAGGCCAGCACAGCCAAGCAGCTAATTAGCAATAGGATAGATTTCAGATAATTGGTTGTTAGTTGGTTAAAAATGAAAATTTTAATTTCACGTTATTGAGATTGGAAACTCTGGCTTGCTATTCGTGCAGCATAAGGCTTTCTGAAATCTGAACTGAACACTTGAAACAATCCAGAACAGCACATACTCCGAAATCTTGCATAAGAGCTCTATGGAATGGAATAACTTAAGGCTGTATGATGGCCTCATGTAGCAGTCACAAAAATAAATCCTACTCACAGTGTTTAATAAAGCCCTAGGTTTTCGTATTTTTTAGCATTGTTATTAAATAGTGATTCTGTCTCAGATGCTTGAAGATGATCACATAGCATACTGAACATCTGTTCCACAGGATTTCTTCCCCCCTGTTTTGCTGGAAGCTCACAGACCACTTGAGTTTAGAGCTGGAATAAACTCACTTCTTTTAAACTTAGATAATTTCTTCCACATTTTTTTCCATCATGCTTCACAACCCAAGAGCAGTTACATGGTTTGTACAACCACTGCCTGGAATTTTAGATCAGGCATCCAAAATTAAAGGAAGCTTGAGTGTTTTGGCTTTGGTCTGATGCTGTCTGTAGAATGGAGAAAATGAAGAAATAATCAAATCAGACACTGCCCATTTTAACAACACAAAATGAAGCATTCGTATGAAAACGCCGCTACGTGAACCTGTGTAGCAATTGGTAAATTCCATGTGATGTCTTTTCTCCCATAGAAAAGTTGGAAGGCGAGTGTCCGTCACTTACTTTGACCCGCTCCTGCAGGCACAATGCATCTGTACTGATGCACCTGTACAATGCAACCTGAGAAGAGACCTATTCAAACTTGACTGACATTGCAATTTTATTTTCAAGCCAACTTGGTGTGTAACAACTCTTCTCCAGCAATCCACAGCCCAAAGAAATGTTCTTTCCCCTTCTGCTAACTGATGTAAAGAAAAAGGTACGTAAAGCATCTTGCATTGCTGATCAAGCAGAAAGTTTCATAGCCTGGGCACAACACTTTCATAGGTGCATACAATTCCTTAGATAGGAGAAAGTGGTTTTAATAACAGATGATAACAATGGAGTCTGAAAATTAATTCCATTGGAAAAGCACCTTGGTGATTTTTTTAACATGTATTCAAGTGTAGAGGCATTCTAAAAACACTGTTTTTAGTTGCAAAGAGGTCAAGTGATGTGCCAAATCCTACAAAACGCCATCTGAAATTAGGATCCAGTGTGCATCTGGCTCTGCTTGCTCAAGCAAGCAGAAATTCAGTGTTATGGCAGTCTTTGAATGCCATAATATTTGTTACAGATCCAGCTTTCCATAGGACATTACTAACATCTCAGCCGTGAATTGGGACCATTATCAGTTTTTCCAAGGATGCCAACCCAGGATCTACTAATGTTAATTAAAGTTCAGTTGTAGCACAGCAAAACAATTTGCTTTGGGGGCAACGGAGCAACTTGCTAAATCTTGGAGCACATTAAAAGGGTTTCTCCTAAGGGATTAAAATATTGATACTATTTCATTCACACCAAAGAATGAAAAGGAACACAAATATTAAAAATGGCTTAAAAGATTATTTTTTTTTAATCCCTTGACATTTAATTGGTATTTTTATTACCACACAGAATTTAAGTCACTGTCTGGACACTTTTGACAGCATATTCAATTACATGTTGATAAAGGACAACATTTCTAAATTAGAAATGGGAAATAAAGGAAGATTTTTCAGCATTTGTGCATGGTATCTACAGATAACATTCCCAAAGTAGCTCTTTTTTTTCTATGTGCCAAAATTACTATCTATTTTAGGATTAAATATAAAACTCAATTTAATGACACATCACGAAAGCTTAACTGTTTAAGACGCTATAATATTTGGCCTGAACTTTAGCCCATTGGATGAAGCAAGCAAGGACAAACTTCTGGAAAGCAAATGAAAAATCACACTTGCATTCTAAAGGTGAATCAGGCAGTAATAAGCTTCCATAAAACCTTCACAAGGTTCATTGGCCAATTTCCAGAGAAAAGCAATGGCAATATTCCAGGTAGAGTGGCATGGTAAAACAGAGGAGGGCAAGATTTTACCCCTAATGGTAAGTATCAGCAAGGCTAAGGCATCTCCTTCCTGTTGCAAATCTCGCAGCATTCATGCCCTTGAGTTGCTCCCTGACAGCATCTTCCTTTCCTGAAGCAGCTTTCCAGCAGCTCCAAGACAGACCAATGCAGGCCCACAGCCATGCTCTGGGGTGCTCTGTACTGGGGACAGCCCCATGCAGCCCCACTGCAATCACTGCTGCCTCTCCTTCCCTCATCTTCACAGGCTTCGCTAACAACTGCTTGGTAATTAAAGCCATTCATAGATAATAAGAAATGCAATAAGCAATTAACAGTCTTCCTATTATACTTATCATTTAATTAGCATTTTATGAGGACTGTTTGTCAAGAACAAGAAACATCTTTCCGGCCCTCTCAAAACAAACTGTGGGAATTAAGAACCAGAAGTGAATTCCCAAGCATTTCCAATTGCAGTCCACAGCTGTGGTGCTCCTGCCATGGCTGGGCAGCACTGTGATCTACTGGCTTGAGCAAGCAGAGCCAGATGCACACCAGATCCTAACTTCAGATGGCGTTTTGTAGGATTTGGCACATCACTTGACCTCTTTGCAACTCAGCTTGAAGGATCCCTGAAAAGCCAACACCCTGATGTAAAGCAGATGCTTCGTGACAACAGGTTCTCAGGCTCAGTTTGTAGGCTGTTGAAGCAAAGATTGCACTGATAGGAAAACTGGCTCTTGAAGATATAGTGCCAAAGCACAAGACTTCATATACTGCTACAGTAATTTTCAACAGTCACCTTACATAGATTTATTACTCTCAATCACATGGATGACTCCACCGTTTCGGTACAGTACACATCACACGGATTAAATAATCTAATTTCAAAATCTGATCAAATTATGTCCATCCCATTATACAATAAGATTTGTATTGAAGCCAGCAGGCCATACTCTCAAAAATCTGTTATTTTGGCCATCCTGTATTTTTCTCACAAGATGCATTTTTGTAATCCCAAGAGAGCTCTCCCTCTATTTAAAATACTCATCCATAAAGATTCTCCTAAACCCATTCCAGAGGCACACATCTCCCCGACCGTTAGACAGGATAAGTTCACCAAAGAGGAAAGAAAGCTGTTAACTACTATAGTAAAGGAAATAAATTGGGAACACTGTAAGTCCTGAACATAAAAGCTTTTATGCTATATGGAAAACGAAATGACAGAGAAATAACAGCCTACTAGGAATCCAAGATAAATTTAGTAAAGGTCAAACTAAATTGGTTCCAATTGCTGACTAATGCTGTACCTATGTGTGGAAATTCCTTCCTTAAATGTTTCTTGTTAAAGGGCTTCCCAGTTCTCATGTGCATTGGTGACCTGCACTGGAACAGAGATTGCAGCAAAATCCCTCTCCCTAAACAGACTGGAAAAGGGGTAGGTATATGTGCCATGTAGCTAGACTGTGCATCTATCTAATCCCTAATAGTAACCAAGTACCAGTTCAGAATCTTGGATATACAGAATAAGACAACACAAAGAGTCATCAAGTCAAAGATATCAGATTGAACCCATAGAGCTCAGCATAGCCTCATGGTTTAGCCTTCCCATGGAAGCACAGGGAAAGAAACTCCAAATGCATTACAGAGCAGCAGAGCCACACCACAAGCCTGGCCTCCCTCTCACCAGCCTGACACTGGATAAGAGATCTGCATGTCAGAGCCCAGAGATCGTCAGTGACCCATAGAGAGAAGCCAGCAAGCCCTGCAGTTTGCAGGAGAACAAGCACCAAGTTTATTAATCAGAGGTTATTTAGAACAAGAGGTAATGGCCTTAAGCTGTGCTAGAGGAGGTTCAGGCTGGACGTGAGGAAAACTTTCTTTCTCAGAAAGAGTAGTGATGCATTGGCACAGATAGCCCATGGGTCACTGTCTCTGGAGGTGTTCCTGGACTGAGGAAATGTGGCACTGAGGGACACAGGCCCAAGTAGAATTGAGATGGCCATGCTTAATCAAATATATGCATAAGCTTTAAGAATACACTCACCTTGCAATCTAATTCAAGTAGATTCAGCAATATCCAATACAACTAAAAAAAAAGATATTACATCAGATTCCAGATATTACATCCAGTTTCTCCCTTAGCTCTAATTATCAGCTGAAGAGGAAGAAGAATTCAGGCAAGATTTTTTATAACTATATCGTCTAGAGAATTATCCCCTCTAACTTATGAGATGTCTGCACTTATTCCACTCTTCATGGGAACAGAAGGACAATAATAGTTTCAAATATACCCCGTGGATCTGAGACTTTTGCCCCAGGAGCCTCATGCCATTCTAACAAAATCACTGGGAAATTTGCTACTAACTTCAAACAAACATAAGATAAAGCTCCAAATTATCTTGTAAGATACTTACACTTTCATACTTATACAGTAACTTGCTGAAGATCTGAAATTGCTTTACAACCTTTAATAAATTAAATCCTACATTATTCCTGTGAACTTGGACATTTCCCATCTGAGTAATAGGGAAGCAAAAGGATCTTAAAAATATATTTCAAAATCAGTCTTCTGAATTCAGCACCTGACTGTGCGTGAGAGCTCTGCAAGAACTTCTGCTTCGTTCTACAAGACCATCGGCACATGCAAAATGAATGCACCAGGGAGGTTCAAGTTGAACATCAGGAAACATTTCCTTTCAGAAAGAGTGGTGAGGCACTGAAATAGGCTGCCCAGGGAGGTGGTGGGGTCTCCGTCCCTGAAGATGCTCAAGAAACGTGTAGATGTTGAATAAAGGAACATGGTTTAGTGGGCAATATTGGTGGTAGTGGGACAGTTGGACTGGACGACCCTGGAGGCCTTTCTCAACCTTAAGGATTCTATGACTGCAACCAAGTGGCTTCCAAAATGTCAGATAGCAAGTTTCCAGAACTGTGGCCTCTAAAACCATGCATGCCAATGAACAAAATCGATGGTCTCATTTGGAAATTCAACTGCTTATGACTTTACCAAAGCATACCAAAAAAAAAAAAAAAAAAAAAAAAAAGGGGCAGATGTCAGACACAGCAGTTATTATGCACTCAGAGTATCTTTCTCCCACAATAGAATTTCTGTTACTTCACATTTGTATCGCAGATAACAATCTCAAGATAACTCATTTCACTTCTTTTCCTCTTCCCTGAGATAGTCTCTCCATTCTTTAGCCAACATTTGTGGCACTGTAATGTTTTGGGATCATTCTGCACATTTTTGTGCCAATAATATTCACAATTCTCACGAAATAACTTCTGACACACTCCTTTATAAACCCAAAATAAAACATGGTCTTAAATCCTAGTTACTACACAACTGTACTGTTTTACATCATGCCTGTCATTAACTATTACCCCCAGTAATCCGATGGAGGACAGAGAGGACCCTGGAAAATTACAGACTGAAGATAAGGAGCAGGGTGAGTTATATGGTGATCAATTCCTTAGAGGAAGATAAAAGCTTTTCACCTAATCTCTGTAGGATTTGCTTCTTTAATCAGTTGGACTAGACTGTACAAGAAGTCAGAAATTACAGCTAAAACACAAGAAAGAGACTCACCACAAGACTAGGGAATTGTCAAGGAGAGATTGATGACCAAGGCTCCAAACTCTGAAGACAGATGTTAGAAACCACAACACCAGTGCTACACATGCACATGCAGTGCTACACACCAAAATTAAAATTTGCAGGTATTTAGCCATGCACTGCTCATGTCTGATTTCCTGATCCATAGCTTAGCACACAGCTTGCTTCTTTTTAGAGGAAAAATAAGAGTTATGCCATGTTAGCAATGCCTACAGCACCAACATTCAATCTGGTATTTAAATTTTTGTCCAACACTCAGCTGTGTTTAGTAAGCACGGGTAAAACCTCCTTTAAACACCTTCAGGAGCATGGCTGTATCTGTTAGGTAGGGACCATGGGCTGATGTGGATCTCCTGCTTCAGTTAGGTCAAACCTGAAACGCTGCCCTTAGGACACAGCCTTGTGGTGCTGCTTGGGTGAGATAAGAGCACTACAGAAAAGGAACTGGTGACCAACCATCACCTGAGTTATCAACAATGAGTATATCCCAAAACGCTGTCTCCATAGAACAGCAGATTCATTTGTTTTTTTCTAGAAAGCAGCATAAGGTTTAGCAGATGTTAAGTGGGTGGCCAGGTCACAGTGTGAAGTGAGGATTTCAAGAAGCAAACAAGACGATGCTGCTGAAAAATTATTATCACCTGAAATCTGCAAAAGCTCATCAAAAAATTTGTTTCATGCAAGACTAACAGCAAGCCCTATCTTTTGCTTTACATTTGGAATTTGCACCTAACAATATAACAAACATCCTGCCTTGGAAAAGTGACACACACTTTCCCTTAGCTACTCCCTGTTTGCTTTGAAAACCCACCCACCCTGGCAGCCCTTCACTGCCATCTCTCAACTAAAACAAGACCAGAACAGGAATTCTAACCTCAAATAACCAGAGATCTTTCACCATCCCAACATTCGGAAGGCAGAGGCAGCAACATGGGCACCAATAACCTGTTTGTAGGGTGAGCAACACAAGGCGCATGCTCCCAGGCCAGGAACTGTCATTTACTGCAGCAGCGACCTGCAGCTCGTCCAAAAGAAACATTTATGAAAATCTTAAAGCTGGGTTCTCAGGGAGAAACAAATTCTTCCACCTCAGGAAGAATTATGCTGATCATCTGATCATCACATAAATTATGATTTCACATAATAAATGAAACATGAATGGCATTAGTAGGAAACATAGACTGCACATATTTGAGGTCTTCCATTTGCTGTATGTTGAAAACAACCGAAAAAAAAGAGTAGTACTTTAGATTCTGCACAGAAGAGCACATAGTCTAGATTTTGAAAAACCATTACCTAATCATCCAAAGGAAACACAACCAGATTTGGATAAATGGAAAAAGCTCCGTGTTGCAACTGATCGTTAAATTAAGCCGTGGGAATCAAAATAACATCTGAATGCATTTAAATATAGTTAAAGTGCAGAGAGTTGATTTATTTCAGCTCAAGAAATCAACAGGTCCACCGCAACTATGAGACACAACATTCTGCCAGAAATAAATGTGCATAATTGAGCGGCTCTGTGCTCTGATGACATGCCTTCCTGTGCCATCTTGTGTAACCTCAGGAACAAAACTCTGAACATGTGCACTTGACTGGAAACACTGAACAAGAAAAGCCTGTTTCAAAAAATGAGTAGTGAAACAGCTCAATATGCCTCAGTACAAGAAAAATAGGGGCTGTTACGACTCAGAAGTAGCAACCAGCCATGCATTAACGCAAGAGATTTTGCTGAAGGATTGAGGTGAGGAACGTTGCATTATGAGAAAATATGCCTTCCTTCTGCAGGCAGGACCACCACCACAGCTCCGAGAGGAAGAGCTTGGTATCCTTGTGCTCACCAGTGCTTTTTGGACTGCTGTTTTTTGGAGGCAATATGTAACAGTAAGAAACCTCAGTCTAGCTAAAATTCATGCGAATGGGATTTAGTTGAACACAATCCTGCTGATGGTACTCACTGGCAAAGGGAAGCTTCTATTCTTCATAACAAGCATTTTGTTCAAAAGATCCCTATCGGGACCCGCACTGTTTCAGATTATCTGTCAGGGAAAACTGAAGCTCTGTGTCTGGGGAGACATCTCCCTGGGTAAGCCCCGAGGAAGGAATACTTACAGAGAGTCCTAGAGTACAGGGCTGCTCCTCAGCACTGTTACTGATTTTCTGTACCTATGAAAAGCTATAAGATGGCTGCAAACGTGGCAGTGCTGAGTGCACTCCCAGCACTCACGACAGATGATGCTCCCTGTGAGACTCAGCACGTTACTCAGTAGGTTGGACACTGCCCCCAGTTCTCCCCCAGAGACTCATCAGCAGCGCTCACAGAGCATTGCCAGCTGCATCCTTAAAGCTCCACAGATCTAGCACTGCACAAACATACAGACACAGTCTATTCCGGATGTAAAATTACCTTCACATCATAAAATTGTCTCTTTCAGGTAGATAAAGGCAAATTATGACGTGTTCCCATCACTGCCTATCAGTCAATAGCAAGCAGCCAATACTTCACGTTCTCATTAGGCTGTAGAAATGCATCAGTGGTAAATGGATCCTCAGCGGCAAATTTAGGTGTGAATTTCAAGCCTTCTAAATAGCGTGGATTTGTGGGATATATCCCCACAATAGCTCTTGCATTGATTTTTCCAGCACAGCACATACCTAGGCTGCTCCAAAAGTAATGCCTCCTATACTTATGATGCTGGCCCACAACATCATAGGTGGATGTTGGTGGGATGGCAGCAGAGGTTGAACCTTCCCACCCATATCCCATTACATTTTGGTGCCACATAACAGATAGCAGCAGAGGGGCAATCTGACAGAATGCTGCCTGACATGGAAATGTGTACCTGCTGAACATCGATGAAGACCAAACAGAGGATGGGAACACAGTGAGGGATGGGTGGTGTGTTTTCAGCAGTGGTGACAGCAGTCACCTCCATCCTACAGATGTTTAGGATCACGGCATGCAGGTTTGTTCATCACTGGCAAAAATGCATAGACAATGGTGGTAACTACATTGAAAAATAGTGTTTTGTAGATGAGAATATTCTCTATCAAGAAGTGCTGCTGTGCTCTTTGTAGGTGCTGTAGTTTCCATGGAAATAAACAGGAGGCATTATTTTCAGAGCAACTCATGTACTTTTAAGTCTTGCTATAGAGCTTTATTTTTTCCATTGTGTTGTCAATATCATCACAGGATTCAGCAGAAGAGTAAACAGAGCCTATCAAACTTAGTTCCCAATTGGGGTTTAGATGCCCTTAGAAGCTTTTGTTTTCACAACTGGAAATACACCAACTTTCAGTTGTGCCCAATGAAATGCTGCATAAACATACAGAAGCCCGATGGAGATCCAGCGCTAATAAAGTCCAAAAGAGCAAATAAATGATCTCAGTCTGTGAATGGAAAGAAATAATCAGTGGGAGGAGACTTGGTTAATCTCAGATATCCCATATTCCTCTGTTGTTCTCTTACCAAATAAATAAATTTTGGCTAATTTAGCTGCACATGAGTTACAACCCCATATCACTTTTTTCTGAACAAGACAAAATTGAGTATTCAACTCAGAAGAATGCTTTTGTCCCCTCTCACTTCCTATTTTGCAAGTATCACACCTGCCAAAACTAACTTTCCTCTAATTTTTATTGCCTCGAGACATCTTAAGGCTTCTTATTACTTCAAATAAATGGTACAAGAATCAACTGAACTTAAAACTCATGCCAAATATTAATACTGAAGAATAAACAAACAGTTGATCAGAGGAATTGACTCTGATTAACGTGGTATAATTTAAAACTTTGCGCTGCTATTTGTACAATACAGTAACTAAGTTTTCACATCCTCCTGAGCTGAGTTACCTACAGGGTATGTGATTTCATGTTTTTCCACACCCAGCTGGCAAGAAGCTTTCCCTCATTTGCAAACTGAAAGCTGGGACCGATGCACTTCAGCTAGCTTTCTGCCTTATGGTTGAGTTTCACAAGTCCTGTCTTCTGTTCACTGAGTCCAAGCTTGGAGTTTGCTACCTTTAGCACTTTTGCCTGATGAGAAGCTTGATTTCTGGTGAGTTGCAGCAGAAGGGTCACCAAAGCTCCAGGCCTGTCAGACAGGAGCTCAGCAGCACATGTATCTTTGATGGATCTTAAATATGTGCAGCTCAAACATGGCCCAGGCTGCAAGGGTGCATGCTGCACTGACCCAGGGCTTCACACATGCACTTGGAATGAGCTCTTGTCCTCATCTTGGCAACAATAAATCAACTAATGAAAAAAAGAACAGTGCCTTATAAAGTTATTTGATGCTTTCGCAGAACTACCCGAGAGCCAGCAAATTTTGACCCACCAATCCGATTTTTCCAGGCATATCACATTCTAAAATAAAATATCCAACACCTCTATCAAAATATATGTTACTTGCTGGCAACAGCAACAGCACCTCAGCCATCTCTGAGTACTCTGAAGAACCAAAGGCCATCCAAATGATAATATAAGTTCTCGGGTGGCCAGTGGCAGGGTGGCAAGGAGCAGATTTAAATCAGGTTGCCGACGGGAAAGTAGAGTGCCTTATACATCTTAAAACAGAATCAAATGCTGCATTTGCTCCCTGTTTGCATAGGAACGTGTACAAATACAAAACAAATGAATTGCCAGGTAGAAAAGGAAACGGTTCAGAGAGCAGAGAGATCAATTGCTCACTCTCTCTCCCCATGCAGGAGATGAGGGCCATCAAACAAAGCTTTCCAGTCCAAGAGCTGAGGAAAACAAGCGATGGGGATTCAGCTTAAAATACCAAAACAAGGTGAATATTCGAACATGCAGTTGATCCATGGAACTCCTTGCAGATGCACATTGTGGATGCAAAAATTTTACATGGGTTCAACAGAGAAACAGAACTCTGGGTTGCATGCATCCTTGGTCAGTACCAGTAGAGCAATCTAACAAAATTGGTCCAAATCACCTCAAACTGCATTCACTTTCAGGCTTTCATCCAGTTGTTCCAGTGCAAAAATAAGTTGCTTAAGCTTAGACCACCGGGACAGTGAATCTGAAAAATCCACACTGAAGCATCTTTGAGGAAAAAAACACTCCGTTCCACCAAAGATTGTTGTTTGTGGGGATGATTCTCTTTGACCACTGCAGGATCTTTCCTCCAAAAGTTCATATTATCCCCTTATTTGGTAGAACAAAATATTCACAACCTGAAATTGTCTACTGTAACACAGGGTCCAGTGATATTATGTACTTTTACAACATCTGACAGTTTCTATAGCATTGAACGTCTCAGCTTCCCCATCACATTTCATTAGCTAGATCTGCAATACAGGAACATAGCCCAGAACATCATCCCTTCCATGCCTCTAAAAGGTGTGGGTTCTTCCTATTTTGCAGCACCATTCTTTCAAACAAGTGAAAACCATAAAGAATTGCCAAGTTGCCTTCTCACATGAAAAGTCCATTGCCAGTAGATCCAGCTCTTTTAGCACTACTGGTTTCAGTTCCCCTCCTCCTTCCTGCTGTTGAAAATACATTTCAGATTGTTTTTCCTGAAAAGATGTGAACTGTACAAGAACAGACTTAAGTACTGGACACGTTTCTAAATGCTTTGGTAGGAGAAAAGCCAGTTTGGAATGACAACAAGAGATAGCTTGCACTTCACATTGTGATTTGCATCTTCAGGCTCATTTTACAGCTCACTTCACCACGATGTACTGCAATTGCAAAAAACATCCATTGCAATTGTCACACTCTGTAAGCTAAAATTCCAGCTGCATACACTAAAACCTGGATGTCAGGACATATTTAGAAGAATAGCTACTATTGGGATTGATGGAGTTGCACACTTAAATACTGCAATGAAACTGGGGTCAAATTTTATACATGAATTAAGGCAATGCAAAAGCCAGAACCACTCAAGAGGAAAGTTTTCCATGGTTGGCTCCACTGCCACAGCTCTGCGACCCTTGGAAGCTGTCAGTGCTTGAGAATGTCAGGATAAAACTCAGAACAAAGCAATGTGCACGAAATTCAGTGACCTGTGACACCAAGGGGACCAGACTAGACAATCTGATTATGTCTTCTGTGAACCTCCTAAGAGAGATGGATTAGATACTCTAATGAAAGAGATGTGGCAGGGCCCCCCACTGCTCCTTGAACACAGATCTTACCATTACCGCTTCCCAGCAGCAAACTAAAGCCAACCTCTCACTCAGTTGATTCCAGAAGTTTCCAATATCATTCTACCTTGACAAGTAAGGGCCAGAAAGATGCTCAGAATTCTTGTTCTTTGCTGAAATAAAGTAAAGCTGGGAAATTACATTTCTTGGAAGTTAGGCACGCATCAGCAAAGGTGGAACACTGTGCTTGGCAGAGTGCCCCTGAATTAGAGGCAACCTGTATAAGCAGTGTTTCACACAGTGCAGGCTATTCAGGTCTGTGCCCCAGTTCTGCACAGCCAGGAACAAATTATGTTTTGTTTCCTAGCTACCCTCAGCTTGCCCATCAGCAAGTCTTATCCACCAAAGGGAAGTTTCTACATGCAGCCCTGCTTTTCACTGAAAATAATATAAAAGAGTTTCCAAGCAAAGCAAAATGGCGGAATGACATTTGCTAAATTTGGCAAATGCACAAAAACTTGATGGCACAGATAGGATTTAAAATACATCCAAAGCAGAGAGTGAGGCCAGTGCAGTAAAATGAGTTCAAAGGACAAAGTACGAAAGATGTGCAGAACAGAAGTTGCCAAATCTGACAACCATCTAGTTTTAAAACAGTCTGAAGAGTTGGTTACGCTTTTTTTTTTAGGGATCCTTTAAAGTCTAAAGCTCAGTAAGACAAACAATCTGCATTTCCGTGAGACAGAATAATTGCCTTGTTCCACTCATGTATGCTCCCTTCAGAAGAAATAACCCCCAAAGATTTAAGCCAGTGCAGTCAGACTACTTAACATCAACTACAGATCCAATCCTGCACACACTGACCACTGATGGAGGTCTTTCTCAGGGCCTCAGAATAAGCCAGCGCAACCTCAGGCAGAGAACAGAAAGTGCTGCAACAAAATAAAGCTTAGCATTCTTCACAAGGAAAGTCATAATAAAAGGTGGCTACACAAGTGATACTCATACTCCAGTCTGCCTTTGGCAGGTTATTTTAAACTGTAAGCATCTGATGTGCATACAACTGAGAATCGTGCAGCGGGCTGCTCCCATAAGCCACCTGCACTGACTTGGAGTGGAGCAGTTCAGAGCTCTGTTGCTCTTGTCTAGTAACATCCTGACTGAAGTCAGTCAAGAATAGCCTTACTGATAATATTTCTGATTACAAGGGCAATCAGATAGCACTTTTGCCTTTTTGCAAAGATTATTATGCAACTGGCTTTTCTCATCCTGGCAATTCTATAGTTGGATATCAACAGAGCACAAAAGCATATACTCACATAATGTGGAAAGATACCACTGCATCAGAGGAGTAACACGTTTTCCTCTTTGTGACAAAAATGAAAGTACATGAATAGTCTTTTTGTTTAGGCAGTAAAAGAGGAAAGGAAAAACTGTCCTGTGCTAGAAGACTGGGTGTACCCATACAGATGCACTTTGCCAAGTGCTATCAGGCACTAGCCACATTTTACTGAGTCGTGGCTTCAAGCCAGCTGTTCTCATCACAAAGCCAGATAAGCAGCAGGATTTGAGTGTAGCCACGCTCTGAAGTTCTTCCTTCAACATCTGGCCTCTGCTGCTATGCCTACCTCCCAGTCCCAAGGCAATGAGGAATCCAACCTGACCTCTGACACAAATCTGCTCTGACTTGCGGCTGCTTGAAGTCTCCTCACCTCGAGACTGCTGTGCTGAAGGATGCTCCAACTCACCCTTAACAGCCATGCAACCCACTGCTAAGAGCAGCTGGAGTTTGCTCTGGCTCATCCACGGCATAAGCCATGCAGACAAGAAGTTGGTGACCAGGCCCAATGGTCCACATCCAAGTTGGAGTCTTTAACCTTTCAGCTCTTCTCCTATATTACTGCATGGAAGAAAGAAAAGAAGAAAAAAAAGGCAAACGGAGAAAGGCAAACAGAGGAGGCACCAAATACAGAAGTCTATTTTTGATGTTCTAAATGTGTTTAGTGACATCATCCATCTCAGCCAGATGTTATAGATATAAATTGAACAAATTAGAATCCTGCTTTTTGCCCTAGGCATATTTTGCTTCGTAGCACATCTCATTAGCATGGTTTCCTTTAATGGCTCATTTAATTTTTGGACTGAAAATTGGAAGTGAAGCGAAAGCTAGATTAAGCAAACCTTTGCATATAGCCACTTGCTGGCACCTCAGAACAAAGGGTGCTAAAGAAGGAGAGGGAAATAGGGCTGTTTTATTGAACTCACCACAAGATTTTTTGATGCTAAAATGTTTAGGTTTTAAATACTGCAAAGGGGATATTTATTTTCTTAAGAAATACTTCCCTAAGAATTTAGAGGTCTGTTGATCTATCTACCCTTGGTAGCCAATTTTAATTGGCAATATCCCTTTAAAAACAGTGGGCCCCAGCCCCAAAGGGCTGCTTTGAATGAGAAAACAAATTTGTTTTTGAGAAGTTCTGAGGCCTGGAACTTGACATCCTCAAAACAGAAGGAGCTCTCCCCAAAGAATAAGCTTCCAAAGAATTGGAAAGAAAAACCAACAGGGTGTGGGGCAAGAAAGCATAAGAACCATACAGGAAGCTTCCAAGATCTATTTGAAAGAATCAATTCTCAACGCTATAAAGCAAACGCTTCTTATATAAAATACACATTTTTCATAACCTTAAATTGAAGATACAGAAAATAGTATGGGAGTTAAGCAATAAATCAGACAACTCTCCTACCCTCTGGCCTGACACACCAGACACTATTAAATTCCTCACTGTTTTACATTAATGACACACGATCCTATATCTCAAAGATGCTCCATGGGACTTAACTGGTCCAAAAGCTTAATGCTGACAAATTTTTCTCCGTATGGTGCCAGAAGTTTGAACTCTTCCCAATGGAAAGTCAACGGTACAAAGTTCTGAGGTACCTCACTGGACAGAGGGCAATGCTCGTTTGTATGTGCATTGAAACACTTCAAACCTGCATTATGTTACCCAAATCATGAAGCTACTTCTTGTCAGTAATCACAGTTATCATCCCCCTTTCCCTACCTCACATACGTCTCATCTCTCATGTTGAAAAGCAATTACTCTTTAGAGGAACTTTTTGCTGAAGTGCGATTTCTATTGCAGGAATCTCTCTTGTACAATCATAGAACCACGAAATTTGGAAAAGACCTCTGAGATCATCCAGTCCAACCGTCCACCCACCAACAGCATTTCCCCAGTAAACCATGCCCCTCTGTACCACATCTGTTTCTTGACCCCCTTCAGACACAGCCACTCCACCCCCTCCCTGGGCAGCCCATTCCAGAGCCTGATCACTGCTTTGGAGAAAAGAATTTTTTCCTAATATCCAAGCTGAACCTCCCCTGAAGCAATGTGAGGTCATTCCCAAGTCTTTCTCCTAGTGAGGGGCTCAAAACTGAACTGCACAAGGTGCAGTCCCACCAGAGCTGAGTACAGGGAATGACCACTGACGTCCAAAAAGGACTCAGACGTGCCAGTTTTTAAGTTGGGTAGGAGGAGCAGAAAAGATACGCTCAGAAGCATTTAACTGTTGACTACCTTTAACACAGAGGTATTGCAGATACAAGAAGGGAATATTTATTTAGAAAGGCTTCTCCACAGTGAAGTATTGAGCAACCATCCTCCCTTCTTGCATGCCTGGAGGCGCCTTGGATTTCTTTCCAGCAGCCTAAAAAGATGCTATCAAGTTTCATAGCTAGGAATTACTTCAGAGTTGCCAAGGATCCCCTCTCTGAGCAAATAAACCGTGCCTCAGTGCTGAGCTGCATGAGATGCTGAGCTTCACCACAGGGAGCAGAGGCCCGGGCCGCTTCATTCCCAGCCCTTGCATCCAGCGCACAGCAACCGAGCTGCCACAGAAATTCATTCCCAACATTTTTAAGGCATAACACTTTCAAGCACGATTTAGGTAGCAGGGGAAACCCTGCATGATTATCACCGAACTCTGCGTTAAGCTGCAGAGGGCATTTCTGTTTGCAGTCAGAGAGTGTCAAGAGGCAGGCTGCGCTGGAAGAGCTAAAATAAATGCATCTCACTCTGTCCCGATTTTCTCTTCTATGCTCAAAGGAAAACAAGAGAAGCAGAGCTTGCAAAGATTTCTCCTTATTACTCCTTTTTTTTTTTTTTTGTCCCCTTCCTATATAGAAATCCATAACTTGAGAAATAAATTATTCATATATTTGGACTAAACACAGACAGCTGGAGGAAAAATACAGTTCAGTAGTTTAAGACTTTTATTTTCCAAATAAAACACTTTGGACTTCTTCCCAAACTTTATACCTTAAGGAAAAAGGACAAAATGGTTTCATTAAAGCCAACTTCTTTAGAATCAGAACATTTTGGCTTAACTAGAAATGACTCCTACCAGCTTCAGCGCTACATACAAAGTCAAGTCATTAGCAGAACTGGAACCTGCCCACCATGGCTCCTCATAGAAGCCAAGGTAGGGGAGGGACCAGTCCAGTACTGTCACCAGTCTTTATGAGTAACAATAACGTTCTAAGGAGGGTAAATTGCTGCACAGAAGTAATCTCAGAAAGTTCTACTTCATACACATTTCAGACTGGGGCTTTCTCATCACATAAGGTCTTTTCTTGGTGAGTCCATCAGAACTTTTTTGCCAACTTTCTAAGGAAAAGTTTGGAGCAATCCAACATCTGAAAGTAAATAGGTGACAAGTGAAAATGATTCAGAAATCATCTTGTGTTTGTGGTTTGGAATGGTGTTTTAAGAGTCTTGGACAGAGAACCCTTTGACAGAAGCTTCCAAATTCAACTCTGAATGCTCATCTTGCACTGAACACACAAAGCCTCTTTAAAACTTGCTTTGTAACTGGAATAATGTTAAAATAGAAGCAGTGTGTTCCCCAAAGACTGTTGTATTTATTTTCATCGCATAAAAACGATTCTCTTGTGAAAACATATCACTTTCAACTTTGGGGAATGCCTCAAACTCAAGGTAGATACCACAGAGAAAATACTTTCAGGTCAAATTTGTTCTCAAGATTGAAGTAAATTCAGCATCAGGTCTCCCATAAAATTGAATTGTAAAACTATTAGCTCCAAAAAAAGGAACACCTGAAATTCAAAAAATTGAAAAAACCAGATCAGGCTGTCCATCCAGGCTAGCCTTGAATGTGACCAGGGTTGGGGTATCCACAACTTCTCTGGGCACCCAAGTAGATTATGCGAATTGCTCTTATCCACCATCACTGTAACCTCATCAAGTAAGGCCAACAAAGTTGCCAGGAGTTATTTGTCCTTAATAAGCTGGAAGACCACCAGCATGGCTTCATTATTTTCTACACGCCGTGGCAAAGTTTCCATAAGAATGTGCTCCATGATGTAGTCTGGCAACTAGTGAGACTGACTGGCTTACAGTTCCCTGGATTTTCCTTATATCCTCTTTTATAAATTGGGCTTATATTTCCCCTTTTTCAGTTAGCAGGAACTTTACCAGACTGCCATGATTTCTCCAGTATGACAGATTGTAGCTTAGCAATTTCATCCATCCATTCCTTCAGGTCCTACAGAGGGATCTCATCAGGTTCTATGGACATGCATGCCTTCAGGTTCCTTAGATGGTGTTGACCCTGATCCTCTCCCACAGCAGGCAGCTCTTAATGCTCTTAGCCCCTGCCTTTGGCTTCTGTGATGTGGGCACCACGAATGGAGCACTTGCTGGTGAAACCTGAGGCAAAAATGTTGCTGAATGCCTCAATTTTCTTCATATGCCAGGTAATGAAGTTTTTTTACTTCCTTCTAGAGAAGATTCATATTTTCCCTCCATCTTCCTTGTAGCACCCTTGTACCAATGAAGCTTTTCTTGATGCATCTCTGACATCCCTGGCCATATTTAATTCAATTAGGCCTTTAGCTTTCCTAATCTATTCTCTACCTGACTGAACAACATCTTTGTATTTCTCCAGGCTACCCCTCCTTGCTTCCATCCTCTTCAGTATCAAAAGCACTGGAAAATTCTGGATGTGAATAGTATTTTGGGTTGATTCTGAACTGAAACCTAATATCTGTCAGTTGCAAATTAATTCCATGAATGACATCTCAAAAAGCAGCAGTAAATAGTATGGCCACACTAGTTACAGGGCCAGTCTCATGTGCTATGGTTCGAATCTGGTTCAAGACAGCCTTGTAAACACATAAGGACAGCAACATAAGCTCTTATAAATGCATTTCTTGCCAATAATCCCATGCAACACTGATTTTTATTCTGCAGTTTCTATCAGGTTGCACAGAACAGAAAACAGTAACAATATCATCAACAGCTGGTAATCTGAATTTTTATTTATACTGGTAGACAAATAGAGGTAGAATTTAAAGAGGTATAATTAAGCTGAATTAAGTCCAGTCTCCCTAGTTCCCATTTCTTCCAGAGTTGTGTTGTGTGTGTTAAATTGTTTTGATATTTATTTTGATATAAATTTGATGTAATATGCAAAATTAAGTTTATAAGGTGACAGTATTTTAAGTAGTATTTCTAATACTTATCATTTGATAAATGTATTTACAATAGAGTTTGATGCGTACCTTATTAGAAGCATTTACTTATGGAGCTGCCTAAAGAACTTGGAACAAGTTTTTATTCTTAAACCCATTCAACAAAACGGGGGCTATAACCAAGCCTTTAGAACAAGGATAAGGATCCAAAACCACTAAGCAGCTCAGTTTATTTTCTAGAAGTATTTCTGTTGCCTGCTCATACATTGCTTCAGAGCATATCCTCAGTCAATTCCCAGCCTGCCTGATTTCTGAAGCCTTTTTCATGGAAGGTTCAGACTGGTTTAATCAGTTAGGCAACACCAATCTCACTGCAGCTCTTCTAACTCATCATCAAAACCATTCCACATTTCTTCATTTAGATACAGAACAGAAATATCAGATTTCTGCAAAAGCACACAGGAGCCCAAACAGCTGCAAATTTCTAGATTAGTGAAATATAATTGGAAGGTAGGTGCTAACTCATTAGCAGAGCTTACAGAAATACCGTGGATGACTGCTTCCTATGCTCCTTGCTGCAACTGCACTATTAGAAAAACACTTTCTGAAGACCAGAGATAACAGAAGGTCAGTGCATTATGATCAAGGTTCCAAATAATCCTCAAATTAAAGGCCTTCAGGTGCAATGAAATCCAGCTGGCACACATCTGAGTGATAATCTAAGCACAGTCCACAAACTGGCAAGCTGAATACCAAATTAATTATAACACAGAGGAGCTATGTAAAAGAACAGATTACTGAACTTCTAATTACTGACTTGATTGCCCTGGAAACAGGGTAGCTATTGACTTAATCTTATCACCTTCAATTCTGCTTTGGACAGACAGTTCTCCTCTACTAGTGCAGCATCTCAACCAAATCAAGCCTTTGTACCATTTGGCAGATGTGGTAGCAAGACTTTGCTTAAAAGCTTTGGAAACTGACAGCTAAAGTGATCTTTTGGATCTTCAATAAATCCATTTCTGAGAATAGGCTGCCTCAGAAATACATCGCCATGCTTATCTAAATGCTAAATAATGAAATGCAGTCACATTCTTGCAGTGCTTTGGCTTTTTCATTACTAGCTCCATCTTAAACAGATGGTACTAAGAAAGAATAGTTTAAATAAAAATCTGGAAAGCCTCAGGTTTGATTAACATCAATTTTAGATCTATTACAGCTATCTTACTCAAGTCTAATACCACTAAGTTATTCTGCTCAGCTTGTTGGGGTTTCATTTTGTTGTGCTTTTTTTTTTTTTTTTTGCCAGTGAAAGTCTTCACATCTCTAAGTAAAAAAATATGTTGTTCTTCATATATTCCAGAATTGTGAGAAAAATGCTGTTTAAAAAGAAGCACTCCAAAATGACAACAACACAACGTACAGAGGCACAATTTTAATTATCAAGTTTCTTTCTAACATGTTAAAATAAGCCCAAATTTGATTTGTGCCATTAATGTCTTGTAACAGAACTATGCAGATAATTGTTTATGAACATATCAGAGGGATGCATTAATCCTCCCTCTTCCCAATGAAATTGAAACATCTTTAAAATTTCTCATTATAAAATATGTTAGGAAGTATTAATCTGCTCATATCCTCCTCTTTCATGGGGATTTGTTTTTCAGAACAGTTCTCCTCACACAGTAACGGACCATTGTAAGCAAGTCCAAGCCTGGACACCAGCACAGCAAACATGTTATCTCTGACCTTCAGGAACCTGATTACTTCCTTCCACATTTGATGGGAGCATTGCACAAAGCCAAGGCAGAAGTCAGCCTCAATTTGCTACCCAAGCAATTTCTCTTCAAGAAATATTGATGATGAACACTCCATCAACAGTAAAACTCCATTTAAGCCGCAGGATAAACAACACTGAAGCATTATCTTACTATATCATTTCAACTGAACATCTCTCCCTCGTTGCAACCTCAGCTCCCATTGATTCAAAACACTTTTCTCCTCACTGGCAGTACAAACAGCAGCAAGAAAAGCACTGGAGGAGCTGGGTGATGAAAGAAAGGCTTGACAGTTGGGTCCCTCCAATAACAGTGACGGAAAAAATCCATTGTGGAAATGTTTGTGATTAGGATGAAGCTACACTTACACTTTTTCCCTTGTAAAAACAAAAAAAAAATTGCAATTCTCCTCTTTTCCAAAAGCATTGCTTTTCTGGAAATGAAAATATGAAAGCTTTTGCCTGCAGTCTGCAATTGCAATTTGCAAAATTTAATTGAAGGCAGAATTCAGAGAGCGCACAGCAGTGAGTGTACAGTGAGAAACTCTGCCTCTCAGAAGTTCAGTACTTAAGGAAGGGAAAAAAACATCTTCTCAGAAATACGTAATTATTCTTTCCACAGGAAAGCAATGTGAACATGAAGAAACCAGGATCTGTCCAAGGCTGACATAAGTTCTAGAACAGAGACAAGAAAACAAGTCAAATCCCTTCAGAACTGATTCACTATTGGAGTCTCAAGAGAGGTGTTGGCAATACACACAGACAACTTTGAAAACAATTCAAATCCATTCAAATACTAAAGCCCAGTTAAGGAGTTTACTGCTATGTGCCCTCTCCCTTTTTTTTTTTTCTTCCTTATTCCATATTAAATTTTGGAATTATCAAACTTGATCGTTGCTCATTATTTATGAACAAAGAAACCTTTAATAGTGCTAAGTACTCTCAGGAGGAACTGAATATGCTTTCAACCAGCTTGATCGGTTTGTAAAGTCCCTATGGCATCAACATAAAATTAAAACGCATTTCAAGCAAACAAAAAACACAAATATGCTGTAAAATAAGCAAGAATTCTGGAAGAACTCACCTATTTAGTTCAAATAACTCTTAGCATACAAAATTATACATCACTTATATACAGCAATACTTTCTACTACAGAAATGTACAGATAAGCTGTCAAGCATTTAAAATGACATTTGTGAAACAGTTTAAGACACTACCACAAATTTTTTCCTCTTACCTCTCCAGAAGCCACTTAAACCAGGTCAACCTATGCTAACTTCATATACAAATACACACACAGGCTGAAAATTGAATTCTGTAACAAGTGCAAGGATTAGTAAAAACTTTAAAAATGAAATAATTAGTTTGAAAAGTAGGTGTTTTGTTGTTTTTCTTATTTTTGCACTCAATGCTCATTTTGTTTCCTTTTGTTATATGAATGCTCTGGTAACCAGTGACAGCAACATATCAGAGTTTGCATTAAATAGAAGCAACTTCCTCTTCATCCTGGCATGGAAGAAACGCCAGTAAGACAGTGCACAAAACAAAGGTTGCAAAGAAGCACCCAATGCACGTGCATACACAGCCTTTACTCATTGGTTAAGAGAAGTTTTTCAAATGCAAATTGGATCCCTCAATGGTAACAAATCATTGCAATGAGAAAACCTTCCAGAGCAGTACTTTAATTTGAAGATGACATATAGTTTACACCAGCTCTATAAAATACCAGTTCTGTTTTTTCCACACTGTGCTGCTCTCCCCTCAGATTTACTGCAACAGAACTGAACCGGGGTTATAAAGAGCATGAGTGGTTAAAGAAATTCTATTTGATCCTGGAAATACTTTCAGAATAGACAATTAAACCCATTTTTCCACTAACTTAGATAGCCTCAGCAGTCAGCGTTGTAATTTGTTGCAAAGGCTGCCACACATGAAATATCCCAGCTATCAGCCTCTACCTTTTTAATGGCGTGAGGCCAACCACAAGAGATCTTTAATAAAGCAAGGTTTAAAAACAGACATTTCTCAAAACTGCAGAACGGCCATCATATTGAGAGAAAGGCATCCCTAAGAGCACCTCATTTATTGACTATTAGGTATAATTTTAACATTTCTACACAAAACTACTGATCTCAGAGTAACAATAACATAGGCATGACTTCATGACATCAAGTAGGAGAGCAGCCGGACCAAACAACACCTTGAAGAAGAAAGTGGTTCGGTCACAAGGATGGGACAGCAACACCTATCACTTTTTTTCTTCTTTTTAAATCCAGGAGCGTCTTGTTTCTCCCCAGCATAACCTCTGCTCTTCAAACAAGGGTTCATACTTTTATCACTGCCTTTCTCTCACCAGGAACACAACAAGAAGAGGGTGGGAATTCATGCACAGTATCCAGCACAGATAGCTCTGGATCTCTGTTGTCACGCTGACCTACTCTGACAACGCAAAATAATAAGAAGTATTCCAAGAGAAAAAACAGTTTTGTGTATGGAATGGTCAAAAGCTCATTCTATCATAACTGTATAATACATATACATATATATATACACACACACACACACATATATATATATACATATACATATATGTAACACAACAGAGGCAGAAAAATCCATGGCCTTTCTGCTTCTAAGCTTGAAATTCTTAATAGTAACAGCTGAAGTTCACAAGGAGACAACAGAGGAGGGAATGCCAGACGCAGTTAGTGTGGACAGTCACACCACGGTCTGAATGGTGGGTATCAACCTGGAGGGTCACACTGCAAGTCTGCAGACTGGAAAGGCATTTGAAGTAGACTTGGAAATGTTTAAATAATAAGTGACAAGCTGTTAACTGTGCCCACATGATTTAGCAAACACTGCTTTAGCAGTGCTTATACTCTAGAAGCAAAGCAGTCAACAGAACCTAGTCAGAGTTTTGGAGCAATCTAAGCTCAGCATAGTTGCACCAAGTCAAACCGAATTAACAGGTCAATTTTGCCCTTTATAACTCCCACATTCAGCAGTTTGTTCAGCAGCTTGGCTGAAATACAGTGCTTCTGACAGCACACCAGCTTTCATCTTCCATCATGCTCTCCACTTGATAGAATGATCATACAGAAGTCCCTCAGCTAAACTTAGCCTGGAGCTGGTCAGGTAGTCTGCTGTCTACTGATGGAGAATAAAATCAAACTCAAGTACTTTTCAGACGGGTTTGAAAGTCACCTATTGTCAAGCACTTTAATCATCAGGCATGATGCTAAAAATTGAAAAAGCTGTGATCTGCGGGTAAGAATACAAAACAAAAGTTGTCATTTACAGGGCATTAGCTCTCCCACAAGAGTTTTTTCCTTTAGTTCAAATGTTTAAGTTTCTTTAAATGCTGTTTCTTAGATTCTTCAAGCCACCTTTGCATCTCTGCTGATATTTGGCCATGGCTCACAGTTCACTGGGCACGTTACCAATTTCTGACTTCCAGAAAGAGGACAGTGCCTAAAGAAGTTTCAGTTTCCACATCAAAACTGAAAATCAAAAGTATCCTGACAGTAAAAAAGAAAAATCACAGAGCAGTCCCCACGTATATGTTGAAGGCTCTGACAGCTTAATTTCTATAGCTATGCATAACAAAATTCAAGTTCATCATTAAAAGCTATAACATTTAGTTAAAGAAAATCTAAGGATCAAGAGAGCAAAGCAAAGAGATAACCAGTTTAATATGATCTGCATAACATAGGAGATGCATAGGATGTGCATCCCATGCAACTGATGGAGCGACTGAAAATGAGGCTTCCAATGCAGAAGCTACAGCCACCAAGTAACTGTCAGAGAAACATCAGAAATGTGCCTGTCTACCTTCAGTACACAGCAAGGATTTTGTCACGTTAATAAAACACATCTTGAAGGCAGACAGAACACATCCTTGTGCAACATACACATAACACCAGCAATGCCTCTTAGAACAGCACAGAAGCAGAAAGCAACGTGACAGCATTTGCCTGCATCTACAGGTCGTGAAAAGTTCTCTCTCATTCAGGGGAATATTGGAACAAATGACAGCTTCAGTTAATCTGAAAGCTTTACCTTCCTAAGAATTAGTGTCTAGCTATGATGCTTAAAACCCTCCTGCCCTTTATGACCTCTCCATCTTCTCAAGGGTCAAAGGGCTACAATTTAATCAAATAAAAAAAAAAAAAAAAAGAATAAAAACTCCTAATATAGTCGGCAGAAAATATAATGATACAACTATTGCACTGACCTAAGTCAGAGTGCTGGCACACCTACTATTTTTATTTGTTTATTTTAAGTCATTAACTGCATCATGCTCTCAGGGCCCTGCAAATGTTGGCCAGAGAGTATTATTACTACTAAACTTCTCCTCACTTCACATTCATTGCTCATTTTGTACGTGGATCAGCCTAATGATATTTCATCATATCACATTTTTCACCCTTGTCTGTTTGCATAAGTTTGAAATTGTACAAAGTCTCTTACCTCCTTTAATAATATTTTATTTCTCTTATTTCAGTAGCATATATGAGGAGTGTGATAAAATAGTCTCTGCAACCAGCATTTTCCTTTAGATTTAGAGAGATCATTTTAACTGAGCAGAACTTCCCAATGAGATCATTAAAGGTGATGCTGTTGAAGGGCAAGAAAATCCATTTTAAACAAGTCTCATCATCATACAGGCCATGGACTAGCATTAACAAATCCAAACTATGTGCCTTGCCAGATTTCCTTTTAATAACCTAGACACTCATTTGTCTCTTTGCTCATCATTTCCCACCAAAGCACTCTATTTGTCCTATGAAATTCTTATCCCAGAATTCTGCCTATTTCTGATTTCTCAATCTGTTACTAGTTCTAATGAACTTAGCTCTCTGAAGTGTGCTAGAATGACAGTCCAGGGGAAACAGTCTAATACATCATTGTCCAGCTGCACGATAAATAAATCACCATTACTTAAGGAATTAACTTCAGCTGTACTCTGGCCTGTGATCTCCTGGACAGGTTTCTCTACAGACCTGGTGCTCAATCTTTGCTTTTTTCCCCCCTCAAAAACACACGTGAACAATGTAAACAGAGGAAAAGCAAAGAGAAAAAACAGGCAATGCCAAATCCATAACACATCCACAATTGGATCTGTGCTAACTACAAATTGAACGATGAAGCTCCACTAATGCTAATGCTGTAGATTAGGGCACTCACATGACAAGAAACTAAAAGCCAATGTCAGAATTCAACTAAAGAGCTCAAACCAGAGCACTCACGGTTCGGTTTCTACATTTGCAGTGAGGTCCCAGGCCAGTACAGCACACTGAGCTGAGAGCAGGCTTCATTGAGGTGCCACACAGTATGACTGTGCTCGGCTGTACTGAGCTCCATCTGAAGGCCACGACTCAATTCCTCCCTTTCCCCTCTTAAACCCAGTGCTGCTGAGTTCCTGTCCTCACCAGGCACGGCACAGGGCTGCATCCAGCAGACATCAGCCTGGGTGACAGCATCGCACACCTACAGTATTAGCTTATGTTGGGCAATGAGGAAGACGTGTAATGTGAGAAACTTTAATACTGTCAAGTACAGCAGGAGATGGGACAGCAATTACAAATTCAACCTTCGCTTTGTCATTTTACCAGTGCTTTTCACAACCCTTAAAATGGCAGAATCTTTGCTGCAAAGTGTAAGCCTTCACCTCTGCAGAAAGAAAAGCATTGGTATTTTATTATTGATGTGCTTTCCTACAAAAGGTGAATGAGTGTCACAGCAGATCCCAAATACAACAGCTGTGCCATTGTGCACTTTAGAGCAAAAAAAAAAAAAAAAAAAAAAAAATCAGAAAAATATATCAACTACTCCAGCCCTTTTTTAATAAGGAAAGGGTTGCAAACCATGTGCTTGTGTGCTTGCCCACATAGAAATATAACAACATATAAAATAATACATTGAAAGCAACTTTAAAAACACTTTGAAATACTAATTCCCTCACAGGACAACCTTTTGTTTTAACTGGCAGTGGCATGGTTGTTATCACACGAGGTGAACTCTTTCGCCATTTATTTACTTACTGGTACCTTAGGAGATTATAGTTTTGTTGACACCCAGCAGACCTGCACCTAAAAATGATAAAAGCAATCCTTCCTGCTTCTCTCACTAGCTTATTCCAATGCATATGAGGGCAATTACTTCCTGACAACTCTCTGATGAATGACTGTGCTCTTTGCTAAGCTTGTCACATTGATCACTGGCCAGCGATACAATTAATAAAGTATTGCTGTCCACATAGCACATTAATAACTAGCCTGAACTGGAGGTGGCAAGTCTGATAGATCCAGTGCGTTTTAATCTTTCATACCCTGCCAACTCAGAAGATTAAAGGAAACCTCCAAAACAATCTCCACATGCCAACCCTGGGTGCCATGACATCCCAGCCCGGGTTACAGACTTAAGACCTAATATTTCATTAATGCATCTCGCTCAGATGTTTCAGGCTTCATTTCCAAACGCTGTGCTGCCTTGTAACCAAAGCATTATTTATTTATTTCTTCTTCCTATTTATACTTCTGAAAGGTAGAATTGATTAAAGTTGTCAGTCCTACCACAATTCATTAGAAAATAATGGCCATAAATTCAGTGTACTGCGAAGTGTTGCTTAACAATTCCATAACATTTAGAATAGAAACATCAATCTAGGAAAGGTCCCACCTCTTAAATACAGAAAGATGAATTAAAGCGTTGTCATGAGCAGCAAGTCTAGAGCTTTTCCCCAACATTTTACACTAATTTTGATCACTGATTTCAGAGTTCCCTCAACAAATGTGCTCTAAATAGATTGCATTTTTTAATTTCTAGGATGTTTTATGGCCTGTTCTTTTAGTCATAGCACCAGAACAGCACAAGTATGTCTGTGGGAAATTGTTTTAAAGAACCCCAAGTAGCTGCTCTGTAACCCTTGGAAATATCTGTGCTTCTATATACCTAAGAAAATTCAGATTCCATCCTTGGATCAGCAACGCCCACAGCAATCCCAGCAGGATTCTGTCCTGCAGTCCTGAGCCTTGCCTCGTCCGCTCACCTGGGAGTGATGTTCCCAGCAGGCACAAGGAAATTTGGTATGCCAGTGATACTCTATTAGATCAAACACTCATTCTCCAATTACATTAACATTGCTGAGCAGAAGCAGGATAAGAAAAAAAGAATGTAATTCCTCTGCTTTAGAGGTGTGAAAGGCAAGAAGGATGCTTGAAATAAGGTAGCCTGAACGCCTACCTGTGCGACCTGGTGTAGGAACCTGCTTTGGCAGAGGGGTTGGTCTCGATGATCTCTAGAGGTCCCTTCCAACCCCTACAATTCTGTGATTCTGTGAATTGAAGTAGTTGTAATTACTTTGAAGTGCCGTAAGGATCCTTGTCTCCAGCAGAGCCCACCACAGTCAAAGCTTCTAGGTGGAGCAATGGGTTCTTCTACAACTCGAACTAACATTCTACAAAGGGTACTTCCAATCTTTTGCTTTACAATTTTAAAGATTTTTAAGAACCTGGTGCAGAATCGTTCTGCTCCATACAGCTTTGCACAGAATAAGATCCTGATAAATTAAGAATTAACAAAGTCTTCAGAATATGATACAAATGAGATTCAGTAGCCAGCAGGAGCAGGACATGATCATCCCAAGTGCTCAGCTCTGGTGAGGCTGCACATCAGTGCTGTGTTCAGTTCTGGGCCCTTCTATATGAGGAAGACTTTGAGGCCCTGGAGTGAGTCCAGAGAAGGGCAACAGAGCTGTGAGGGGTCTGGAGCACAAGTCTGATGGGGAGCAGTTGGGGGTGGTTCAGCCTGGAGAAGACGAGGCCTCACTGCTTTCTACAACTCTATGAAAGGTTGTGGCAAGCTGGAGGTCAGCCTTTGCTCCTAGGGAACAGCCTAAGACAAGAGGGAATAGCCTCACTTGGCACCAGAAAAGGTTCAGATTGGATATTAGGAAAAATTTCTTCTCAGAAATAGCAGTTAGGTACCAGAAGAGGCTGCCCAGGGAGGTGACTGAGTTGCTGTCCCTGATGGCATCTAAGGAAATAGCAGATGTTGTACCAAGGAACGTGGTTTAGTGGGCAATATTGGTGGTAGGTGGGCAGCTGGACTGGATGATCTCAGAGGTCTTTTCCAACAGTAAAGACTTGATGATTCTGTTATCAAAGCATTCACTTGAAATTCCGCAATTGTTTTATAATGTACAAAAATATAACTTAATATGAGAACAACAATTCCAGAGAATAAAACGCACCCATCTACGGATTTCAAAAATAAAAACCTCAGAGAACATTTATGTTTACAAAAGAGATTTGCCAAGTATTTGGAACCGCTTGATAAAAAAGATGAGACGAACTAGTCATTGCCTGTGGAAAAATAATGATACATCATTCAACATAATCTGAGGATAAGTTTTGCCAATATATCCGCTTAGTGCTTCAAGGTTGCATTTCTCAAAATTGAAGAAAAAATGATGACAGAAAGGATACAAGCACAATGAATATTCAGATCTCCAAGCGGTTATATGTGATAATCTGCAGATTACAATCCCACCAAAGGACAAGTCCAGCCAATACTTAGAGAAACATCAAAACAGGACCAAAATTTAGAGGAGGGGAGAAAAAAAGTACATATTGAGTGCTACATCAGGCTGGTTATTACCTACCAGACATACCAAGAGGGACTTGAAAAAAGTATCTCAACACTAGGCTTCCAACACACCGTGCAATAGGTTGTAAGCTGTCCAGTGGAGGAAATTTCAGTACCAAAGCAGAGAAAAGCAAGCTGAATCCCAAACGGGCTCTGCTTATTCTAACAGAATGAGTAGTAGCTCACTGATTGAAGTGCCTAGGGCCATTCTAGTGCTAACCCTATCTTACGCTTTCATCAGTGATCTAGGTGTAGGAGAGAGGAGTGCATCCCCAACGCATTCGCCCAACAGTAAAATGGGACATGCTGTGGGGTGTCTAGAGGGACAAGAGACTTGGGAAACATTTTCAGGTCCATTGGAGCACTACTCCGTGCCTGACAGTGCTCACATGGCATTTGGCTAATACCTCTTAGTTAGCCCTGAAGCAATCGGGCAGCTAGACTCAATCTCTGAAGGTCTTTTTCAACTGAGCTACTCTTTTCTACGCCACAATCAGAAGAAAATCTCTAGTTTATCTGCCTTCAGATCAAGACTGGCATCGCAGTGCAGACCCCACATGCTGCTGTTATGGCCTAACTGTGACACCAAGGCAGCACCCCCACATGCAGTGAGTCAATTATGCTCTTACAAGCAATGGTATTACAAGTTTGACACTAAGTAAATTAGGCACAGGAAGGATGCTAAAGGAAGTCTTATTAAATCCACCATAGATTTCCACTAATGCAACCATAGTACTTCCAGGAACTGAGGTAGCCTCTCTGTCTGGCACTGCACTGTATGGTGTGGATCACACATTCAGAGTCCTGTGTGAGTCAGTCTTGTATTGCAGATATTCTTTCACTGCCTTGCTTGTAACTGATCTGTTCAGAGGCCAGTGGAAGAAAGATGGAGGGGGCTGCCTGATATGCTTCTGCACAAAAATTGTTCCATCTTCCAGTATTTGATAAGAACATCAGGACTGTTCAGCATATCACCTCAAGCAGAGACCAGAGCATCAGCAAAGTCTCTGTTCCAGGTGATAAGCGTGGTCCCACTGAAATACCTCTTCCTTCTCAGGATGCCAAGGAGTAGAAAGTCTTAGATTAAGCTTCCTAAGCAACCTAAAGCACTTCAGTCGTGTCTCAAGGTTATCACCGACAGCAACCTGCTCAAACTGCAGAGAGAGGTCTTCTGTCTATCAAACCATCTTGATGGTTTAAGCCCAACTCACAGCACGTATTCTACCTCGCAGCAGTCTGCTTAAGGTATCCTCAGTCTCCTAACAGCCCTTCAGCCCTGTATTCAGTACCATGCTACACACTGCCACAGAGGCTGCGCCATAGGGCTATCTTGCTATGAGATTTTTAATTATGCTTTCTTTCAAGGACACGTTAAACACTCTTAGGCTAACACAATGGGATATCTTATTTATCTATTTACATTACATTAGAATAAAAGTGACATTGCAGAAGTAATGTGGATTTTGGAAGCTTCTGCATGTTTTTTAATGGGAAGCTTTAATAAGGGAATCTTGACTTTCAGTAATGAAATGAGAGTTTATCGAAGTAGCACAGTATCTTGGCAATGGACTGAATCAGAGTTTGCACTTAATTACAAAAGCAGGTTTCATTAGATTACCAATGCAAATTCATGGTCTCTTTCTTATGTGTTTAAGGAGTGCAGAATAAAATACGTTTACATTGGAAATTATGAACAGAAAGGCAGCAGCACCTAGTCATAACCTCAGCTAAAAATCATCTGTTAAGAGTGTGCTTAAAAGCATTTTTTTTTTTATAACACACCACTTTCCCAGCTTAATGTACCACTTCAGCTACTGAAATTCATTCTACCATGAAATTTTGCATGCAGGAAACTCGTTTGGGGAAGATAGTATGCATGTAAAATGTCACTAGGAAGGATATCATGGGAAACAATCTTACAATGGCCCACTGCACATGCATAGATAAGAGCTGGAAGAAGGTATAAGCCATGGCCTCAGGAAAAAGGCAGAGAAATACCTAGAATTCAATTCCTAAGGATTGTGCTTCCAAGCATCCTCAGCGTAAGCAAAATAAGGGACCAAGAACTGGCAGTATAGCATGATAGATGCTGGAGTTAGGAAAGAAAAGGCTGTTGGTGGGATTCGCTTATTGGAAAACCTGGAAGTTGCATCATCAAATGAAAATAGCAGACCTGTATCCAATGCCATATTGACTACTCTCTGTCTTTGGGCTTTTTTTTTTTCCTGGAAGGCATAAGGAGTGTGCCCTGAGGGAGCTAAACAGTAAAAACAGTGTTCAAAAATTTCTCAAAGGAACCAGGTAAAACAAGTTGTTTCCAAACGTATTTGTTCATTCAGTTTCCTATGACTGTTGAAGATGGTTGTCACAGAACAGAAGTCTCAAAGCACCGTACAGCAGCCACCCCTTGAAAAGCCAGAAGAGCAGCTTTTTCAAGGCAGCCTGAATAGTGAGAAAAGGTACAACGCAGGGATGATGACAGATGAGGCTGAACAGAATGGGGTCGTTCTACCTCCTGTCACCATGTCAGCCCTCAGCAAGCCAATCACAAGTAGGTCCTATCAGCATTTGTTGCTCGCAGGAGCTGAAACCCACTATTACTGGGAAGTCATGGTCTTGACAGAGTTTACAGATATTTTCTGTGGTTTGGACCAGCTCTCGTTAAAGAGTAGGAATATAAAGAGTAGGAATATATGAGTTGAACTAGACGTTCAGGTAAATCATCACATGTTTCAGATGTGAATACTTAGGATAACTGAATAGCAGAACCCTTGTCAAACATCCCTTCTCACTAAGAAAGCAACAGATCAGACCAACAGCTGTGGTACACAGCGAGCCACCTGTCCTGCTAGTTCTGTGGTTTGGAAGTGATGCCTGAGGCATGTCCAAGCTTCAGGTAGCTTAGACATTGCTGGGCATCCTAGTGCATCTGCTACAAGAGTGTGCACTTCCTGAAGCCTTTACCTCACTGTCACAAGAAGAGGAGGGTATTAGAAGAAATACAAAGAAGACAAAGAAGAGAGAATGCTTCCAAAGTGAAAGGATATGAGTAAACGAGGGCAAAAGCAATAACATCAAGTGGGCATCCCATACATGAATAGTCTGTGTGCTATTCACAGACTCTCCGTTCATGACCAAACCACTCTGGCACTTCCCTTGGTGAACAGCCATTCGTGCCACTCCTTTGCATTGACTTCCAGGAAATCAGAAAAGTGCAAAAATATGTATAGTTGTTTCGACAACTTTAAAATAAAAAAGCTCCTCAGGTGGTCTGGATGGACTTCCAGCACACTGCAAGTGTGACAGGTTATGTAGCTGCCTATGTAAGTGCACAGTTTGTCCAATACACACAACTTAGAAGAAAACTGTAAGAATGAAAGACCAAACGTAGATCGTGAATGTGGATAATTACATTAGTGAGGGTTATTAAAGCAGAAAAAACTGCAAGAAAATACTGTGCATATCTAAGACTGCAGTGGGAAAGTATCAACTCCACTTTAAGATCCTTTAAATAGATGGACGGAAAATGGGATTTAAAGTCTGGGGTCTAGTTCTCAGGAGTGTACAAGCATCACTGCTGAAAGGCACTACAGCATCACTGGGTCATACCTTCAGCTAAAAATCTTGTTCTTCAACAAAATTTAGGTATTTGCATTTTGGGAAAAAGAATCATCTGTCAAGACAACGAGAATGTAAGAGGTTAAATATGAAGTTTCAGATTATTTCATCTGAGAAAAGTCTTGTATAGGAAATTAGTGAACACAAAACAAAATTAAGGAGGGAAGCAAGTTAGTTCTGATTACTACCAGCAGATAGTCAGCATTTCTTTCCACTTTGCAATTAATCGTTTAATTAATGACAGTTTGAGCAGCCCCCAGTTGCTGGTATCCTGACCAGAGTCACATACTATTGCTGCTCAGCATCATGCAGAAATGGCAAGGAAAGCCTCTGGTGGAGTCTTTGTTCCTGCAGGAAATGCTGCAAGCCCAAAGGCCAGAAGCACTACCAGACAGAGGTTTTTCTATCACTTTTTTTACACTTGTTTCTTACAATACAATCACAACCATGCTTTAAAAACCACTTCTTTGTTCAAAAAAAAGAAAAAGGAACATAACAGCAAGACATAATTCTGCAGTAATGCACAAAGGGAAACTACGTGCAAAGTCAGTCGGCCAGAACTAGCTTTTTTCCTCCTACTTTTCAGTAAGAGAGCAGATTATTTTTTTTAAGCTGTCTCTCTTAAGGGCTTCCATGAACATACAGTAAAGGGACAAAAATCTTCATTTTATTTTCTGCACTTCCAGGCTGTCATCATCTTCACTGCCGTGACACCAAATGTCCTTTCATGCTTGCTGTGAATACACCATTGTGTCATACACTTCAGGCGTGAGCAGCAAGGCACACATTTCCAGAATTATTTCCCCAGCTTTGTGCCCTGGTGCTTTTTGTGCTGTGCTGCTCCATTCTTTACAAGACATTCTCCCTCTTCTTTCCCAGGGCTGTAACCATCAGAATCCACATGTTAGCTTGTGTGCCTTCCATATGCAGCTTTCCTCTCCAATTTGTCATTCACAGAACAGAAGTACACCCCTGAACTAAGCACCTCAAGTCAGGTAAAGCAACAGAACTACAGTGCAATTCAAATACAAGTTGTCTTCATCTTCCTCGGGCCATACAATGCGCAAAATGTTGTGGGGTTTGTTTTGCTTTTACAGCTCCAGATGCCTTAACATAAAAGAGAAGCAGTATTTTTAAATCCATTGGATAGCTGACTTCATGCGATGCATCTTCACAGGGAACACTTCTGTGCTTACTTCAGTCTTAAAGAACACAAAACAAGGAAACCCACTCTTGCAGAAGTTAGAGCCCCTGTAATGTAGATTAAGTTAGCAAGGAGGGCTTCCATTGCAGTGACCTAACTTGTCAGTTTGCATCACTGACTTAAAGAATCCTTGGGACTTAACTGATCAATGTTTTAAAATGCTTGGACAGCTCTGCAGGAATAGCCAAGTGTTAATTTAAGGTCAGTGTCCATTCCTTATAGGCCTCATTAGCACAGCCCACATAAGGCCAGGGATGGGAGGACAAAAGCAGGTAGCTTTGTATCAACAGCAAGGTTGGCACAAGAGAAAGCAAACGATTCTTGTGTTCAGCTGAACTGTGTGCATACTACTGGCATCTCCTTCAAGTATTTGCAACAGAACAAAAGGGTACAGAATCACTGGCAATAAGGAGGAAGGGTCCTCGTTTCTGGGATCTGTATACTTAAACTAAGTATTTTCTCTAGTTTGAAGACAAAAAACACCCAAAAATAAAGCACAGCAGATTCCCACAGCCAGCACGAGAAGGCTTAATTCTCATTAACTCTGCAGAGAAGGCTAAATTCCATCAACAAATGCTGCCCTTCACCTTTCATTGCTTTAAGTAGTTCCATGAATGCTGGTTTTTCTGTCCCATTGCAATGTGCTGCAGAGGTATGTGCCACTTCATCCTCACATGAAGGCCAAGAAGGAAAAAACCAACATCCTATCTAGTTGTGGATGCAGGAAAAACTACACATATGGTCAGATGTAGATGTGCACCCAGGACTAAGTGCAGGCATGGTTACCAAGCCTGAAGACAGACCCCTATGCAGCAGAGTGGAATGGAAATAAGCGTGCAAAGCATCCCTACTTGGAGGACAACTCCATAAGCTGAGCAGCTGTAAAAAATAAAGTTCAGAAACTCAAAGACTAAAAGCATTGCTATCTCCAGAAAGGGACTAAAAAGCAGTACTCCGTGGTAGTGGAGAACATAGTGTTAGAAAACTGAAAGTATTCAACAACCCTCCCATTTTTCCTCATTTCATTTTTACATCAATCTATGCGAGATCTGCCTCACAGCTGAGAATCTCAGCTCCTCAGAGATGTCCTGAGCCTGACAAAAGGACACTTGAACAGGATGGAAAAAAACAACTTCCAGGACATGTTATTCACGCCCTAGGCAACATTAAGTGAGGGTTACAGAAGGGGCTGAGCTTCAAGGAAAAAGACTGCTTAAAAACATAACAGAGCATCAGCTGCAGCTACTCAAGTCCAAGAAAGTTTTGTGAAAGTCACTGCATCAAAGTACTTGATTCTGGTGGCCAAAATTAAGTTAGCATTTTAACAGGAAGGTCACAGAAGCATTCAGAACATCCTCTCACTTTTGTCATCCTATATGCAACACAAGCACATTCAAGATATGCTTCAAGGTGCCTGCTTCCAATTTTGACTATGATAGACTGTTTACTCAGTCTCATCTCTCGCAGATCAACCAGCAAGCTACATGAAGATTGCTGAAGCCAGGCCTGAAATACCACTTTGCCCAGCTAAATCAAACATCGTTTGTTTTCTGAAGTAAGGCTGATGAAATCATTCTGATGCTCAGAGCTGCTAGTGCTGCAAACGAGCACAGTTTCAGTCCGTGACATCATGTCTTCAACCTATAAAAGGTATTTGCAGCTCCTAGCACGTGTGATTTCTCAGCTACACAAAACACACTGTGTACAGCTTACAGGTGGGACAGAAAGAACCATCCCACAGATCTTCTCAATATTCAGACTGCCAGTTTTCACTCAGAAAAAATAAAAAAATTAAAAAAAAAATCAATGTTCTAATGATGAACCTCAGACCGCTGAAAGGCCATCAGGAAGCAGCACTCAAAGCCAATTTTAATATATTTTGCTCCCCAAAAAAGGCTTCTGTTGGTAAATGGTGCTTCCCTCTAAAATGTATTTCCCCTGAAATGAACACTGCGCTTCAGAAGGACATCAGAAGGAGAGTTTAGAAGGTGTTCCACGTGAAAGCCCTTAGATATACCATTTAAAACACAAAGCAGCTCAATTCCTAAAGCATAGGCACCTTTGCAGAACTAAGAGCACCATTCACAGGCCAACGTTTCACTGGTTGACTTGGTCCAGAGGAACATCACAAGGTGGAGATGTCCTGAGCCCCTGCAGTGAAGCATTTTGTACTGCGAGGAGGGCAGGAAGGCTTTTTATTAGAAATACCCCATAACCATAGCCTACATCCTGCTTTATTGCATCAGCACTGAAGAATGACTCAAAGGAGACATAAAGCAATGTGAAACAGCTGCAAAACTCCTGGCTACTACTCCCAAAACTGCAGGAGGACTTACATGTGCAGACATGCAGTTTAAAAGCAGTGTAATTTTATGGAATACAAGTGTAACCAAACCCCTAGCAGTACAGCTTTCATTCCTCACCACTTCAAATCCAGGCAATGCTCACTTCCAAGATACCATGCCATCTATCACGAACCGTGTTCTGCCCTTCTCCAATTTTAGCCCTCAATACAGCTAGCACTACTACATTCCTAGACGACCACCAGCACGTGGAAGAATTGTTCATGCAGGCGATAATACTTACCCCATAGACTCCATGTAATGATGTAGAATACAGTTTTGGCCATAACTTTAATTACTGCCAATACTTCAGCACATTGCCCTTAAGCTCACAAAACAAAGTAATGAATCCATAGTATCTGGTGTTATGGTATGAGCTTTTGGCTCTAAGAAAATGAACTATTTAGCAGCCACCTGGTTTCAGACAGGCTATCAAACATGGCTAAACTGACTTTATCTTTCAATACAGTAAACCAGACTCAACAGAAACCAAAAAATGGACAATATGAAGAATACAAACTCCATTTTCTAAAGTTCGGTGGTACAATCTGAAAATAGAGTAGTTCTACAGATAATTACCAAATTTCCATATTTATAAGATGATGGCACGTATGGGGATAATAGCACAAATGGAAGTACCACTTTCCTATTAATATGGAAATTCAGAAATTATTGGAGTTATCTGTTATAAATCAACCTCCTCAATTTTTGCTGATGGAAATGCCATTTATGCACTACATTAAATTCTAAAATTCATAACACAACTCCCCTTTACTTTGATAAATCAGTGTAATGGTTGTCATGCTTATCCTCAATTTTGGCAGGAGTTGTGCTCTTAGATTAAAATGGGCCAAATCAATACTCCATGTAATACCACTAAAGGTACTGGAATTAGAGCAAGGAAGGATTTGCTCTCACAACTTCGTTAAGTGCTCAGCAGAGCTGTGCAGATGTTGTGGGCTCACTAGATGCTATGCTATTCACATCAGCTGGCCAAAGCATATCATGGGATTCTGAGGCAAAACTGTGTGCCTTTACATTAAGAACAACTCAGTGGAAACCGTCAAGAGATTTTTCCAGGAATTGTTTTTTTGTTTTGTTTTTTTTTTGTTTTTTTTTTTTTTTTACAAGTACCACACATTACAGATGCCTTCTTGTGGAGTAGAGGTGTCTGGCACTCACCCAGCAACCACAACCACAGTGTGTAGATGGTGAAGTCATAATACAGTTTTTATATAATGGCATCCTAAAGACTTTCTTCCTCTCTCCACCACCTAGAGGAGAGGCAGCAAAAATAATCACTGATGCCAGAACTTAGTACAATCCTCCCACTCTTCAGTGAACTTAATACAAGAAGTTTTCCTTAAACAGAAAGCATAGTTATTCTGACACTGTGTCATTCCATCTGTTTCTCCACATAGAGAACTTCTGTACTCTCCAAATGGAGAATCAGATCCTATCTAGCATAGTACTGGAAGTCACAAACAGACCAACAAAGTTTTAGTCTTCCCAGTGACGTCTCTCATATTCTTGAAATAACCTATCATAGAATTACCAAGGTTGGAAAAGACCTCCATGATCATGCAGTCCATCCAATCACCTACCATCCATTAGCATTCCTCCACTAAACTATGTCTCTCAGTACAGCATCTAATTGTTTCTTGGACATGCCCAGGAATGGTGACCCAACCACCTCTCTAGGCAGCCTGTTCCAGCACCTGACCACTCTTTTGGAGAGTAAGTTTCTTTTCTTAATATCTAACCTGAACCTCCCTTAGTACAATTTGAAACCATTCCTTCTTGTCCCATCACTGAAGAAGAGGCTGAACCCACCTCACCCCAACTTTCTTTCATGCAGTTGTAGAGAGGCTTCCCTGAGGCTTCTCCAGACTGATGCGTTCCAGCTCCCCATAAGACCTGTGCTCCAGACCCCTCACCAGTTTCACTGCCTTTCTCTAGACACACTGCAGAGCCTCAATGTCTTTCTTGCAGTGAGGGGCCCAAAACACAGTACTCAAGATGTGGCCTCACCAGAACTGAGTGCAGGGGACAGTCACCTCCTGTTCCTGCCTGCTGCACTATTTCTGATACAATCCAGGATACCACTGGGTGTCTTGGCCACCTGGGCACACTGTTAGCTCATGTTTAGCTGAATGTCAACCAACAGCTACCTCCCAGAATGATGCTATTTCAACCCAATCTTGGAAGAGAACCCAAGAGCCAAGATTCCTGGGCTGATATTACAAAAACATTATACATTAAAAAGCAGCAACACTAGAACGTTAACAATAAAGCTTCACCCCACTTTTCTGTAGCCCTGCTTTATGCATAAAGAAAAATGCTGAAGCTGTCTCTCTCAATATCAGCTCCACAAAACTCTTTTCAAGGTCTTTCTTAGCCCAAGAAAAAGGCTTGCTTGCCAAATGGCAAGTTCCCTGACTGCTCAGCAGTAGTGCCTTTGTAAGCATGAATAACAGAAGGTGACTCTCACCTGCTGCGAGGATATTTCTTCCCAACACAGCAACCAGAAGAAAATCTTGTGTTTTACCCCACGCGTTATGGAGTCCCAGGCACACCTCACACACTCAGTTTTTTCCAATCAACATTTGCATCTCATGCTCCCCTCCAGATCCTCCTGCACAACCCACACAGCAGAGCCAGATAGAAAGTGATTTACATCACATTAAAGATACATTCCTCCTGTTAAATCAGTTCCACAAGCAAGGCTGGAAATAGCCCCCCATCCTTACCTGCCATGTGTTTGTAACCCATCCATACCTTAATACAAACTTATAATCCCAAGAGTACCCCCTGTAGCATTCCTTGTCACGTTGGGTGTTTGGACTACATCATTTCAATACTCCATCATTACCTGCTTCCAAAGTAACTTTAAATGCTTCTGAAGCCTTTGGAGGAGCAAAGATTCAGAGAAGTCCCCACACACAGGTTAACCATGCTGCAGCCCCAAATCAGACAGCTCAACAGCATGTGCCAGGGCTTAAAGGTCAAACTGAAAAACCCAAGGTTGACAGCGAGAATAATTTGTCTTGACAATTTAGTAATGTTGGTTTGTTGTGATTATGGCTACAAACTCCTTTCATATTTACAACTGTGATCTTTTAACATCTGAATAATTTATACCCCATGATCAGCAACGCAAGTGTCAGAAATCAGGAAAATTAGCTCTCTGGTGTTCCTTGACTTGAAGTGAACATATTTTCCTCTCCAATTGCATTGTTTCCCACTAGTTTGCATTTTGAACAGTTACCATGCTGAGATTCTGAATACCCAATCCAGAGCACAGAGGGCATGAAGGTCTGCACTTGAGGCCTGAATCTGGGAGATCAGCAGCATTTACAAAGTGGAAACAAGTAAAAAATCTGGAAAGGAAAATTAGTTTAAGAGAACATTAATGCCTGGGGCACTACCAAATGGTCTTTTGCCAGCCATCTCATAGGCAGATGTCCTCCTACTTTCCTGAGCAGAGATGAGTGCATAGTAGAGATTGCAACAGCTGTGCACAAGTCTTTAAAGGATGAAAAAACAAGACCAGTACTGTTTGGAGATGAGAAGAAAAGATTCAGTTTTGCATGAGATACATCTGATGCATGATTTTCCACCAAAGGAAGGAGTGATCTATCAAAACAGAGGCCGATTTAAATGAGTTACCACCACTGCAAGCAAGGCTGGATGGCATCATCTCTTCAGAAACGGGGGAAAAAAATAAAATAAAAAAAAAAAAAAAGGTAAAATCTGGGAGGATGTTGACAGCAACTCAATAGAGCAACCTATTCTAATCTAGCCCTGTAATACTAAGCTTTCCACTAAACAGCTCAAATACAGCACGTGTAGCCTTACAGTTCAGCTCCTGCCAGATAGGAGCAGAAGCAAACTGACCTCCACAGAACTCTTGCAGGCATAGTATCTCAGCAAGGCAGAGCCTTCCAAGACCCATGACAGTGTTCAAGAAAAAAAAAAGTCATGAAAGTTGCAGGTCTACTACTCTCTACCTTTGCAGAAAACAGCACAAGGCTTGTGAATTGCACCTCCAAGCAGTCATCTCAGCAAGAAGAGTATTTAACATCTCATTTCCAAGCGCCAGATCAGAGCCAGTGCCCATTCTCCTTTCAGCAGAGGCAGACGGCAGCTGCACTGGACAGAAGCGGGCTCCTCTCAAAGCCAAGATGAAGCATGAAACTGCCTTTTGATTTGGTTCACAGAGACCAGTTCCCAGAAGCACTATTTCTAGTGCCTAACAAGGAAGAGCTGGAAAAATTGCTTCCAGAATTCCTTATGCTTTAACGCCTCATCTAATACATCCCTACAATCCTGCTACATTTGTGAAGCAGGAGTAAATGGCAGTGGAGGCTGATTCAGATCCTGACGCTTTAACAGATGAAACCCCCCCAAAGAAGTAGGCTGATCCTACATGATCTCCACTATAACAAATAGAAAAGCAAAATACAGGATGTGTGGCCTAACAGCTGCAGCACTTAAAGCTACCAGAGCCAAAACTTATAGAATACTCTTTTTGCTGATTGAAATCTGTAAAACATGCTTCGACATCTGTTAGAACAAGATGTTTGTTTACCACATTCCCCTGCAAAATGGAATGTTTCTTACCTAATGTACTGGAGAATTTTTAGATGAAAGAGGGATGTTTATGAGATCCATGCAGGATATAATTGAAAGAATATTTCCGGATAAAGACACCATATGTTTTGTATATCCACTGAACTTATAAATATCTCTATAACAGTTTGGGGCCATAAATACCATGGTTGGGAAGAGTTTTATGCATTTGCTTAAGGCTTTTATTACTTTCAATTATCAGTTTGCTAACAGCATCTCATTTTCTTCCCACTACATAGCAGTATTCCCAAGGATAAATTTTGAGATGTCAATAAGAACACTGAAATGTGTACAGAACTGAGCAGTGCTGGGGCTCATGAAACAATCTGGCTTCCACAGGGCACAGTAATTCCTCCCTTCCCCACAAATATCATCTGCTCTCTACAGCATGTGACCAGAAAGAATTATTTGTTGCCTTACTTGCAGGGTTTGATGGGGAAAGCCTTAAAAAACGCAAACATCCAGGAAGTCCCAGCTGCCCAGCACAGCCATGTAATACAGTTCTTCCTGCACAACGCATCAGCAGGAAGTGTGAAATGTGAACAGCGAAAAAGCTGCAACTCCTAGAGAATGAAATAGCTAGTGATGGCATCTCCAAGGCCACGTGAGAAGAATGCTAATGGCTTCATAGAATTACATGAGGAAAAAAAGATATACTACTGTTTTCCAGACAATATCATTAGAGCTTTTTTTTTTTCTCCCTATAGATGAGGAAAACTGACAGCATTTTAGGGAAGAGATGCCATTTTCATCTATTTTGGGGAAGTATGATATTATAGGAGCTCTATTTACCTATAATTATTGCACTGTTTGTCTTGTTAAAATCTGGTTTGTGTATTACCTTTCTTTTCCCACTCAGAAAGAAGCATTGGTAAGAAAAAATGAACCCTTTCAGCTTTTTCCTAACTGCTTTTTCAGCTTTTTACAGCAAGATAGCTTTCTTTCAGTGATGTTTCACATAGTTGAAGAACTAGGAAATGTATCTACAAAAGCAATATGAATATTGCAGTTTACACATGCATTCTCCCCCATTGCCAATAATATCGTTCAGGTCAACAAACTGCTTTTAAAAGGTGGGAGAATTCAAAAATCTCTGCCCAATGCAGAATCAATTGAAGTGAGCTGAAGGAGTCTGCATGCTTCACTAGAAGGTTGCTACCACCACTAGTTACTGCTGGAAGCCTCCAGAGCTCCACTGTTCTGTTTTATGCAGAGATCCTCATGGCCCATGCCTTTGTAAGATGCCAATCAAGAGCAGACTGTGGCATCCCACCAGCTGGGCTTCAGGATCTCCATCTCCTCACACAGTGACAGAGTAGAAGACAAAAGACCCATCAGAAGATTGGGTTACACAGGTATGAGGGCAGGAATGTCCATATAGATTGGCTTCCAGTCTCCTGAATCCTTAAAAAACAAATTTTGAACACTTCCATCCCTTTATTCAGATGAGGCTAACATCATAAGCTATCTTTCCACCAGTGCAGTATCTACCTGCCAAACTTCAGGAACATTTTATAGAGTGACTTGCTTAATCATTTTATCTGAATGCATTCAGAGGAACACAGAAGAGTAGCACAGCATTTTGTCACAATATTGTAAGAAAAAAAAAAATAGGTTGAAAAATAAATACCCTGCCACCATTGCTCAGACAGATCAGTGATGTTCTAAGGAGTCCCTGACTTACAACTGCTCAAAGGACTACTGATCACAAGGACACCTATTTTAACTTTGCAATCTCAATTAGATTTTTACCAAAGTGTTTAGCTCCCATTGGAAGAGTCCCCATACAAACTGAGTTTGGCAGAGTTATGATGCCACTGCCAAGCAACAGCCAGTATCCTAAGCCTAACGTGTCTGTCTTCTTGGGGTCCATGTGAGCTATCAAAGCAAGATAAATGACAACAGAGTGTTTTGTAGAGGACTTGTAGTCCCTGCACCGTTAGGGCAGAACTCTTCTCCCATAGTTTAACAAGAGATTAATGTATAAAAAGCAGAAAAAGGTTGGATGTGGCTCTGGGCAGCCTGCTCTGGTGGTTGGCAACCCTGCACATAGCAAGGGGGTTGAAACTAGACGATCATTGTGGTCTCTTTCAACCCAGTCCATTCTACGATTCTATGACAGAGCTTTTTGGAAAAGCTTTCTTCCAAAGTCTTTTAGAAAGGAAGAAAAAAATCGACTCAATTGATGTAGTAGCAGGATATTAGAATCAGTTCAGTCCCAAGCTCAACCACGAGCTCACTGGACCCAGCATCAGTTGGCAACCTGCACCTTCGGAGTTGCAGCTTCCAAAAATCAGGAGATCCACAAGGACCAGAAAGCACTCCTATTCAGAGAAGGAAAATAGGATCCCCACAGCAAAGCAGGCCCCACAGCTTACAGCGAGCCAAGAACCTCCGCCCCTCTGAGCTCTAGGCAAGCCAAAGAGGAGCTGTCTGCATAAAGCAGCTTTTCAAAACCTGCCAAATGAAGCAGAGAGGATGACAGCCATACAGAGTGGGGAAGACAGGCAGGAGCGTAATGAGCTATGCGCTCTCTCATTCACCCAGTGATTAACGATGGTGCTACAAGGCCCAGACTGATTTAATGAGAAAAAGCAAGAGACCAAAGTCAGAACAGAAAGCAAGACACACGTGGGATAGAAAACAAGCTCTGTGGAGATCTCAGGCCAAAGTCCCACTGTTTCTCTGGGTCAGCTCCTGAAGTTAAGGACACCTGAGGACTCCCTGCAGCAGCAGTGAAACCTTGGCCTTCCTCCCTGTCCCCAACTGCTTGCTTCCCTGGGAAAGACTGGCACCAGAGCCATGGAAGGCCCTGCTTGAATGAGGTGTTCCCAACAATTTCACAGTTGAACCAAGCTGGAGAGCCATTACAAGGAACGGGTCAGCCCCACTGGATAGCACAGGCAACTAGAGACCACGAAGAGTAGCTGCAGATACTACAGATGTGTGACAGCTACCTCTGCACATGAGCATGCCACCTGGTCCTCACTGCACAGATGTGCATGCAGACCTTGCAGGAACTCATGGCTGAACAGGATAAGAACCCTTTGTTGAACACTATGAAGTCACTACAGAAAAAAAAGAAGCTATTTAGAAGAGATTATACTCATCAGCTATTACACCTGGCCATCCCTTACGGTCAAAAATACCTTGATTCCCTCTCACGTGGATTGTCATTTGGAGAAAAATACAGAATTTAAAACCATTTTACTTCATTTCTCCTCTTGGCAACAGCCATCCACACACCCCTCCTGTACGGCCTCCTCCATGGTATGAAAGTACCATGTAGTACATTCAGAAGGAATGGGGGCTTGCCCAGCATTGTAACAAGTGTTCTGCCCAGAAACCCAGCTCAGGACTGTGGAGGCTGAAGGTGACAGTAAATCACAACTGATAAAACCATCATGAAATGCAGTTTGAAGGAAAAGTCTGGAAAGGTAGTCCACAGGTATGAGCAAGGTTATACTTTCTAGATGGTGTCCACATTAACTGCCAGCCCAGGAAGTCACTGGTACAGATACCTTGCTACTGCCAGCGAAAAACAGACAAGATTTTCACCATGAACTACAGGAAAACAGAACCGTTGTTTGTTTTTTAAAATTCAGATGCTAGACTTATTTAACATATTTACACATCGGATGCTAAAATAAGAAATGGTCAAAATGCCCACGGTTTTCATTAAAGAGTGATGACCCAATTTATCATACCCAACGTGATTAAAACTTACGTGCTTTCTAAAGAACACTTTGTTTACTTAAATCCTTTAAACTCAGATTCAACTTGGAGCTTTCCTGTCATTTTTGGCAGTCCTCCCTTACACTGCTTTCTTTTAGAAGAAACTGGATGATGTGATAAATGCTAAGCACCAAAGCAAAATTTCAGCTTCATACTTAATATTGATTAAAAAAGAAAGTGAAAATGTATGTTTCTCCCTATATATTTACTGGATTCCCTTGGGACTGGGTGGGGAGGGCTTACAGAACCTATGGTCAATGGTATTTTCAGAGCTCTATCTTCACAAGTTCACTATACCCCCACCACAAATCAAAGCAATTTATTCAAGATAATTTAGTGCCTGATTTAGTGGTTGGGAACCCTGCCTGTGGCAGTGGGTTGGAACTAGATGACCTTTAAGGTCCCTTCCAATCCAATCATTCTATGATTCGATGATACTAGAACAGCAAGCACCAAGGATGCATTAGTGCCATATTGTACAGTTCTTCCCCTACGATAACAGAGATACTTTCGTCCTGCCAATCTGTTTAAGTGAAAGATATTTTCAGAAGCAGCTATTCCAGGAAATGCAAAGAACTTCACTCTAAATTTATCAGATTGCTCTGAAAGTACTTTCCCATCTGACATAGCCTTGCATAGTTTAAGCTCCTGCTTACCTTCTCCTTATACTTAATGTGAAACAAAAGAGCTGAGCTACCATAAAACCATCGTTCTGAGATAAATTATCTGAACCTGACAATGGATCCCTGCCACCGAGATCAGTAACCTACCTTCATATGCACAACCTGAGAGCAGACAGCGAAACCGAACACTCCTAAAAGACACACTCCATTTTCTATCAGATGCTCACGTTGGTAAGAGGTGAGGAACTTACCGCATGGCTGCGCAGGAACTGCAGCCCACATTGAGGCAGATACACTCCCTGTGGTCTCACGATATGTACCTTCCCAAACAGAGAAAGGAAAATAGGGCAGTGTTCCCTCCAAGCACACTATGGTTATAATGCATGAAATTAGAACAGAGATACTGTCCTTCCTTCATTTTGAAATTTAAATTTCCTTAGCTTCAAGGTGAACTATACAGTCATCAGCCAAAGCTGTGTAATAGCATGATTATTTCTTGACTTACTAAACTTAAACAATGCCTAAAGTATTTGCTTGGATCATTTAAGCAACTTCCTAATGCGACAGTTGCTATGACTCAAGTGGATGCTTCTCTTGTTTTGTTGTCCTGTTTTTCACTGTAGGTCACACACTTTACTGGAGCCAAATTAGTAAGGAACAAGGATCTCCTTCAGCTCCCTGCTCCTGCTGGCAATACTATTTTCCAATACAAGCCAGGATGCCATTGGCCTTCTTGGCCGCCTGGGCACACTGCTGGCTCATATTCAGCCCAGCAATGACTAACAGCTCTAGATACTTTACCTCCACGCAGTCTTCCAGCCACTCTGCCCCACGCCCTGTAGCGTTGTCTGGGGTTGTTGTGACCAAAGTTCAGGACCTGGCATTTGGTCTTGTTGAACTTCATCTGACTTGCCACAGCCCAGCAATCAGCCTGCCCAGATCCATCTACAGGGCCTTCCTACCCTCAAGCATATCAACACTTCCTCCCACCTTGGTGTCATCTGTAAACTTACTGAGGGTGCACTCAGTGCCCTCATCCAGGTCATCAGTGAAGGTAATGAACAGGACAGGCACCCAGTACTGACCCTGGAGGAGCACCACTTGTGACTTCCTCCTGAACACTCCTCATTCAAGGCACAAGCATGGTATCAATACCTGCTGCTCAGGCTGCAGGCACCTCACCTAGGTATCCAACCATTTTCTGCCCTCTCCTTGAAGTACAGCTGTTGTAAGCATCTTGCTGTTAAATCTGCACTCATAGCTCCAGAACCAGCAACTCCTGCTGATTGATTAACTCCTCTTTTAACAGTAGGCCACCCCAAGACCTGAATTTTGAAGCACTCAGCTTTTTAGCAGCTGAGCATTATTCAAACATTGTTTCTCAGACTCGATCTCAGGATTTCTTTGAGAGATATTGTAGTAAAACCCCTCCAGTATCCCCCCACTCAACAAGAATCACTTTACTTTCTAGGATGCCCTGCTTCTTCACTGCTACACCTCTACCCTTTGTGGATGTAACTGCTCCAGTAAGGAAATCAGAGGATTATGCAAAATGTGCTGAACATGTTTGCTGTTTTCTGAGACACCTGCCTTGCACACCTACAACTTTTTTTTTCTCTGATATTTTATCAAGTCCTTTCAAATTTATCATGCCTTCCTTGCTTGAAGCTCAACACGAGGATTTTTTGCCCCTACAGCATTTTGACATGTGCAAATAAAGTTTCTCAGCCAGTGTACCTGCCCCTTGAATTTGCCTTACTTTTCTTGACCATTCTTCTTGAGTCACTTTTTCTCAGGACAAGAATGCCAACAGCATCCTGGTATGTATCAGAGATAGTGCAGCCAGCAGGAGCAGGCAATTGCCCCCCTGCAGTTAATTCTGGTGAGGCTGCATCTCAAGTGCCGTGTTCAGTTTCAGGTCCCATGCTACAAGACATTGAGGCCTTGGAGCATGTCCAGAGAAGGGCCACAAAGCTGGTGAGGGGTCTGGAGCACAAGTCTTATGGGGAGTGGCTGAGGGATCTGGGATTGTTCAGTCTGGAGGAGGCTCAGGGGATACCTCACTGCTCTCCACTGGTGATTTGATCATCAGTATGTACTCGTGCACTATTCTGAGGATGGATTTTGAACTGGGTGGTGAACTGCTAGCTGAGAAGTTTATCTGTTGACAGCCTTACCCAGAACGTCTCTCAAAGGAAGCATCATTGACTGATCAGCTTAAAAAGAGAACAGCTTAAGAAAAACATGCTTTGAAATGTTTTCAAGACTCCTTATGCAGTTGCTTTCTCTTATAACACTCACAATGTCATTTCAGTAAGCATTTACAGCTGCTTAAGGCTTAGAGTTTATTATATAATCAAAGATTCAATTCTGCCTGAACTTGATGCAGAGAAGCAACTGGTTCTTACACAAGATCTCAGCATACTCGTAGAAAAGGGAAGACTCAAGACCTTGAACAGATCTTTGCTATTGCTGTTTTACTTTGCAGCATTGTTTTCTACTGATCATATGAGTACAAACTTCTTGAAACTCAGATGAATTTCCACAGCAGAGATCTGCACTCTTTGTAGGGGCAGTGGAAGGCTCTGGGAACATCGAACATGACAGCAAGCACCCAGTGCATGCCATGAAGCTGCCCTGACACAGACTTCAAGCACTGACAACCAGCGCTTGCTTCACTTGGTAATTAACCAAACCCACATCCCCCTCGAGGTGCCTTAGCTGCTTGTGCTACAGAGGAAGATAAAAAGGAAGAGCAGTCAGACTGACATATTTCTATTGCATTCCTCACGCTGAGGTTGTTTGTGTACATCACTTTTTGTTTTGACTGCGCTTTTGCTGTACACACCTCATATTTTTATCCTAACAAAGTATTGCTACTTTTGCTTAAGTTTCCTGCTTCTACAGAATGGCCCTTCTGTTTCTTGTCAGCAGATGAGCTTGCTTCTTCCTCCCACCCCAGCTCTTAGTTTTTAACTTGCACTCTCCTCAAGGAGCTGCACTTTGGGCTAACAACATGCTACTACCTGACAGTTACCTGAAAATGTCTTATCCTATGCTATTCTGTCTCCAAAACATGATTTTTTTTTTTTAATTTGTTTTTGCAGGAAGTGAAAAACTTAATGACAAATAATAGCAATACCACTTGAAGCACTCAGGCCCAAGCCAATTGAATGCAGATTTTTTTTAATGCTACTTATTTGCTTTCTGTATGGACAATGCCTTGGCCAGCGTGTTCCTATTTCCAACTCAATACTGCATTCCACTGACAAACTGCGAGTGGAGGGAAAAGCTTTTGCATAGCCCATCACCACAGCTACAAAGAGGAAAAGCAACCAACAGAAGCCAAGAGAAGTGAAGGGTGTCCACCCAAGAAGCAAATTACATTCAGAAAGCCTTAACAATCGACTTAGCTATGCATTTATCTTTATCCAGACCTAAAAAAAAAAAAAAATCTTAGTTCTATTAATAGATAACGTGGCAGTTTCCTACATTCATTAACAACCCACAAGCCTATCTCTACAGGACTGTATAGATAGCTGCCAAAGAAAAGGCACACTGCAAAGGAGCCATGAAGGACCAATCTGATCTTTGCACTGCTAGCACCCACGGTGCTCCACAATCAGGGGCTATCAGCAGCTTGCAGCTTCCAACCTGAAGGCTTACAGGTGATAACCACAAAATCTACTGAACACACATGCCATGTAATTAAACATTAATGGATAACCTGATACCTCCTACCCAGCAAAGTCCAAAACCTATTATAGCTCAGCTCTTACAAAGTAGGGCCAGAACACGTTTTACATGCAAATCTACAACGCAGTCCTCCAGGCCAGAACCTTGATTCTTCTGTATGAAATTTCTTTCAATTCTGTATCAACATTGCTGTAGGCTGTGCCTCAGTGATGCACAGGACCCCTGCCCCTGGACATCCCAAACAGTGTAAGGTCTTGCACAATTAACTGCAAATGATCCTAACACCATCCCTGTAATTTGAGGTAAGGTATTCAGTATGAGGATGCAGTAATTAACAGGCACACATGAGAAGTTCAGCACTGTAAGTATAACAATTAAAACGTAAAATAACATCTTATGTACTAAAAGTAGTCTAAACGTCAACTCTAGAACTTCCAGTTCAGTTGAATTCTCAAGGAATTGGGTTGAAATTTGAAATTACTTTTATAAGTGGCTTATTGAAATCTAATAAAATGAATAGAAACTTTAAGCATATTACAAACACAAGAGCGGAGGTTAAAGGTGGTGTGCAAAGAAGGGCTAAGTGGCTCTAAGCCATGACTAAACTACTTTGACTTGATCAGCTGTTTTAAATATAAGCATTAAGAGCACCTTCTACAATATTTTAATTAAAAGCATTAGTGCTTGCATCCAGAAAGCATAATGCATGTCTTCTTGGGTGACCTGCATGTGGATTAGCCTAATCCGAAGGGTTGCCATCACTTCACAAAGACAAGATGGCACTGGTTCTTAAAAGATGCTTTCCCTTACATACTGCTGGGATTTCACAAGCACGTGCACTGCATTGCATGGGGTGTGTAAGTAAAGGCAGCAGCCCAACTCCAAGGAACATCTTACCAGCACTGCATAATGGTGTAGAAACATTGAGCTTTTACATATAAACTGAGATTCAAATGCCATGGAGTTAATGTAAACAGTTTTCAAATGGAAAACTACTGAAAACCTGTCTGCAGCATTCAGCCTTTTGGTGTTTTCCAGCTAAACAGTTCATTTAAGCAAAAACCTTTTAGCCTGCATAATCCCAGTGTGAAATACAGCTGTGTATATCAACAATATAAATATCACTTCAGCACTTGGGGCTCTGCTGTTCTTTTCAGTGGGCCTTGCTTCAGGCAGATGTTTGACATCTCAACAGCAAGCAGCTCTTGGAGAAGGAACATAAGAAGCTCCAGGACTCGTTAGCAAGGTTTCATAGCTTCTCATGAGAAGGTGCCTGCCAGATATGAAGTGCTGCTGTAGGGAATGTTGGCTGTGCTCATAGGTACAGGTGGAGAATACAAAGATAGCCAAGTTAAATTTAGACTGCAGCTGGTACCAGACTACCTTGTTTAGCCAACAAGAGCACAAAGCTCCGCATGAGAGAACTTGCTGAGCAGACCTGTGGGTTAGACATGCATTAGCACAGACCTTGCGCTCTCTTAAAATATACCTCCTCCAACATGCCACGTGGGAAGAACCTGCCTCAAATAACTGAGGTAAGTGGAATTGTATGCATACCTCCCACGCAACCCGAACATTTAGAGAGCATCCCACCCTACTGTCTTCTATCTATATCACTTTACTAACTCAGTCACTATTTCAGGGCCTTTAGTTTTTGCGGCTGCGCTAGACCAATGTTTTGTTGCTAGCAGAATATACACCACAGAAAAACTATTAAAAATTCACCCTTTTAGAACTACTCTATCCACAAAAGGAGAATGGGGAAAAACTCCTCAGAGTGCACTCCACTGTATCCTTCCAAAGCTGGGGTTTTGTAGCTGCATGCTAAGCACACCAGATAGGTGCCTACCCTTCCTCCAGCAGCTCTCCTGGGTACCGCATCTCGTCTTCTCCCTGCTTCAAAGAGAAACTCCCTGAAATAGGGGCGTACAGCACTCATCCCTGCAGCAACCAGGAGAAAACAGCAGCTTTGAAACACACCACAGGCAGTGCAAAGCATGCTGTAAGACAACAGCAGTGCCCCACTCATGGGAAAATGGCTTCATGTCACCATGGCAGATGAGTGGAATGATGACCTCCCATTTGCTGTTGCTCACACACCTGTAAAAAGGGCTTCCTTCAGACATGCACCTAAACTGTAGATGGCAAGGCATACTTCTTGGTTTTTTTATATGTGAATTTAATGAATTCATATAGCAAACTAAGCACAGCCTACAAAGATTGTTTTTATCTATGTGCAACGCTCAGCTTAATATTGCAATCCTGAATTCTCGGTTTTGGTACCATGTATGCTGCCAGCACACATCTGGCATATAAACTGCAGATGAACATTCACAGATGGCATAAAATACCTAAGCAAATGGTTTCCCTAAATTCAGATGTGGATGAAATGACTCAGAGTGCATTGCTGGCAAAGTTTTGCAAATATGCAAGGCTGAACATGGAATCTACACGCAAATAACCTTCAGGCTAATGCCTTTACCCCCAATGTTTTGCTGTTGTCTTTTTTTAAAAAACACACTTCCAACAGCAGTCATTCATCACCTGGCTTAAATTCACATGATTTAAAGTTTTATATGGTTTCTAGACACTAAATTTCTAAAGCCAATCATCTGAGGAAAAGTGTTCAAGCCTGCACGCCCTTTTCCTTACCTTTGTACATCCATTTACCTCAATCAGACAAGGGCAAACTGTTCAGATGACCAAAGATGTTCTTGCAGTTTACTGCTGTATGCATCTTATATTGTAAATGCAGTTTTGAATGATGCATCTCAAGTGTTTAACCACATTTGAAACTGAGGCAACTATATGTAAACACTAATTAAATATTTTCACCTGTGCTAACATGCGAAACAGATGAGAAAAGCTGAAAGTATATGGCTAGAAATAAATGTAAACAACAGTACCTTTATCAAAGAATGATGCTTTGAGTTTACTCTTCACCATCTGCTTCTTCTGTTCCTTCATCTTTTACAAGATTAAATCATTTTATTCTAAACAAATTCTAACTAAACAAACTCTCCATTATACACTATCTTCATTTAAAAAAAAAAATGCAGTTAAAAAATACAGAAACAAATCCAGCGGGAGAGCTGTGCCTAGGGTTCTAAGATTCCATCCTTAATGAAAGAGCTTTACTCAAAGGGTGGCTCATTCTTTGGGATAAATGGCAGAACTCCCATCTGGTTGCCATACTGCAGCAATTTGGCAGAAGGGATAACGGATGTCAGGACTCCAAACTGCTCCCACACTCTTTTCCCTGTCTCTACAGGGAGCTGCACAGAGCCATCGCTGAACTGCTAATGGGTGCAAGATGTGCATTCCTGCAATACTGAAGGCTGTGAGCATGTGCAGGAAATGAGGGGTGGCTAGGCTTTTACAACTAAAGGAACTGCTTAAAATTCTGTTAATATTCAACTAATGTGAATTTTCCTCCCTTCCCTTTCTAGAAAGGCATCTGTCTTCCTTTTCATCCTCTCAATGCAGCCTTGAAACAGCTTGAAGCTGGCAATGGTCTAACAAAGCTCATGGAGTGAGATGCAATTGTTCCCTGGATCCTGGGGAAAGTGCCAGTCAGACATGGTGCAAACCAACTCAAAATCAAGCAGCTCCATTGCACAGAAGCAGACAATGCATGTGTGAGCTGAGACAAACCTGCGGGTCTTACATAACAAGAAATGAAAAATCACTTGAGTGCATCCTTCATGCACATGAGAACAGCACCAAGCAAACCTAGAACTAGTAATTCTGAGGAGATGTAACAAGGTATCTGGTTGACAAATTAATCTCAGAATGGAGAAAATCCTTCTGGAATTGTTGACAGAATAGCCTTAACTCAGGTTTTATTTATCTTTCAGGAAGAACAACTCCAAAATGAGCATATCCCAGGTCCTAGCGAGCTCATCTGTGAAGCCTTTGCCACGTACTGAGAAAGAGCTGATTTAGTTCTCTGGGTATTGCACGACCAGTAGGGATTACAAACATGAACGTGGGGATTTTTTTTGTTATTAATCTAGTTTATTCCCATAAACCAAATAAAAAATGCTGATGAGATAGGACAAATTATATTTTTATCCTTTTACCATGCCAAACATTGTCAGAACCAATTTAAGATGTGTTTGGTTCAACATCTCAGTAGGTCTGACCCGTATGGCAGCACAGCTGCTTCTCTCCAGTGAGTGAAATGCAAGAACAAACAGAATTCCACAGTGTGGAATCATAGAATCACCAAGGTTGGAAAAGACCTAAAAGATCACCCAGTCCAACCGTTCACCTATTCCCAACAGCTCCCACTAAACCATGTCCCTCAACACAGCATCCAGCCTTTCCTTGAACACCCCCAGGGTCGGTGACTCCACCACCTCCCTGGGCATCCATTCCACTGCCTGACCACCCTTTCTGAAAAGTAATACTTCCTCACGTCCAGCCTGAATCTCCCCTGCTGTAGCTTGAAGCCATTCCCCCTGGTCCTATCACTAATGACACGAGAGAAGAGGCCGACCCCCAGCTCACTACAACCTCCCTTCAGGAAGTTATAGAGAGCAATGAGGTCTCCCCTGAGCCTCCTCTTCTCCAGGCTGAACGTTCCCAGCTCCTTCAGCCTCTCCTCATATGGCCTGTGTTCCAGCAACAAGCTATAGTCAAACAACTCCCAGTGCTAAAATAAGGAGCATGGGTTTTCTTCAATTCACCCCCCCACTTCATCCCAACTGTGATGTTGCCACTGTTACAACAGGAAAATAAACCTTAGACCTTTCTATAGATGACACCATTGTTAACTGGGCATATGATATTATCCTGTTCTTAAGTGTGCCTCACTTGGAAAACCAGAACTAAATTGTTAAAAAAATTAACAGCTCTTGTCCATTCTTACACTTTCTGACAACAGCATGGTGTGCAACTTCAGCTACATTGTGTGTTCTCAGCAACCAGATGGCAGTAAAGAATCCTGCAGGGTTTCACTCTATTTCAGTAATGGAAACTGCATTTTCATTCCATGAACTTCTCTGGCTCCAGTTCAGACTGTTCTGGCCCTTATATGCTTTCCAGTGTAGAGCACTTTGCATGGCCTCCCTGAAACCAACACTGCATCAGTGAGCACCATGTGTGGGGAGGAGCTCTACTGCTGTGAGCAGCTGCAAGTCAGCGAGGCTGTTCCAGGGATCCCCCTATTGAGTGATAATATTGCACCAAACCACACAGCCAGGGAGGACTCCATGCTGCAGTGCTCAAGCTTCCCAGGTTCCTCTGATATCATCTCTGGATTGAGGCTGAAAACAACAGCAGAGAACATGCTGAGACACAGGGCAGCTCCACAACCAATTTGTAGGGGCAGCTCCCTGCCAAGCATTTCTAACAACACAATTCTCTCTGCAGATACAACCTAAAAGTCACCAACACTTCATATTAGAACTTGATGTTAGAGCCAGAAATACCAGTTTACTCGCTGTTCAAGTGAACAGAAATTAATTTTGAAAGACATCCCATTAATGTGCAAAGACCAAGGATTTGTGTGTGCAGAAGGTAAAATGAACATTCATCCCCTGAGACACGAGACAACTGTGCAACCTACTTGTTCAACTATATTATTAGAAGATGATTATGAGGCCAACACTCTGACAGCTGAGAAATTGCTCTCAAATCAGCACAGACTTATCTTTTCAGTCTACCTTGAGCTGCTTAAAATTTCACTAAATGATTGGATGTCTTATATCTATGCAGCCTAACATTTTCTCACATTTGCATCACATTTCATCACATGAATTGTTTACATCCGTCAGACCTGAAGAACAATTAGAAAAAGCCTGACAGCCCTGTCCCCCAGCTAGCTAAGATGGAACAAAAATCTCATCAGCTCCAGAAAAGATGCTCTCTGTCCAGGAATGAATGACACATCACATTCTTTTGAAAGCAGCACATAACCAAGTTCTCCCCTCAGCAGCTACAAATCTATTTCACAGGTAATCAAGTTTCTCTTCAGTCTTTTCTATGTATGTTCCCTGACAGAGAAGCAGACTCTGGTACTCTTTTTGCAAGACAGTAGCAAAAATTTGACTAGTTAATCCCAGGGGCTGCTTTATACTGCTGTAAAATACTCCCAGTATACTGCAGAAACACAGTCAGGTTGCCCGGAAGTCAGAAGCATCCGTGTTAAGGTAAATTCCTCATAATCCTCCAATGCCACATCCTGGCTTGCCAGAGCTCTGCTTATAAGCCTCATCCAACAGAGAACCTCATAAATGCTGTCCACTTCTGGACAGGAGGCTAACAGCACTGTGCTTAAGTGGTGTTGGTTCATTCATCACTGCACCAAGCATGAAATAAAGAAGCATTATGAGAAGAAAGTAAGTTCCTTCACACATCAGGTCACTTCCACTGCTGTGGTACTCCTGAAAAAGAGCACTTAGTATCTTTCTCCTACAGAATTATTTTAACACTGAAGAAACCCTCCAAGAAACAAAATAACATGCAGAAAAGGTGCACCAATGGGATGCTCTGGAAGAGAGCTCTACTCAGCACTACAGTCTTGGAGGGCTAACGAGCAGAGATGGAACCCAACAGTCCTTTCTAGCTTTTAGGAGGAAAGCTTTCAAGCAGCAGACATGCGGGAAGGGAAGGAGCTCATTTGGAGAAGCTCACATTTAGGCTAGCTGTGAAAAGTATGTAGAGAGCAGTAAAGTGAGCAGTATGTTTCTAATGGGAGTGCAGTGGGGTGGCTAAAGCAACTCCGCAAGAAAATTGGGATTCCTCAAGTATCCCGCAGCTCAGATCACCCTCAAGGCAGCTGACATTCTCCTCTTCCTGCACACATGGAAATTGTGCCTACTAAGATTTCTGGGAGCCTGACTGAAAGCATACTTACGCTTACACATCTATGTACCATCAAAAAAAGAAAGGTATTTTATAGAAGGTTTTCCAGCACTCCCAGAGAATTTGCAGATACAAATTAACCGAAGCACATTTGGAACAATCCTAATTGAAGTGTACAACCCTAATCCAGTTTGGCATATGAGGTTTTGGTCTCTAGACAAACAGAACACACAGTTGGACTCCACCTTTTCTTTCCCACTCCTGAACATCTGTGCTGGTTCTGGGCTTTCATTACCTTCTCAATACCATCTCCTACACGTGTAGGACTTCTATGAAATGACTTCCATTAATCCTGTACAAATAAGCAAAGAAAGCAGCCTGAAAGAGGCAAGCAACTTGCCTGATGCTGTCCACCTACAAACAGTGCCAAGAAGTTTAAGAGACCCTCTATATTATGGTTCTTCTCCAATCATGTAACGTGCTAAGAACAGGAAGATCACATCAGCAACAAACTGCTTTGTCATACAGTCTTGCCTAGCCATAGAATACTCTTGCTGACTTCATTACACAGCTACAAAATTGATAGTCGAGATCCTGACTAAAAGCTAGACAGATCCATGCAATTCATTTTTTATGGTAAAAAAAAAAAAAAATGTGTGTAAAAATATGGAGAAAGGGTGGAAGCAAGGTGGAGTAAAATGAAAAATAAGCTCCAAAGAATGCATCACTTTCCTAAGTAGTTTTCATGGAACAAATATGAAAACAATACTTTGCTACCTCAGGATTTGCTTTATTCTGAGTGTTGTTATACAACCTTATCACCAAGAGTATTTATGTCTCTTATGAAATATTTAGAGAAAATTATATTGCCGCAAGCTCTAACCGGAAGCTATAAAACTTCCTAATGTAACAAGGAATACCGAGTTGTCTCAATAATTGTAACTTCAATTAGCATGCTAATACAATTAACAGTAAGCCCAAAACTTGCTCAGACTAAGAAACTGTAAACAAGCTTCAGCTCTGTTCTCAGAGCTGCTGCAAGACAACCTGAAGGTCATGCAAAAGGGAAGAGCTACGTGACCACACAGCATCTCCCATCTCAGCACTGCTGCTGCTCAAAGCCCTGCTATGAAAAGGCTGTGCTAAAGGACGACTCACTTTTTGTCTCAGCAGACCACATCATTCACTGATTTTTGAACTAGAACTCCTAGAAACATCCTACAAGTTTATGTTCTCATGAAAAAGGTTCAGAATTAGCACTCTTCTCAGAAAGGCTTAGTGTCAGTGCTGAAGAGACAAATTTTGGGTTGTTTGCTGAGGTGTTTCTGTTCTCATTTTTAATACCCGAAAGCAAATGGAGCCGAAGTGGATAAGACTCTTAGAAATAACTGCCATTAGTATGGCTTGGGTTGGAAGGAACCTTTGGAGATCATCTTGCCCAGCCCCTCAGCCACAGACAATGACCCCTTTCACTAGATCAGGTTTCACTATCCACGTCAACAGCAGAAGCCTTTATGTTCAAGTGACAGCTAAAACACCAGAAGGTAAACCCTTCACCTATACAAGAGGCATAGGCATTCTGATAACACAGGTCCATAAGTGTTTCTATCTTTAAGCACAACTTGATATGAAGTTCATGTCTAATTTAAAATACACATACTGCTCAAAACTGAAACCTGAAGTCAAGAACTGATGTGTTTTCAACCCACACTGCAATAATCATTTAAGACCAACCAGATTTATTCTAGTAAACTTCAGATTTGTAGCCCTCTTTCTTTTCCATTAAACAGGAACAACCCCAAAGAAGAAAAAAAAAAAAAAAAAAAAAAAACACCTGTAAAATTATTTCTCCAAGTCCTTCACATATGGCATCATAGAAAAGTTACAAAGAAAAACCTGTTTGGATCAAGTTCAAAGGACATCAAGTCAGGAAGCCACACATTGAATGCAGCGACAGCAGAATTCTAAACGTCCAATTCAGTGCACAATATTAGGTGGGGTGAATCGAAGCTCCCCAAAGGTTGGAAAGTCTTTCACTTCACTTTTTTCCTGCAGAATAACATTCTAGTCATCACACTAAGTTGTCACACTAAAAAAGAAAGTTACACCTCAGGTTTCTTTTGTCTTCCCTCATCACATCAGTTATACCCATCCTAAAAGCAGCCTGTAACAACCTGCCAGCTTTCTTACAGAAGAGAAAGCCAATTTTTTATATCCTGCTCTTTAAATTAGAAACGTTAAATGAACCAGCATACAAAATTTGACTTCTGCACAAGCCTGTACTAAACGCCCTTGGGGTTTCCATTCCCAGATATTACTCAAAATACAGTGCAGGGCAATGTAATTACACTCTCCAATACGAAAGCCCAGGCAGGTGGTGAGACATGCCCTCATACCATCAGCCACACATGCTGAAAGATGCAATGTCTGATCACTTTAAGAGTCATTTCTGTCTCTGGGTAGCCTCTGCCTGAACAAATACAGGGACACCGATCTTGTGTAATTGTTTGCACAGGTACGGAACCAAATGCAAGTACAGATACTAAATGGTTCCCTTAGCAACAGAGCATATCGGCGTTCTTTGAGTATGAAGAGGTGATGGGTTGGTTTTTTTCCCCCACATATAGAAAAGTTCCTTCTACTTTACAGCATCAGACAGAAGATTGTTTTCAAATTCCTGCACCGCACAGTGCTCTTTTCACCACAAGCTGCATATTTAGACAGTAAAGGTACAGTTTGAGTACTCAGCCTGATAGCTGAAGCAGTAGCTCTCAGATACAGGCTAGCAGAGCCTTGCTCAGGCATCCTGCCTGTTTGTGAGGATGTCTTGGGCACCCCACCCCTGACAGCACAGCCACACACATCCCTGCTGGGACCCAGCTAAGTGGGTACAGAACAGGAAAACAAGGGCAGAAGAGGCTGGCTGGGAGACAGAGGTAATGTCTCACACTGATTTTGTTGTCAGAACAAATATCAAACTGCACCTTAATCAGCACTACCTAGGGACTACCTGCCTTGCATCAGATTGAAAGCCCTGAATTCGCAGCAAGCAGAAATGTAGATTTTAAAATCAAGACAGCATATATCCTTCCAGCATTGACCCAACCTGTGGAAGCCTACATGAGCTCATCCTGGATGGTACTTCACAGGTGCCACTCAATTTTAAATTCTGGGAACACTCCCTCCTCGTTTAGGGATTGAATAGCTCTCATCAGCAGGCCAGTGTAGTGGCTCGTGATTACACCTCTTTATTTCTTCAACTTGATTGTAATTGTGGCTTTTTGTTTTTAAAATGCACAACAGCCAAGCACATGGACACATCCTTTAAGCAGCTGGTTTAATGCTGCTTTCACCTCCGTGTTGCTCTTTCAAAGCATCTGCTTTTGTAACTGATGGAAACATACCACAACGCTGTTCTGAACATGAAGCTTGCTGCCTAATGTTGCATTCCTAAGTAGAAACTATTGGTGATAAAGACAGATTTTTAACTGCTGCTGAATGCTAAGTCACACACTGGGTGAAAATGTTTACAGTGCACCCATCAGCATGGATGGTTTCAGCACATTTTAATTACAGAGTACTTCAAACTCAAGCCATACCTGCAATACTCACCACCTCTGTACGAGCTGACCCTTCTGCCCAGGTCAGGCACACAATGCTGGGTGCACGCTGGCTCACTGCACAGCATTGGCACATCACTGCCCTATCTACAGATGGCCTTGCATGCTTCCTTTCTGCCATACAAAGAATAATTGCATGATTATGATGATACAGCATTATATCTGAAGAAAGGAAACAGCATTCTTCAAGGCAGGTAGCCAAGGAACCTGCCCTCTGAAAAATTCGTTCTCTTCTTTTTCAGTAGTTTTGCTGATGATGAGAGCAGAGCATGCAGACAAAACAGAGAAGTTGTGTGAGCTCTTCATTGCCCAGAACCCAAAATACAGCTGGCAGGTCTAATGTCAGTCCTACTGCCCTAACAGCACCCTACTGAACCAGTCAGTTCTCATGCCATGAAAACCAGTGCAGCAAAGGCTTTTGCTGGAAGCTGGTATGAGCTTGAATTTAGCATTAGAAAGGATATAAAACAGAAAGATATTTAAGATGCCAGAGCTAATCCTGACGAAGTTTAGTATATGGTGAACAATCTCCCACTAGTCTTCCTGAAGCCACACCACGACAGAACAAAAGGCAGTTGCAGTCTATTAGACGCATGGATGGTATTTTGCAGCTGCAGGTACCACATGCACGCACAATCACGGCCATGACAAATGCCAGCAGGGGTTGATCCACCAAGCTACTTTTGGTGGACAAAAAAGGGACACAAAATGGACAGTCAACAGCAAACAACCATCCTGCACTGCTACATCAAGATTTCACACAGTTCCTAGTATTCCCCAGCCAATAGGACCAAGGGTAAGTAAGCATTACGGTTCACATCTACACACTGAACTTCCAGAGTAGTTAGTTATTCCCAACCCCTTTATTTCTGAAGCACTCAGAGGCATTACCAGGTTACATATAAAACCTGTGCTTATTTCTTCTGGAATGCTATATTCTGCCATTAAAAGTCTTGAAATTACATTAGGCTTAGGAAGACTCAGTCAGCTCTATAGGATATTGACTGCTGCGCTGTTATAATTTATACACATGTAGAGTTCATCCTAGCCAAGTATTGCTAGAGCTACTGAAACATCACCATTAAAAACTGACTTTGTGTCGAGTGTCCACAGGGTGCAAACAGGAGTCAAAATTAAAGATCAACTCTGGAGCACAAATCTTTTGAGAAGCAGCTGAAGAAACTGGGATGGTTCAGTCTGGAGAAGGCCCAGGGGAGACCATACAGCTCTTTACAACTGCTTGACAGGAGGTTGTGGCAAGGTGGGAGTCACCTGCTTTCCCATGTAACAAGCAATAAGACAGGAGGGAATGGCCTCAAGTTGTGCCATAGGATATTCAGGTTGGATATTAGGAAATATTCCTTCTCCAAGAGAGTGGTCAGGTGCTGGCACAGGCCACTCAGCAAAGTGGGAATCACCACCTCTGGAGTTGTTCAAGAAACCTTTGTATGCTGTGCTAGGGGACATGGTTTAGTGAGGAAATATTGCTGTATCACGTATAAGGCTGGTTTATTACATTTTCACTGATGTTAAACTAGAATAATGTGGAGAAATGTATCCACTCACCACCTGTTAGTATGTATGTAGAACTAATGTTATTATAAAACACTAACTACTTGTTTTCCATTTTATTGTAGTCTAATCCAAAATATCAGATAGTATTTTTCTTGATAAAAATAATGCTAGGAAAGATATTGGTTTCTGCAAGGGCATGCAGCTAAATAAAATTACATATGAAATGCTGGCTTTCTTTGCATGCATTGATTTTATTAGACCTCTTGGCTTGAAGAAAAATGCATGGGTTGGAATTAAGTTTGCTTCACTACAGCAAAATTGATTTCAGAAAGGTATTGAGTTGTGGTTTTTTATGCTCTGACTTCCAGATGAACTTGTCAGTTAGTCCAAACTTTTAAAGAATGTGCAAATCCCCACACTGCCCTGACTGAAGCAGGACAGAATGCAGCTCACCAGCTAAGCACTGTAAATAGCATGAAACCAATACAGACTGCAAGACACAAATGAGAACCAGAACAAATGAAGCCCTATTTCCTTCAGATCTCAGCACAGGTCTACAATTTTTCCCACTGGCCAAATCCATTGGTTCCAAAGTTATCAATGAGTACTTTGGACAAAGCAAACCTTGTTTTATTTGCGAGAAAAGCACTGAACAAATCACTCCAGGACTTTACTTCTAGATGAAACTGAATACTTGTATGTGTGAACCTCAAATGAGAAGCTACAGGACGAGTTCCTGAATTCCTGAATCTTCTATATTTTAACTGGCTGAAGTTCCTCCACACATTAAGAGCTAGCAGCCTTCTGTAGAGACATCATTGCACATATTCCCTTCCATAGTTTTTTAGCACTAATAGAAAACTAATCTAAATTCAAAGCTGGTTACAGTGGTTCAACCAAACATGCAAAAAACAAGAGACAAACCACTCCAATTTCTACTTGCCATTGTAACCTTCAGTAATGTTGTATTCCATCTGCACAAATGCCACAAAACCTCCTCAAATGTGAGCTACAACAGTATGCAGATACTGTATGCCTTTTACAGACAGATATTTCTTTAGCACAAGGTTTGGAACCATCCACCCAGTAGGGGAAGTCCTTCAGTGACAACAAAAACAACACATCCCACCCAATCACACAAGCTCCCATCTCTTGTAATAAAGCTCCTTTCCACTTTCTAACAAAAGCCTCACGATCCAAAATTTGCACCTTCAAAACACCTACTTTCTGGAGTATTTCCCAGGTAATCTACACGCCTTTTTACCACTAGATAGTTGAATTCCTTTTAGCTTTCATTGCTTCCACATGAGACCTGCAACCCAGACAAACTACTTTTCTGCTTATATAATATGCACCATACATGGTTCTTGTTCTACATACAATTTTAAGTCGAAATTAAATTGATAAACTTGTAACAACTGAGGGAATTCCATCACAAATGGAGATTTAATCATTAAATACAATTCATATTGTCTAGTGAAAATATTTTTCCGTATTTTACTGCTGAAAATCTGCAGATACATACAAGGCTTGCCCACATGCATAATACATACTTCACCTTCAGACTAATGCTAACTGTAATGGATCCCTAACAATTACACCCATCACAGGAGAAGCCCTGTATTTAGTTCTCTAGGCATCTCCAAGGGCTGAATTTCAGTTGAGACGGAGAAGCAGAAACAACATACTTCTCTGATCAACATTAAAGCAACATTTGCTTAGCTTGGAGAGGAGAAGGCTCTGGGGAGACCTCATTGCAGCCTTCCAATATTTGAAGGGAGTGTATAAACAGGAGGGGTTTGACCGTTTATGAGGTTAGACAGTGATAGGACAAGGGGGAATGGTTTTTAAACTGAGACAGGGGAGGTTTAGGTTGGATATTAGCAGGAAGTTTTTCCCCCAGAGGGTGGTGAGGCACTGGAACAGGTTGCCCAAAGAGGTTGTGGATGCCTCCCACAAGGGCAGGCTGGATGTGGCCCTGGGCAGCCTGGTCTACTGGTTGGCAACCCTGCACGTAGCAGGGGGTTGGAATGAGACGAGCACTGTGCTCCTTTGCAACCCAGGCCATTCTGTGATGTGCAGCCTCTGCCTATCGCTTGAGCTGACAAAATTACAGATAGGATATATCCATTCTGCATACTTTCATATAACCTCAGAGCCTGTGTCTGTGGTGGGACTTAATCACACTAACCTCATGACACCTTGCCCCGGAGAGCTTACAAGCTTAAGGTTCATCTTCTGTGAGGTGTCACTTCAGCAGTTATTTCCCTACATTGCTTTTACAATAAAACTCAAAACCAGTTTAGCACACTGATTTTAACCTCCCCTGTTTAGCAAGGCAAGGACATAACTGGTTTCATGCCTGTTCTATTTCTCAAAATATTTTACTTCCTATCTATCTACAGTGAAAAAACAATTGCTTCATTCAGTGAGCTACATTACAACTGTAAGCAGTAGGCACTGAGTTCCAACCATATTTATATGGAAATGAGGCTTCCTTTCAAAGAGGCATGTTTCCAGAAACTCCAGTTGCCGTCCACTGAACCCACACATTTCCCTCAAAATTAATGCATTTAAATCTGAGATAACATTTTTTGGCTTGTGCCTTTCCTCACAAGTTGTTTGACTGATTCAGGGCCTGTTTACTGGTTACAGACTGACCTTTTCCTAAAGACAAATTGATGCAAATGTAATATTCCTTAATTTAACATTGGACAATATCCTATAACAAGAAAATCTGGGGCTTTGCACAGCCAATTAATTTTAACCCCTTGAAAACTTCAGCACACGAGCAACATTTAAAAGGCAGTCAAGCAAGCAACCTAGACATAGATTCCAAAAGCCTCTCAGACTTTTCAAAGTAAATTAAGATTCCCATTTACACTCAAGAGAAAATTCAGACCTGCAAGATGAAGGCAAGATTCAGTCTTGCCTCAAAATTAAACACATTCTTTGACACAGTGTGCTTGATGCAAAACCAGTGGTAGCAAGAAGTAGCTTTAGAGCAGATCTTCTGTCACTGCAAGTGTTCAGGGCCTGACATAAAACAGAACTTCTGCTGCTGAACTCTGAAGGGGCTTTGGCACAGAGCTTAGGGTGCAGGGAGTCTGTGTGTGTCTTGGAAAGACCACAAGACTACTTCCCGTATTTATCCTATGGCAGCACTGCAAGTTGCTCTTTCATACTGAGATACTTGGTAATGCATAATGACACAGGCTGAGCTAGAGCCCTGCCTTGAGACCCTGCACAAGAAAGAAGTTTAGCTAGCTTCCAGCCATGAGGAGAGAGATCAAAATAACATGTGGGACATGGGAGACCGGTCCCTTGTCTACACTCAGAGCAGAGTCATCTCCTTCACCCCAGTGTGCCTCTACACAACAGATACTAGGCTCTGGGAATGGAAAAAAGGACCTGTGTAAGAACTGGAAGACAATGGTTATAAAACAGGAGGAGGGACCAACTTCTTACATGGTATGATAGCAATAGGACAAAGGGAAGCCGGATTTAAACTGAGAGGATATTAAGCTCAGAGAATGGTGGGGCCCTAAAACTGCTGCCCAGAGAAGTGTGGGTTCCCATCCCTAGAGGTGTTCAAGACCACGCTGGATGGGGTCATGGACAGCCTGAGCTGGTGGGAGGTGTACCTGCACATAGCAGGGGTTGGGGATGAGCTTTAAGGATCCTTCTAATCCAAAACACTCCATGATTCACATTGATTTGTACATGTACGTTTGTACAATCACATGAAATAGGCTGCTGTTTATTCCTTAAGAAGAAAATACCAATATACTGTTAACCACTCTTACTTGATGCAATCTTACAGCTATTTCTAAGGCAAAAAAGGGTAGAGGCCTATAGAAAATTACTGCTTAATTGTTCTTACCATGGTTTACTGTTATTTCACAGCTGTTCAACACAAAAGGAATCACACAAACCGAACAGAAACACAGCTGGACATCTACACCAACAGACCTGAGTGTCACACAGGTGGAAAAAGCAATGTTCTGATATCAACAAGGTACTAACTGCAGAAGTAGAGGGTTTCAAGAAGTTATTCCTGAGCATATCGAAGCTGTCTTTGTTTGATATTTCAGGACAGTAGTGGGAGATCTGTACAGTTAGCTTCTTGGTAGAAAAAAACTGCTCAGTGTTTCAGTGAGATGGTAATGAAATCTACAGCCATTTCAGTCACCAGCTTCCTGTCAGGGACTTAGTTGTGGTCACAAGGAGTACTTCAACATTTACTACAGACAAAAACCAAGAGAACACTTATTTAAGAGCATTTTGCTATTATAAAGGACTGTGTGGTACACTCTTGTAATATTTAGATAGGAACACATGGTGATTTAAGTCTTACAAATCCAGGACTCCTGCCATCCATGTCACTCTTTTGTGACATCCAGGCTTGTCAACCTTCTCTACACAGGTGTAATCAGCATCCTCACTGTGGAGTTTTAAGACTCATTTTCTATGTTTCCACACACTAAAATTCAGACCAGATGGTTTCTTGTACATTATAGTTTCACATAGCACATACAGTTGCATAACACTCATTTACTATAAAACATGCATACGTAGCAAAGCCATTTTCATGAGTAGTCTGTACATCAGGTATGTAAGACCATTAGGATAGCTATTTGTAATCAAAGCAGACTCCCCAGCAGCAGAGTAGATGCACTCAAAGCAGAGGTGGAAAAATCAAAGGGGAACAAGCAAGAAATTGAAGGAACCAGACTTGACAGAGGTGAGGGGCAGACTGTAAAGGCTTGTCATTAACAACCAGAATCTCCTAGGAAGGAAGAGGGAAAAAATAGGGAGTTACTATAGTTTTTCTTGTGATAACATACATAAGTCTTGTGGATACAGATCAGCTGCTGGCTGGAGTATACGCTGCAGCAAGCACTCAAGTTCAGTCTTTTAAAACTACCCACAGCTTCTATGGAAGTAGCTTGTTCCCAAATACCACAGAACCTGGATTAGAAAGAGGGCTGTATAAAGCCTAGTTGAAGCAAATTTGCATTTAAGCACAGGGAGATCTCCTCTGTCAGTTCAGAGCCACTAGGCTGTTGGTCACCAACAAAACACTTCCTCAACAAACCATTTTGTTAATGTAAAACACTAATTAGGATCAGATGGTGGGAGAAGGCAATACAGCTCTCACTTTTGTCATTTTCATCTGCTCTGTTTATTACACTTCTGTAAGAGCACTTTTTGTGACACTGACTGGAGGAGACACTTCCAGACAGTAGCAGCAGGTCAGTGACCCATTGCTACCCAGAATATAAATAACATTCAGCTCATTCTGCATAGCAAGGAAGTGCCTTATCTTTTCAGAAGCTGAAAGCTTAACCACCAAAATGAAAGTCTTAGGTCTGTGGCAGAACACAGCTAGACAATCAGCTGTGGCTTTGTAGGTTTCCTGCAGTACTCAACATACCCAGGAACACAAGGGCTCACTCAGCCACACAGTCCACACCTGCAGTCTTGGATCCCATGCTTGAAGACCAGCTGGCAACTATCAGAAGATCCTTCCTTCCAGGAAGGCATCATAACAACATTTCCCCATGTGCCTTCTTCAATTAATCACTTTGAAACCAAGGGCTTAAAGGTTTGTTCTGCCAACTTACCTTGCTAGAGCTTGAGCAGTCCTTTGCTCAAAGAAAAATCATTTAAACTCACAGAAAATCTGCTTTTCTGCTTGTTGGTTGTAGCATCAGTAAGAGGTGGAGCCTCTTTGAACAAGCCAGCTGTTCTGCTTCTGTAGGAGAGCAAGAGCACAAGCTTCAAGAGCATCCCCAGACCAAATTGTAGATCCCAGACATCCAAAACACACTGAGTTTGGAGATAGTAGATACTAATCAGAGACCCAGATAAAAAAAATAAGCTGATTTAATACAGCCAGCAAGCAAGTTGGAAATATGAAAGCCTGTTTCCTCTCAAAAATATTAAGAATAGACAAAAAAAAAAACCACAAAGTGAAAAAGCTTTCTCTTCCTGGCCTATAATTCACAATGACAGAAGAAACATGTTTAATTAAACCTCACCTCTTTTAGTTTGAAATCGTCTCCCCTCGTCCTACCCCAACAGACCTTGCCAAAGAGTTTGTCGTCTCCAGTTCCAGTGCTGCTTCTTTGAAGTCCAGTGGAAGAATAGATGTAATTAACAAGCACACGTATTACTGCCAGGTGGCCAAAGGATGGTAAAAGAAAATACTCTCACCCTGAACTTATGTAATGAACACCTAACTTCTTGAAGTTTCCACAACTGGTAAGTGTACTACATTGTATGGAACTGTGCTGAGCCCTCGTTCAGAAGAAACGGTTTACTTAGTAACAGTTGCATACACTACTCAACTTAGGCAGAGAATAAAGCATTCCCTTCATGCTTGAATAGAGAAAAGCTAGGTGTCCTAGGAGAAAACCTACTGCTACTTATTTAACCATAAAGTAGGATCCAGGGAGCTACAAACCAAGAATGTGCAATATTCCTCCAGAAAAGAAAAAGGAGGAAATACTTAAACCCTGATCCTTCTATAAAGATTAAGAAACCAATACTTTCAGTAGGAAAAATCATCATCTAAATCACATATACCATTTCATTTCCCTCATCGGAGAATACGTTACAGAGGAGAAAGAAGCATGTCAGGAATTAAAGCCTTGCACTGTCACGTCTATACTGATGCACCACTCAGCAAAATGGGTGCAACATGCCTCCCATGGCTGGGGTTTGGTTTAACACTTGAGAATTTAAATGAGAAAATTAATGAACCTTAAAATATCCTTTTACAAAACAGCCTGGTAGTAAGTGATGTATCTTTGGCTCCAAGGCAACTCTTGAGAAGGGGCTCAAGTTTCCACTGCGGTACATCCACTGCTTTGATAAGGATACCAAAGCTGAATGAAATTGGTGTTCTGACCATGGTAGATCATAAATCAGAGGTTATCTGCTCTATAACAGTAATTGTCATGAGGTGGCACTGCTCTTCAGTCCTTTCGTGGGGGTGGGAGGCAGGTAGGGGATGGGGTGGGATGAATTTGTTGTGTGGTCTATTTTATTTTTTTTTTTTAAAGCAAGCATATATTTCTCAAAGTTAAACTTCCAAGATGTTTGATCACTGTTGTTTCTACAGCACCACATGCCAGAGTTGAAAATAAGCAGAAATCAGGCTATATCCAGCTGCAACAGCCAGAGAGTTCTGCTGCATGAACTCGAACCAAAAGGGCCATTCAGCACCTTTATCTTCAACGTTAGTCAGGAGCAGTCTGAGAAAGCATGCAGCTCTACACACATTCTCACACTTGAAATCTGAGACTCAGAGGCTTTCATGGACTACCTTGGATGGATTATTCTCATGTGGATATAAGCAGCAACATTATAAAATGACTTTTTGTATCCATGTGGCAATTATAGCAGCCACTGAATGCTTTGCCTACAGCCTTTATGCAAATCCAACCCATCCATAACAACCAAATCCCCCCTGCTCATGTAAACAATCACTGACATTTCCAAAGTTTGACATCTTCCAATCAGAAACCTGTGATACCTAATGTACAGGTAAATCTCCACAAATAAGAGAAAGGTATACTCCTATCTCATTCATGACTCGGTACTGTAAGTGTTCCAGTGCTCTTTGATGCCTCAGGTATCGAAGAGCAAAAAGCATTCTTGATTATTTTAAAGAAACAAAAGGAGTTTCAGATTCTGAAAGCAGCAAGGGACTCAGAAATAACTACAGCAGTGTAAACTATGCCAATCAAGCAGCACAAACATGGTGCCAGAACGCCAGCAGCTTCTCCACAGAGGGAAGAAATCTATGTATAACCAGGAAGAAGTCATAATCCCAATAAAAGGCTTATGCTCAACTTAAGTCTCACTTCTACTTTCTAAAGCTTCTCCAGCTTCTACAGCTCATGAATAACTGAACAGAATTATCACCTCTTGTTTTACTCTGCTTGACAGCCCTACTGACACATTTTCTGCAATTGAAGAAAACATTATTTCGTCCTCAGAAAACTTTGTCCCAGTACTGTTTTCCTTTCCTTCACCACCTTATACAATGGCTGTGTTTGTATATTCACTATCTTAATGTCAAAAATATCAGCATTTGTCAAATAACATCTGTTAAGTTCTACAGCATTCTGGCTTAGATTATAATGATGCTTACTAGCTGGTGGTTCAGAGGTCTCCTGGCAAGATGAAAGAGCAGAGCAGCAGGCTCTATGGAGGGCAACATTTGACATCAACCTCTGAAACTCTGTGCACATCTCTTCCCTCCTGTTTCCCCTCTACCAATCTGATTGCAAATTTGCCATAGAATACCTGTACTCACATACTATCAACTGAAACTTCAAGGAAAAGCACTTGTCCAAGACTTCTTAGTGCTGCAACTTGCAGCTAGACCATAAAGGCCATTCACTCTAAAAGCTGTGCGTGGGGCTTACCAGAGTCACCATCTCTCTTGCCTGGGAATAATTAAACAGCTCTGTTAAGGGGTTATCAGTCTGTGACTTGCTGTTAGCTTTTTAGCAATAACAACAGCTATGTTACAGAACATTTGGAGAACAGTTTAATGTTTTACTGAACAGGACTGCATCACGAGTCAGTACAGAAAGAGCAGTTACATCAACAATTTGATAACACCAAGGAAGAAATCTCATCTCAGCATATCGTCAGGAAGCCCTTATCTCTATGCTTAGAATTTAATAAAAACATCAATTTCCTGCACTCTTAATCAGCTTATAGCTTCCCTTTGCCATACCAGCACACAGTAGCTCAAATGCCCCAGTGACCAGCCAGTTCCAAAGTAAATGCAGTAGGGACTGAATTTGGCCTGAAACATCTTCATAAAGCCAATTCCACTTCAATAACAAAGAAAAACTACAGTAGCTGTTTTTACTATCAGAGGAATAATTGTGCCTAAGCAAGAGTTAGTCATACATGTACATATGAGATTGGATCTTAATTTCTATTTACTTTATCACATGAGCCCTGCAGACTCCAAGACATCAAAATCAAGAATTAAAGGCCAAAAAAAAAAAAAAAAAAAAAATTCATCATTAAGACAAAGTTATATCCTCACTTCTAACAAAAAGAGAAGCCAAGGAACACCAGGTGAAGATGCAGTTTGCCTTCTGTCTCAATTGGTGATGGTGCAATGTAACACAAGAAAGCACACACAAAGTCTGCCTTCCTTTACACTTTGTAACTGTTTAGATAGAAACTGTAAGAAAAGACAAATAGAATACAAATTTCTGCTCAAAGGCACAAAGGTTGGAACAATCTTTTCACCTGCTTATAGTACTTTTATTGTATGCATTTTAATCTTATTTAAAAAAGTAATGAACCACTGCTCTGACTTCTCAGCTGAACTGCTTGGCAAGACTCAATTGCTTGTGTTCTAGCATAGCTCTCCACAGCTCATACTGGTCTTACAGATTTATCTCAGTCCACCATTTGCCATATGGTGCTTACATCCCTCCCCACTTTGAGAAAGGGCTTCTCATGGATACTTTCAGCCACTGTAGCATCATAGTGCTGCAAAAGATACTTTAAGAACTATAGGTACAAAACCTGCAGACAGACATGATGGTAAGAAAGGGAGGAGCACTAGTTCCACGACTTGTAGGAGTAGCTTCTCTTGGCAGACCTCTGTTTGCCCATATTGCAACCCTTGGCAGGGAAGGGGAAAAGAAGATTTTTCCCCAGTTCTTTACTTTTCCTCCTTAAGCCCTCCTGGGTCTCAGCACAACACCAGTCATGAGCAAGTGGAGTCCCTGTTCCTGTGGTCTCCTGGTTTCACCTGCTAGGCTTTTCAGTCTATTCCCCAGACTTGACAGCTTTCAGTATCAAGTCTTGCAGTCACTGGCATTTTCAAACTGTCCATCCTATATTTTAGTTAGCTCTAAATATGTACAGTTGGTACAGAAACTGAGCTCAGCCCCATGCCTACTTAATGCTATTTGTGTGGAAGAACTGAAGGATTTGGACATAAGCTGCACCTGACAAGGAAAACTGCTCAGAGCAGCATACAAAAGCCGAAGCGAGCACTTGAAGAAATCAAATACATGATAAATTTAACATAATTTTCTTCTTTGAGTTTTGACAAAGTTTTTGTACAAATTAAGCTATTTTTAAGCAATATTTCCTACAGATGCAAAGTGAATTCCATGGGATTTTGAGCAAGTAAACCTGATAAATATTAGATGCACACAGCTTCGTTCTTCCTCGTGTGTCAAGCTGTATTAGGAGAAGCATCAAAATGCCAACCTCAAATGGGCACTTTCTGTTAGCCTCAGCATTCTACAGGCAACTACTCTTGGTAGAAATTATGCACCATTTTCATTGTGGCATTCAAGTTCAGCTTTATTTGAACCTCTAACCTCACTCTCCACTGTTTTCCATCTTCCAGTACTAGCAAGAAAAGAACTCAGTATTTCCTGCAGCTTTCTCTAAGCCTAAACAAACATAGGTTTCCTAACTATAATGGACAAGTCCCCAGAGAGGAAATACAGCTCATGCTTTTACTTGGAGACATTGGTATTACATGAACTGGCAAAACTTGTCATGAGGTATACATCAACTCCATTTGCAAAGTCTGGACATCAGTCCATTCTTAGCTGAGGAAACAAAAAAAAAAATAAAAAAAAGAAAAAACCAGGAAAAAAACTGCATTCCTTAAAGCAGCACATATTTTCAGCAGAGTTAAGAGGCAGAAAAACAAAAGCAGTAGAATATTTAGCGCACATTATCCAATCAAAAAGAGACCCAATAAAGAGGCTCTTACCTAGAAGATCCTGCTCTGGCACAAAGCAGTTAAAGCTCTGTGCATGCCAGTGCTCATGTTTGCACTAGAAAAGTTACAGAAATCTTCACTAAGGAAGCAAGGTATCTCAGAAAAAAATAACTAAGAAATAACTAAGCAACAGAGACAGGAGATGCTTTCACAGCGGATACTTTCCTGGGGTGGAGGGTGTCAGGAGCAGGGAAACACAGTAAGGTTCCACCTCTGAGCAACCTACAAATAGCTACTGTACTTTCCTGTCTCAGAGCCTGTTTTCCTCAGGCTGTAAGAACAGCTGACACACCACTGCTTCTAGGCCTGTGCCACAGCGGAGGAACAGCAGCACTTCTGCAGCTGTCATCTTCAAAACAGAAAAATCAGTTCTTCAAATAAGACCTCTTCCCCTTTTATGAAAGAATCCATTGTTTGCAGCTCTGTGGTGACCACCGATCTAGACTCACCAGCATGATGTATTACCACAAATCTGCACTCAGATTTCTTAAAGAATCTTCACATCCATCCTCCTGCTGCGGCCTCAGCATTCCCTTACTCTGCCCTCCTCAGACATACTCTTCCCTTAGAACTCAAATTAATCTAAACAGGCATTATGATTAATTGCCTGTAATTTCAATTGCTCTTTGAAAGATGCTTCCTCCTGTAGCAAAACGTAACCCTAGTGTTTCCTTCATTGCAGGGAAGTATTTGGACACCCAATTCTAAAAGCTATCACTTAAGTTTTCACAGCTGAGGACACCCCATGTGCCCAGTAGGAACCAGACAGCTTAATATCCAACAGTGTGTATTTACATTTCCAGTGACAGAATCAAGCAATTTGAGTATATTTAGGAAGTATCCAATACACATTTGAAGTTCAACAATCTGTAGGGATATTTCAGCCTCTGCGTTTGTAAATCTTGGCTGCAACTTTTGTTTCTGTTCCCCATTTAGGAGATGTTTTTAGTTCTGCCTTAGCTACAGCACATACAATTGTCCCATCCTGCCTGCACAGTTCCTAGGCTGTGACAAATCCCTAAGCAGTCCAGCCACATGCAAACCAGTCGCACAATTCCTGGTTTACAGCAAGTAATTGGAAAATGTGACCTCTTTGCTTCAAGCCAGCTGACAGCATTCCCTGAGCACAGGGATCAGAATAGACAGAAATTTGGCCAAAATCCCCATTTTCCCATAAGCCTAGAACTCACCACATCAGTGAAAGAGGAAGGGGAAAAGTAGCAGAAGAGTTGCTATGCCACGCTGTTTGGGCATCTCTCAGCGTTAGGACTCCACACTGATACATTGCCTTGGCAGCCTTTCTGCAAGAAGAATCTACATGAGAATTTTTCTGTTTTAAAACCAGCTCAGATCACAGAATTTGAACAGAAGAGTTTAGGATGCACGAAAGTTAAAAATACACAACAGGAGAGGTATGTAAGGCAAGGGTATGAAGTTATACCTACTATGCACAAGTACTTCAGTACAGTAATTATAAAAAGATGAACTCTTAATGAGATTTTCTAAAAAGAGCTTCATCACATTTGTGATATGAGGTGAGAACTTGATTATGATTTGACATTTACATGCTCATAACAAGGTCACCACTGAGATCAAGAGACAGTAAAGGAAAGTAGGAAATTAAACTGAATTTGAAGTAGCAGGAAGTGTTAAAACTTAGAAACATACCAATAGGTTTGCTGAAAAATGTTTAAGAATATTACACTTATGTTGCAATATTAGAACTTAAAATTAAGAATATCTGAGTCAAGAACCAGGAAAGACTCAATGCGAGTTACGTTTATGCACAACAACTCATCCCTTATCTACTGTGCAGTCTGTTCTCTTACAGAAGCCATACCTCCTGTGCACAAAATACAAATACATGAAAACCTAAACCATATTCTTTATGTTCAGTGGTTCTGCTCCTACTCATCAGTAACTAAGCACAATTCCATCCCTTTCAGTGCATGGCATTCTCCCTAACCCAGGGCTTTGCTAATTTGGGCAGCAGGTTGAATACCTCAGCTTTTTCTGTACCACTTGCAACAGTTTGCTTTACAGAAAACCCAAGACCATCTGCAAGTCAATATATACAAAAGGCAATAAAAAACACACAGAACTTGTGCTCAGAATCAGTAGAAGCAGAATTCTGGATTTTCTCTAGGAGGTTAATTAGACCATGGAGGTTTCTGACTCCCACTAAGGAGTACCTTGTAGAACCAGTTATTTACCTAACATACCAGAAAGGGACAGACCTTCAAGTCACTTCAAATATTCACCACCATTAGAAATTAACTAGCTCTCCCAAAGTGAATACTGTTAATATTAGCTGCAGTGTTGTTAAAAACCAGAAGGGATACACTTGGCTTTGCCCATAAATTGAGTCACAACCAGCATAAGCCTTTGGTACAGAGCTACCGTGTTTATCAACCTGAGAAGAATGTTACTACTCTGTTTTATTGCCAATCTTTGATTAACCCACATTTTAAAACTTTCTTGAAAGCTCAGAATGAAAAAGATTCAAAAGGAAAACACTTATCCTTTTGATAAGCAGAGTTGAAAAATGTATTACACGATGATAAAGAGGTAGTGATCTTCACACTGCTGCTTGGTGATTTCTTTAGGCTTCCCTGATTTTTGTACTGTGATATGTGTCCCCTGCAAAGAGGTTTGGCAACTGGAGAACAGGAGGCTCAGGGGTGACCTTACTGCTCTCTACAACTACCTGAAGGGACGTTGTGATGAGGTGAGGGTTGGCCTCTTCTCCCACATAACTGGGAATAGGACTAGAGGGATTGGCCTGAAGCTGCACCAGTGGAGATTCAGGTTGAACATTAGGAAATACTTCTCCAAAGGAGCAGTCAGGTGCCAGAACAGGCTGCTTAGCAAGGTGGAGTCCCCATCCCTGGAGACATTCAAGAAGTGTTTAGATGTTGTACTGAGGGACACTTTAGTGGGAAATACTGGTGAGAGGTGGATGGGTGTATAGGATGACCTGGGATTTTCCAACCTTGGTGACTGAACTAAAAGACCACTTGCCCTGATTATTACCTTATTCTCATTAACTTGTTTAACACAGATCTTCATCGTAATGGAAAGATGGTGAACATGTTTATGTTGCCAATAAAATTTTGAGAAGAACTAAAAACCTTGGCAGGACATATCTTATGAAAAAGATATAGAACTAGTTTCAATATCCAAAGACAGAAAGCACCCAGAAAGACTGCCAGCACAGATATTTGTTCTTTTTCCATAGTATTCTTTTAAATCAAGTCACTGGGTTGATTACACAACCCTTGCCAGACCAGAAATGGAAGAAATAGTGAATTAAAACCAGACAAATTATGATGCCTCCTCTATTGACTCCTGGACTCCTCAGGGAGACAGACAACTTTAACAATGCCTAGATCACAAGGCCATGAAACAGGCCAAGTAATTAAGGAATATTTACATTTGTTCTGTGATCCAACACAGTCAAATTCTGCCTAGAATTTATAATGCTCTGCTAATCTGAAGTGTTCTTTTTACGAGGAGCTGACTTACTGTACTCACCGTACATGAGGGATGCAAAGAAAATCCTTGATTAGCATTCTTCAGCACAACAGGTGAACAACGCCTCCCATAGGAAGGGAAGTTAAAGGAACACAGCCCAAGTAAACTCTTAGCAACCAAGTGGCAATCCTGCCTTGAAACAGAACTTCCAGAAAGTCTAGGTCAGTACATTCCCCACCTGAGAAAATATCACCCAAAGACCAGATGAAAAGTAGACCCTTTCTTTTAAAAAGACAATATATGTTTAAATGACAAGAGATACTTGGTACGTTTGATATTAGAATATATATCAGGTGTTCCAGTATCAAAAGAACATTCCTTTTCTTCTGTGAAAGCATACACTGAGAAATTCACTTGTAAGGCAATTGCATGCAGGTAATAAGTCCTGAAGCACTTGCCATCTCAGCAGGCAACTATGAGACTGGAGTAGTGTATTTTGAGCTGGCAATCATGATGTGCACACATCCAAGAACTAATGTAGAAATGAGACATAACCCTAGTGTTTTATATTCCAAACAGCCAGCATTCGAGTGCTACCATTTGTCTCTCCCAGCTTCTCACACAGACAGTTGGAGCCTTGACTTGCACATCAAGTGTTTTATACTCACAGGTACAGTGTTGAAGTCTTGATTTACATCTCCAGGTTTTGTACTCACTAGTACACTACTCAAGACTTGATTTATAGCTGCGTTCAGGGAACCTATTCAGATAAAATACTGTTCAGCCAAACCTCCAACCTTTTCCTTGAACCAATATGAAAACTAAGCTTTTCTCTAGTTTGAGAGAGAAGCCCTACTTTTTGCTCCATTTTCACAGCAGCTGTTTCTTTAAGAGTTTCAGTTTCTTTGGTTTCCTCTCAGAAGGATCAACAAAAGAAAAACAGAAGTCTAAAGGAGATGAATCGCATTCATTGAACTCAGTTTTTCACCCACATAAAAGCAGAGATCAGAGGACAAGATAGCATTTGTTCAATTAATTCTTAGACCAAGTCAATTTGGGCCACTTCAAGAAGCCATTACAACCACTGTACTGCAGTACTAATCATTACAGCTGTCCTCTGATGAGACCAATCTGGATTTGTAAGAACAAGAGCTCAAAGCTTTTCAACACTGCTTCTTTAAGCCAAGAAGCTATTTCAAAGTTAAACAATTTATTTGTCATTGAATTTTCCTATCAGAAACCGCACGCTGCCCAATTAGCAGTCACCATAGATTCTACTCTATATATTTATGGGACATGCCTGACATTAAACAGATTTAATTGAAGAGCTGAACTTGTCTCAGACTGCAGCCATATCTCACTTGAAGTACACTCCCAATATGAAATTGCAGATGTCCCAAGTATTTCAGGCTTTTTATTCCTCTAATCCATAAACATAAGCATCCTTCTTTCCAATCAAGCTTTACAGAAGCCAAAGGCAAATAAAATTAAAATCTCCATTTTACTACTAAGACGTACACAGAGGGCTGCTATAACTAAAAAGAATATAATTCAACTGTCAGGAATTGTCACTCTGGTTACTATTTGGAATATATGCCGCAGACACAAAAGTAAAGCTCTAACAGATCTTCTAGAATCTGCATTTGTAAGCACAAAGCAAAATGACAAAATATTACGAGTTTGAACTGCAGGTTACAGGAAGCATTTTTAAATTTCACACCTTTCATAAATCAAGCTGCTACCATCAACCGACTCGAGAAGTGTTAGGTATTTTGTTTTCAGTGCTAAACAGCAATTCCAGGAACAGTTGTCTTTTATTTCTTAAAATTTTAAGCTATTTTACTGCCTCTGCTCAGGCTGCCCATACGCCCTGGAAGGGTGCTGCCAGCAGGCTTCAGAAGAGCTGCAAAGGACATATTCCTGCACTCTGCAGCAGGGTTACCCTCCTCTGCTCTGAGTAAAACACCTTAGATTGAGAGCCCTGCTCTGTAAATCAACTAGCAGTCTCAGAACATTGCTGTATCCAAGTACTACTTAAGCCATTTTTCCCAATTGACAATGACAAAGACAAATGAAGTTTGCAATGTGCACGGAAATCCTTCCCAAATGCACATGTTGTTAACAGCAGCCTTCCCCAGACTGATAGCACTTTAGAAGCCCACAGGAGATCACAGCTCCATTGCTCAGTGCCAATTCCTGTCCTGGAAACTTTAGGAAGTGGAAGACATGAGACACCCCAGTGACTTGCTTAAGTCATTCTGTACATCTGTGAGCAGAAACACCCTGCCCCTTCCAAGGCTTCCTCTGCAGCCAATTTAATAACAGAGTTGTTCACTGGTTTGTTTCATCTGTTTGCCTCCTTGAGACGCAGGCATAGGGCAAACCAACCATCTCTCACTCTACTGCGGGGGCAAGGGGGTGAGAGGGAAAGGGCAGCACAACAGAAGAGCCTTGTATTAAGCTTACCAATAGGTAAGCTCAGCCAAAGCCCTTCTGACAAACTCTCTGACAACTGAGTGCTCAAGGGTTGGACCCATACAGTCATAAGGCTGCGGGGCACATAAGCAACTGCACATTAAGCAACCACAACAGAATTCCAGAATACTGAAGCAGAAAGCATCACTCATGGAGTTTTCACCACTGCAGATGGCTCGGACTCCTCAAAACCCACGAAATATAAAAATTTGGGATTGTTTGCCACACTTCTGCTTCAAAATCAGTTTCAAAATTTTTCAACATTTGAGACTTCAGAATGTTTACCATATTCTTTAACAAAATGTTTTCAGGTGAAATACTCACTTCCCTATCCTTTCAGCAGAGGAAAATGAGACATGAAAGACTATGCAGGCAGTAGTCAATAGCAAGAAATCCAAAAATCCAAGGGTTTTTTTTCTTTTTGGACCTGGATGTTAGTAAGCAAGCCATTTACATTTTGCTTTGCACGGAGATCTCAGAGTACAGTGACTTTCATGACAGTGTATAAACACAATCCACAGAATAAACTGCAAGCTGAAATAAGACAATATCAGAAATAAAATGCAGTAATGCATGATTTAATAGTAGGAAACTATTTCACCCTGTGGCTTATCTTTGGTTTTCCTGTATAAATTGACCTGATATTAAACATCAGAAAACATGCCCCGGGCCAGAACTTTCCATATTGAAGTCTCTATGGAATACTCCAAGGACATCGCCTCAAAATTACAGCTAAAAGGCCAAGCTTTAGGAGACTGATTAGCTGTATGTTTACCTATATGAACACACACGAGTCAGAACTTGACTTCAACCTCTTTTTAACCTTTAAAAAACCCCAGCACAGCAGCACAATAGCACTAACCCACCTCTTACAAAGATGAATCCAAGATGAGATCTCATTTTGTTGCCTACAGATCATTTTATAATAGATGGTGCAAATGGAAACTTTTGATCTGCATGGGAAAAATCCACACAAACTTGTCTCAGTGCTGAAAAAGAATAGTCAGGTTCACATCTTCCACCTGAATCCTCATACCTGCACCAGCCTGCACCCCTTCTAGTCCAGGGGAAAAAAAAAAAAGCAGTGACAAATGTCACAGTGAACAAACAGGCTTCAGATGCAGTCTCTGTGCCCCCTCTGCATGAAGACTACTAACGCTCCCTCCTCAGTTTGAGCAGCAGCTATTTCTTCTCAGACATTCTTTAAAGTCCACATCCAACACAATCTCTAAGAATGGTGCCCAAGCTATTGCGCAGCAGGCAGCTTCTAATTAATCCTCAAACCTCATGTAGCCACATAAACTATCCAAACCAGAGCCCGCTCTCCCTGGTGTATTTCTACAGTCAGCACGTTATGTATAGAATTATACAATTATTGTGCTTTTTCAGGCCTCAGCTACAAAAGTTTTAGTGATCTCACCTATGCCAACCACTGCTGTTGCAGAAACTACTTACAAATCACTTTAGATAACACACCTGCGTCTCACTTGCTTCACAGTCTTTAAGAAACTCCTTTTGGCACTCAGCAGATGCAATATTTATGTTGATGAGTCTTGTCAAAGCAGATTACAGCAGTATGCAAGTCACACAGAAAACAAGGCACATCACAGTTGATAGCAAGACATGGACATCCAAGTCTTGCCACGTGAGGTTCCCTATGCTGTATTGATATCGAGTCAAAACTGTCAGCACTAGGAGGCAAAGCTGCTCAACAATTCCCATGCCTACCACTCCATTCATTCAATCGCTTTCTCCCTTTCCAAAGGAATTTTGGATGACATTTCCCACAAGACTTTGTGGGAAGGATTTTAGGCTTGTCTTCAATCCACGCTTCATTTTTGCTCAATGAAAAAATACTGTTTTGCCAACATTTTTGAACAACTGTTCAGTCAAAAAGCTTTTACACCCATCTGCTTTTTAGCCAAGACTGGAAATTATCAAACTGACAGGAATGTTTCTTTTTCAGCCCCATAAAAATGTTTTAAGTTTGGCAGTGTTAAACCTCTATAAAATTGCAGCTTGCCCAAGCTCTAAACTGACAGGTTAGAATTTGGCAGCTTGACTTCCTGAAGTTACCATCTGCCCTGATCAGTCTCTGGGACTGAGTCGTGTTTTCCTCACAGTTACCATTTTCAGCTCCTACCAATTTGGAGCTGAAGAGGTGGATGTATGCACTTACAAGAAATTATTAGCCATTTGTGCACAGCAAGTACAATTCCACTCAAAAACAGATTCCATGAACTCTAAATGACTGACTGAAAAAGACAGATACCTTTTTCAAGTGTCCTTTCATGTCTGTTTATGTTCAAATACACTACTCAGATACCTCCAGAGACCAAGACAGATTTCTTTTATTTACTTTTCTGTCTTTACAAAATGGACATCAATGTAAGGTTGCAAGTCAGCAGGTAAATTCTTAAATTCTTACCAATACCCATTAGCAGTGTTTTGATACACAAATTATTGCATTTTTTAAAGCCTCTGAGTGTTCTACCATGAAACAAGCAATACACAGCCTTTTCCTTTCTATACATGCAGCTGAACTCATTTACAAACAGCTTCAGGGGCAGAGTTACTGGTGACAACAGCAGATTCATTAATTGCACAATTGTTTTATCGTAGAATGGCTTTGATTGGAAGTGACATTAAAGGTTGAGATCCAGCCCCCTGGTCCCCAGGTCAGGCTGCCTAGAGCCCACCCAACCTGGCCTCAAACACCTATAGGGAGATGACATCCACAGCTTCCTGGGCAACCTGTTCCAGAATATCACTGCCCTCTAAGTAAAAAAAATTCTTCCTTGCATGTAACCTTAATTTCCCCTCTTTGTGTTTAAAGCTTTTGCCTTTGTTCTATTACTGCCAGTGAGGAAATCACTTCCCTTCCTACTCATAAGCTCCCTTCAAGTACTGGAAGGCTGCAGCAAGATCTCACCAAAGCCTTCTCTTCTCATTGAGCACCCCCAGCTCCCTCAATATTTCTTCACAGAAGTGCTCCAGCCCCTTGATCATCTGAACTCATTCCAGCAGCTCCCGTGCTGGGGGCTCCTGGCCTTGACATGGTACTGCAGATAGGGCCTTACAAAGGGCAAAGCAGAGGGAGACAATCCCCTTCCTCTCCCTGCTGCCACCCCTCTGTTGAAGCAGCCCAGAATACCATTGGCTTCCCGGGCTGCAAGAGCACACTGCTGGCTCACATTAAGTCTTTCATCCACCAGGATTTCCAGGTCCTTTTCCACAGTGCTGTTCTCAGAGTTGCTCTCCTCCCAGTCTGTAGGCATTTTCTGAAATTGCCTTGACCCAAGTGCTGAGCCTTGCATTTGGCCTTGCAGAACCTCATTAGGTTCACATGGGCCCACTTATCAAGCCAATCCAGGTCCCGCTAGATAGCATCCCTTCCTTCTACAGTGTACCTGTATCACTCATCTTGGTGTCATCAAGAAACACACTGAGGGCACACGTTCACAGAATGGCCAGAGTTGAAAAGGAGCTCATGAGGACCAAGTTTTGAGGATGTGAAGCTGCTCCTATCTGTTTATAGAGGACTTGGTCTTCCTGATCAGGCAGCCTTCAGCAGAGCCCCCAAGATGCCTCCTTCCCTTTAACCCTAAACCGTAAGTTGTCAGCTCCACGTCTGTCTCTAGGTGGAGATCCATGGACTCCAAGCGGTCACTGATGTAGAGGGGAACATCTCCTCCCTTCCTCCACTGCCTGTCTTTCCTAAAGAATTTACACCCATCTAGTTCTACATTCCAGTCACAAGGAATCAGTGAGGTCTCAGAACACAGAACTGCATGACAGCACATCATTCCAAAGCAAGTGTCCTAGAAAACAGCATTTAAAAATATTTTTTTCTAGCTTAGATTTGTCTTCCTCGCACTTCTGATATGGCTGGGCTCACACCTTGTTCTCAAATACTTCCTGAGAACAGTTTCCAGTTAGAGGAAAGAAAAGATAGTAGAAACAAACAAGTAGTTCTTCTCTTATTCCACATAAGATAAACTGAAAGTCTTACTTCAGAAGTTCCAATCTTGCTGTTTGTTCGTTTTTTTTTTAAGTAGACCATAGTTAAGTTACCTCATTTGTATTTATTGCTATGAATTCTGTTGTCAATACTGAATTCCAGTAGAATATGCTGAAAAAACAAGTGATTTTGCAAATCAGCTGTGCTTTGTTTTAATGTTAAACCATACCTCTAACTTATGTGAAAGTACATGTCAACAGTGTCACTTCAGTCCCTTCTAAACAGGGGTTATCTCCCATCATGAAAATGATGTATGTAATTCAGCAATGTCAGCTCAGCACTAGTGATGTCTACTGATGAAAGTAATATCTGATCTCAGCTCTAACTCAAATGCCTCCTGTCCTTCCACAGAATGTTTCAAGGTTGTCGGATTTCCTCTCACACCTTTTTCCTCATCCACATGGATTCAGACTGAGGATCAAGGACAAAACTTTCTGCATCCAGAATCAAAAGGCCCTCCTCCTAGCATCACTGTGCATAGGATTAAACATGCATCTGTGGATTTATAAAGATCTACAGTTATCATTATCACTTACTCATACCCATTCAGAAAGAAAAGGGCTCAGTAAAACCATAAGGCTTGGCAGTTGTCAAGACCAGTGCTGGCCAGGATGGATGGGGTCCTGGGCAACTTGATTTAGTGGCTGGCAACCCTGTCCATGATGGGGGGAGAGGGTAGAGTTCAATGGTCTTTAAGTCAATGATCTTCCAAGACCCTTTCAACCTTAGCCACATTATGATTTTATGAATAGTTTAAATTCAGCATTTGCTGAAGAGTCCCTGATTTATTTTGAAGTCAGGAGTTAAGCTCACCATCCCAGACCTAAAACACCCTATGTTAATGGAAGACACCTCCTACCCTCCTCCATGAAAATCAGTCTAAAGAGTACCCAGAAGACCAAGATGAAAAGCACTTCTACTGCTGAAGGCCTATAGTACATCTGCTTGGAAGCTTCAAATGAAAAAAGTTCATGCAAGCACAAATATGTATTTAATGTGTACTTCTGCAGCGTTAGCACTGACAGCAAGATCAATTGACACATATATACAGAGAAGCTTCGTATCTGGATTTGTCTTTCGTGTCATTAAAAAGGTAAGCGAGATTTACTGAGCACATTTGGCTTGTCCAGATTGGAACCTTTAGTTCTGTGCTTGACATAGCTACTGATGACCCTGGCCAAGTCACGCTTTTAGGCCCTTCTCACCACCACATACGTTAAGCTAGCATGTTTTCAGACAGCCTGCATTTCAATATGCTTATACACAACCTCTCAACAGGATTAAGCCATGAGCATCAGTTTGACTAAGACGCCAGCACTGCTTTTATTCAAAGTTTCATTTCTAGTTTAAGGCGGCTGCAAAACTGTTGAGACCACAAAACTGCAGAAGTATGCAAATTCCCTTGAGAAACACCTGAAATTTTATGAGCTTGAATAATAGGAGTAAGAAATCCCCAAACTACACTCAGTTGTAAAATGATGTTTCTCCTTCATTTGTACATATATTCTTGTACATTTTCTCTTCTAACCATTTAAACTGTTTGGCAAACTAACAAGTCATTTTTATTATCCCTCTGTAATATTCCATAATTATTCTATAAAGGTAAAAAGATCCATTATTACATGCAATTTATTTCAGTGCAAAGGAGGGTTTGGGTAAATTAAGTATTTTCAACTATTCGGATGCCTTTTATTTGCTTAATATCTCATTTACAAAGCATTCATACCTATAATAACTCAGCCCAATTGAACAAGAGGTACTCGGGTAGCTTATTACAGATCTCTTATGTCAAAGTCCCTCCATCTTTTACATATTTCACAAAACTCTGAGGTAGGAAAGTTTTATTATGCCAATTTTAAAAGGTTAGAATTTGAGGAAAATATACTAAATTGCAAATCACCACTTTGGTTGCCCTGATCTGCTGCCCTGAAAAAGACAGAAGATGATCTCCCTCTCTTCTGCGCCAGTACATTTGGCAAGCACACCCAGGGTCCAACACATCATTTACAAAGCCAGGGCCCTCAGCTGGTATCAAGAGGAAGACTAATATTCACACGTATACTTCTTCCCCGTGCCGGTGTTTTCTCATTTTGACTGACTGGAGGTTGAATACCTGAACACAAAACTCTTCCATTACACTTGAATGCTGGCAACACTTGAGATAAGAGTAGTAACTACACAGTAGGGATACTAGAAAAGCTTGAAGCACAGATTCTGGTAAAGCCCATCACCTAGCATTAAACTGTCAAGAGTACAATAACTAGTAGCTGTACTAACTGCCTACAGCTTGCACTATGGCATTTCAAACACTCACTGTTTATTAACTACTACTTGCAATGCAGGGCAACAGCTGGAAGACTGGCCTGAAGCAACTGACTCAGTGGCACCAGATTTCTGAGAAATCAACCTAGATCCTCCAATTCTAAGACCACAGGTCTCCATCTGTTGTGGTTTAACTGGCAAGGAGCTCAACAGCCCTTTGCTTACTACCTCCCTTCCAATGAGATTTGAAAGAGAAACAGAAATAAAATAGAACTTGTAGGTTGAGGAAAAAAATCTATTTATTAAGAAAAGGAAGAGAAACAACAGCAATGATTTCACGTGTACACACAAGTAATGCACAATGCAATTGCTCACCACTTGTCAATCAATAGCCAGCCAGTCCCAGCAGTGGCAACACCTTCATCCAACTCCCCCCAGTTTTATAGTTATTTTTCCTCATATTATGTCATAAGCTATGGAATTTCCTTTTGGTCAGTTTAGGGCAGCTGTCCTGGCTCTGCCCCTCCCAGCTTCTTGTGTCCCCCAGCCCCTCACTGGCAGGACAGCACAAGAAGCTGAGAAATGAAACATCCTTGGCTGTGTGCAGCACTGCTCAGCACCACCTAAAGCATGACTGTGAAATTAACATTATTTTTCTCTTATTACCAAAACATAGAATCATACCACACACCATGAAGAAATTCAACTCTGTCCCAGCTGAAACCAGGACACCAGTGTAAGAAAGCTTGACCTGCAGGGACTTCTCATGGTTTGCAAGGTTACTTAAATCCTTGAAATATTCTAAGAACACCAAGGCAAGCTGCCTTCACACCATAAGCCAGGACATGGGACTTCATGCACAGACAGTAGGAAAAGACTGCTGTGAGAACTAGCTGTTCTAAACTACTCCCTGAAAGCACCTGACAAGCAGAAGGGGCCAAAACTATGGCCTTCTTCTAGGTGTCCTTCCCATGCAAGTAATTAGTGCACAGAGAAAGTAATGCTAGAGTCTATAGCCAACAGTTGGAATGAGCAGCCTGGTTGGTCCATCGCTTTCACCGCCTTAACATTCAAATCCATTTTGCTTAGCTGACAGAAATCAATGCTGATTCAGAACAAACTGATTCAAGCAGTAAGTCTGATTTGCACTCATTCTGTGAAAGGGATAAGATGGTAGTGATAAAAATAAGCACAGCAGAAAACTCAGATCAGTAGTCAAGTGATTTATCTATTTTATCACTTCATAACACGTGGAACAAAGCCTCCAAGTGTTATTAAATGGTCATACAAGTCAGAAAAATCTTCAAATGCCACTCATCTTTTCCTTCTCAGTATTTTAGGAACCAGTGGACATGCAGATCATTACCTCATTACTGCTTCTCCTTCCTTGTTGAGCAAGAGGAACAAGGAGTTTCCACATCTGTCTCCACTAGTGCAAGACTGTTCTTTTCTAAAGTCAAGTGTCAGCATGGGGCCATGACTGCTTCCCTGGGGAGCCTGTTGCATGCCCTGGTAAAGCTCCTTGCCTTAACACCCAGCCTGACCGCCCCTTTCACGGCTCCACACCATTCCCTCGGGTCCTATTACTGGTCACCAGATAGAGGAGACATCACACACACTTGACCAGTTTGAGATCTACTCTGCTGCCCAAAATACACAGTTAAAAATGAAGTTAGAATATGCTAAATCTAGCTCATTTTAACAGCAGTACAGAGGAAACAAGCAAGTCTTACTAGCTCAGATGGTTGTGTAGAACACTCCCCTTGTTGAAGAGCTTATTTGCAAGTCTAGGAACAAGGAAACAGAACTTCTAACTTCTGAATTACAGTACTTAATGTTCAAATTTTACATAGTTTTTTGTATAACCTGTGTGCAAAGTGGCAAATGCATGTTGCAAGGGTTTTAAGACTTGCTTTCCCCAAGATGAAGCACAGAAATAATTTGGGCCACAAGAAAAAAAGCTTGATACTGTTACATAATCAGATTTAAGACCAGATTCAAAGAATCTTCTACCAATTTAGCATGCAATCCCTTATTCTTCAGTTATTTGTTAATTCCATTTACATACCACCTAATCAATATGCCCTTCCCACCCCATCTAGTAACAGCAGAACCACAACAGCTCAGTCATTATTAATCTCACACACAACACAGAGGTCCTTGAGGGATCACACAGATATTCTAGGAGCAGGGGCTGATTCCAGATACAGTACCTGACTAAACATTTACATTTCTCCTTGAAATCTCATCTAAGCAGTTACCAGATAATTCTTCTGGATAGAGATGACAAAGGGTTTATTTTTATGTATAGCAAAGTTACCCTGTGCTGAAAGTAGTATCCATTGCTTTCCAGCAACAGGGGAAAAGCTTATTTCAATCATCTAAGATGAATTAACATATGCATGCCCAAGTACCGTGCTTCTACAAATCACAAGATTAATTAGAGATGATGGAGCCAGGTGATGGAATGCCAATAGAAGCTGCCACATCTCTACCAGTTGAGGCAGGTCAACTTCTACATTTTAAAATCTTCCAGTGAAGATTTTAGCAAATGAAGAAGGCAGAACACACACTAGAGCATTAACATTTGGAAAACAGTTTCCTAAAGAAACAAGAAATTGTTGACTACCCATAAGCAGATATTACCATATTCTGTCAGGTTGCTTTTAAAAACGTAGCAGTTGCTAAACAGCAACAGAGGACCCAAATGCCAGCATATGTCTACTTGCCTAACAACAGCATTGCAACAAACAAGAAAATTGTCAAAATTTATTGAGATTACATTCATTCTACATTCTACATACATCCTATCTATCAGCAAGGGCCTCAGGAAGATGCAATTCCTACACAGACAAGGCAGAGGACCTCAGGACTACCAATTGTTCCTCCACTCCAGATGTCCCGAGCTTGACACAGCACAACCTACACGCAATGATTTTAAATTAGTCCTGGAAACAAAGGCAGCTGCTGAATAGAAATAAAATAACACCCACTTGACAGAGCAAAAAACTCAAAGCCTTGGAAATGAGCCACCAGCACTTAAAAGTGGTCTGCTTCAGAACGAGCTCTCCCTGACAGTGGGATCTAGACATCTTTAAACAGATGAAGGAAAGACGAGCTCCAATCCAAGTCAGCAGGGCTTTCAGGTATACTGGCTAAGAGTCCAGCATGACAAATTTACCCAAATGCTGATTTTCAAGCACAATAAAAGCAAGTTCATATTTTACAAGCATAGGTACAGTTTCTGTAAGGACAAAACTCACATCTCGATTATTTTTTTTTTTTGAAACAAAGAGTTTAGAGAAAAGTATTTCTGCACTCAGAGATGTTGGTTAATTACTGAGTCAACTTTTCAGTAGGTACAAAGTTAAGCATCTCCAAACAAATTAGCTGCAGATGCTGTTCATAGAGCAAAACTTACACCAAACAATAAATGAACACCTCTAAACCATAATAGAGTCCCTTTCACCCTACAACTTACAAGAGCAAACTTTCAATAAAGAGAAGCAGCGAATGACAGTTTCCACAACCTGACTCACTGTTGATCCCTGCTAGTAGACAATGGCTCCGGTACTGGTCCAGACAAAGACAAGGATGGATTGACTTCAACAAACCTAAGCTACTCAATACATGCCAGCAGGAAAAGTCTTAGCAGACTTGGCAGAATTGTGGCTGGCTATAAACATCTTGTCAGTACACACACAACTACTGTGTAGTTACCACAGGTAAAACAGAACGCTGGGGAATAAATTCAGTAGATCACCAACTGCCATTAACAGTATTTCCAAATAGGCAGGGCTTATATAGATAAAATCATAACTGCTCACCCTTTTGCCTGTACCTCTTTTACTGAGGGATACTGAGTTGTGATGAGGATACTCCCAACTAGACACACGTTACTAAGTATGATGTAAACTTGACCTCTCTATCAATACTCAAGCAGAACTGTACTAGCAGTCGTCTTTCTCATCTGAAAGAGTCTATTATCAAATGAGAATCCAGTTCCATTAACCTATTAGCCTTACACAGAAGGCCTCAGTATGGGCTTTGTTGAGCCTAAAGAGACAATTAATACTTCCATTGTCCTGGGATAGCAGTGGCAAATGTGCTACCTTAACCAACAACACCAGCCCCTCTCTGCAAAAGACTGCCTGGGGGGGATGCAAATCCATTCCCACCCCCTGTGGTGGAATCTAGAGCTTTATTTACAAGTTCCTTTCTCCTATCCTCATTATAGAAAAGATAATACTGCAGAAACTCACTGCAGCATCGTAATGGGACTGCCTTGACCAATGCAGATTCCAGATGTATTCAGCCATACCCTATCTAATACATAAGAAGCTGATGTCATTTCAAGATCACATTTCTGCCACCATCAGCAAGTGACCTACAGCCACAGTCCCACAGAACTGACTTAACTGATTATAGGTGCAATCTTTAAATAGGGAGTAATTCACATTAATGGCTGGCTGCAGCCTTTGACAGCATTTTTTGTTTTAAACACAATGTCTTTTTAGAACTGTGCAGAGAAAGACAAAAATAGCTCTGCATCAAAGATGTTGGATCCTTATTTGCCTTTGAGGACAAACGAACGTGCTGGTAAGCATGCAAGCAAATATTTTTTTTTATAGAAAGATGTTTCACCAATTCTGCAGATGAACATCTGTCATATCAATATTGCAAAGCACACATGCTCCTTTGCCAGAACATACAGCACTACACATGTCAAATGAAGGTGTTTCTCTGCAATAACACCTATATAAAACAATTTGTGCCACTGCCCAGATTGGCCCATTTGCTAAGACTTCAAAAGAACTTCAAGACACACGTTCAGTGTTCTGTATCCAGTAAACTACCACTTTATGCGACAAGATGACATGATGCAAAGTCCTCTCATGAAATGAGGAAAATAATAATTTTGGCCAACTATTTGGCAGAATTTGGTGAACATAGCAAGCAGGTGACTCAGTCACTCCTCCAGCCACTGTTTTAGGGAAGATGGATTAGACTTGCAATCTGACTCAAACTCCTGAAAATTAAACAGTACTAGAGAACCTGACCAGAAAACAGACCTTTCCAAGCCCGAGCAGGTGAGAACAGATTCAGTCAGTCAGCTTTCCTGGTCTAGTCAAGGTTGTTGCACACATTTGATACTCCCACCAGTAATTTCAGCAGGTGTATAATCACAAGCATCTTTTTGTAGCCTTTAGTCCTGTGCTTATACAAATACTATCAGTCACATCAACTTCAACCAGCAAGTCCCATATCGCATACAGACTTAAATCTAATGACTTTCCCAACACTCTTCATCTTTTCTCCTTCTTCACATCATTCATACCCAGATGGCAAGGGACAGCAGAAGTGAGTTAAGTTTGATGTAAAATTTCTGATTTGCCAAGTTTTTAACTCTATATATTTCCATATATAAAACTAATCTTTTATCTGTATTGAGGCAGAGGAGAGCTCTCTAGACTATGGTGCCTGGCTTAAGACCAGCATGGTTATTAGTATCTATAGAATATGATCAGAAGTCTTGCTAGTCCCAACCTTGAACCATTTAATGGAGTTCCCATCCCAGGGAGAGTGGCAAATGCAGAGCAAGGAGAAAGCTATGCTTTCATTCCTTCTCAATTCATTTAAAAGCTCTAGTAACCAAAGTTTCTATGAAGTGACTTCATGTTTTCACAGAAAATAATTAGTTTCAGGCCATGACAGAGCCCAGAACAGTATAGCTTAAGGTATTGCACTGGATCTAAAGGTGGGGGGGGGGGGGAGCTTATATATTTTTATCTAAACCATAGGAACAACCATGAGGTCATTTAGCTATTAGAAAGAAATAAAGAGCAAGAAAATGATGCTAGCGGACTCTTACCATCCTTAATATAAGGCTTCATCCTGAAACTAATAAGCTAGTCAAGAGCAAAAAACTCCCAATGTATGATGTTAATATGACTTGGGGAAACAGATGCAAGTGCCTACTACTAGAAAGATATCAGTGCTAACTTAACCTATGGATTCTCCAGAGGTAGCGCACTGTGCCAGGAATGGAAAGACATGATCTGCATGGACACAAATTAGTAAAGAATTAAACAGACTACTAGGCCAGTAACACTGGAAAAAGGATGAACTAATGAATAAATATCCACAGTGATGAAGCTGAGTCACTACTATTTTCAAATAAGTCTCAAAGTCCTTACATTCCTGCATCCAGATATCTATTTCAGCAGGTGTTTACAATCAATACCAGTACACAGCTGACACCTGAACCCATTGCAGACCAGATTCTGTCTTCATTAGACAGCTTGAGACAGAAACCTACAGGTTTAGGTGCACAGCTGGGTAAATACTTAGAGTGATTAGACTGCACATATTAGGTAGGTCAGCACAGCAGAACTCCATCTGAATATCACTCAAAGGCAGTAATTTTCCTGAAAGCCATGCATAACTGCTGCCAGTGGCTTCCTGTCCCCGTGAAGGGGCTTCAGATGAGCATCTAACATCTTTGAATTAACTCTGCTTAGTGAATTTGCACAGAACATACCATTACGCAGGCAGTTATTTCTTCTACATTACCTCCAAGGTTCAAGGGTGGGTCGAGGCGTCCTCCAGGAGCCTGGTGTGAGGCTCAGGATGGCCGCAACAAACTGATGGCATTGCAGCCCAGCACTGGATGCAGGCCCTGCAGTAGGTGTGCCCACAGGGGATAACACTGGCAGAGACAGACGGGGCCCATCTCCTCCTCAGGGCCCTCTGCCATCTGCCTGCACCCCCTGGCTCACATCTACAGCCTTCCCAGCACAGAGGTGCTCAGCTGGCTCACTGGAGGCTGCCCCTCACAGAGAGGAACTTTACAGCCACTCCCTCTGTTGTGAGGTCACAGTGTGACAGCGACCCTCCAGTAAAATCACAGAGCACCCACATACAGGCCCGGCTTTGCTTCCTAGTAGTTGTCACCTCCAGGGTTGGGACATCCATAACACCCCCAGACAGCCTATTCCGGTGTCTCGCCATCTTCTGAGTAAAAAGTTTGGGCCTAACATCTAACTTAAGATCTCTTACTGTTTAGTTTAAATCCCCCTTATCCTATTACTAGCTACCAAAGCAAAAAGACATGTCCCTCTAGCTGATAAGCTCCTTTCAGATACTGGAAGGCCATAACGAGGCCTCCACACAGCCTTCTCCACACTGAGAAACTCACCTCCGTCCATCTCCCTTCAGTGATCCCACAGAGATCTCTCCCCAGACCTAGGCACAGTATTGCAGGCAGGGCATCACAGGAACAAAGCAGAGGTGGAACAGTGACCTCCCTTTCTGCTGGCCACCTGCCCTCTGATACAACCCAGAGCACACCTTGCCTTCCAGACTGCAAGTGTACATTGGCAACATCAAGCCCTTCATGCCCCAGGACCCCTCATCCCTTCTCACCAGTGCTATTCTCTAGGAGTTCTTCTCCTACTCTGTATACATTTAGGAACGCTGTAATTCAAGTATAAAACCTTGCACTCAGTCATGATAAACCTCATTAGGTTCACACAGGCCTGCATTTTGTTCACAAAGAAAGAAAATTGCTTGTGGCAGGTTCTTAGCAACACCAGATAAAGAAGTTGCAGATAAGCTAAGAGGTATGTACAGGAAGAAAAGTTAAACTCACCCAGCTACCGAAAGAGATCTCCAACAACACACCTTCTCAGAAAGCAGTCCAGACCCGAGAAACATTCACTTCCTGTAGCTGGCCCTTACATGAGCCCAGGGTGCTCTGCTCTGAGTCCTGCCCTTCTGGTCTCCTCGGGAGCACAGCTGCACACAATTTGACTGTGCTCCCTGGGCAGTCACACCCCTTCACCAGGTGCTCAGTTACCAGCTTCAAGCCCTGACCTGATAGTTCCCCCACAGCCCACATTTCAAGTTTGCAAGGTTTTCTTTAGAACCTGTTGCATAAACTGCACCACTGCATGGTTAAAAACCAGCAAATCGATCTGTAAGCTTTTGCACCATTGTTCCCCTTGAATGCTAAAGCTACTGTAGGGAATTATTGCAATCAGTCAATAATAACAAAAAAAGGCAACAGGCCTTTCAGATCTTGCTTGCAGTTGCACTAATTATACTTATCCTAGTCCCTGTCAGTCACTTTTCCTACAGGGCCTATACTTGCTTCTAGCAAGCAGCCCAAGTATTAAGTTCAATACACAAACCTAAAGTCCTATCTAAATCCCCTAAATGGCTGGGGAGGCTTCTTTATTAAAGCCAACTTTCAACACAGACAATTGCAGGAAACATGTCACAGCATAATATAATACCTCAGCCTTCTCGTTGTCTGTTGTTACCAGCCTGCCTGCATGGCTTGCTGTAGCAGAAATGCTCAGTCATGGCCTGAAGCAGTGATTGAGCACCTGGTGGGAAGGCAGGGACCACTCAGAGAAGCTCAGATGCATGCAGTGTACTGAGTGACCAGAGGGGTGGAACCAGGATTCATCCCTTCCCAGACCTCATTGAAGGGCTGACAGTGGAGGTAAAAGCATTTTGCTGGAGTTCTCTGTGTGTGTGTGAGGCTTTCTGAATATAAGCAGAGTTTTTCCACTATTTTTATGTCCACAGCTGTTGTATTTGAGCAAGTCCTTACTTGTTGCAGACTATGGCTTTGCTACTGTGTTGTCATTGCTGTATGTTCTATTGCTTTACGCTTGCTAAGAAGAGTTGCACTCTCAGCCTTGCTTCTTCTAGTTTACATGCCCCTAGAAGCCTTTCTTGTTTTTCTTTGCCCTTTTAGCTAGTTTTAGCTGGGCCTTAGCCTTCTTGACCCTATCCCTGTACAGCCCAGGGGCACTGCTGTACTCCTCCCAGGGTATTTCTTGTTGTTTCTACAGCCTGTGTGTTTTCTTCTTCTGTGGTTTGACTACCAGGTCCTGGTTCAGCCACATAAGCCTCTTGCCTTCCTTTTTTGACTTCTTACTCTTGGGGGATTCTTATGCCCTACGGAAAGCTTACTTAATGATCTTATAGCTCTAGTCCTTGAGGACAGATTCCTAGAGCATTTTGTTGAGTGACTCCCTGAAGAGCTGGAAGCAGGCTTTACTAAAGTTAAGCTTTCTGATTTTGCTTTTTGTCTGATATTCTCAAAGAGTGTGAACTCCATTGCATGGTCACTGGAGCCCAGGTAGCTTCCAGTTTTGATGCTGCCAATAGGCTCACCAGTGTTGGTAAGCAACATATTCAGCACTGCATTCCCCAGTGAGGTTATATATTACCTGGTTCAGAAAGCTATCCTCTCTACACCTTAGGAGCCTCTTGCATTGCCTACAGCTTACCATGCTCCTTTTCCAGTAGATGTCGGAGGGGTAGGAGGCCCCCAACAAAATGAAACCTGCAATCTTAATGCCTCCTGTAGCTGGAGGAAGAAGGCTCCATCAACTGGCTCCACAGTATCCACTATAGGCTGCCTGATCAAAAGTGTTTTTATATGTTATTTCTAGCTTAATTCACTTAATGTATTACCAAAAAAATCTGTATTCTCATTATAACAGTAGGATCTTTTTAACTGCATTCATACAATACTAATGCTAACATAGAGCAAGTTGAGAACTATACCTTCTCCTTGCTTGAGTTTGCCCCTATGTGCCTATCTTGTTTCAGGCAATGCTTTCTACTTCTCTTTGCATACAATGTCAAGAAACTTGTTCTAATGTGTGGTACAGAATTTTATTTTTTTTTTTAAACCAAAAGTCATCAGAATATTTCTTTTACCTTAGTCAGTAACCCTGATACTTACAAATATAACTTTCTGTGTAAATAACTCTTCAAGGCTGACTGAAACATACTGGGCACTGCAGAAAATTGCCCAAAAGGTCAACTGGTGCAGGTTCCCCTTCCAGGCCGTCAGATTAGTGCAAATAGTTTTTGACATCTAATATATTCATTGATTTGTGCCTTAGAACAGAGGGTTACTGCTCATCTATATAGAAGGCATATCACATGAACATTCAAAACCAGGAACGCTGTAGGATTACATAGATTCATTGATATAGATGTACAGTAAACCAAGGTAAGCCTGCAAAATGAATATGTTGAATTTTGGGGTAGGTTATGAAGAGCTGTACCAACAATACATGTCTAGCCCCAAATTTTGGGGATGACCTTACAGGCCAGGCAGACGAGTCAGCAGCTGTTAGAGATTTGTTACCTAATGCCATGAAACACTCTTTCCAAATTACAGCAGCATCCACTAGTACCAGGATAATTCCATAAAATTTCCACTTAATGCATGTTAATTGGATTATTACTTTAAAGACATGCTCACTGCCCTCACATTAACAACAGTTCTCTCTAATTGTTATTAGAGTAACTCCCATACAAATTAATGATTAGGCCATTAAGACTCTGCAGTTGAATTGCCATTAATTCTTACATTTGAGTTAGATACTGAAAGAGCTTTATGAAAGGAAATTCCCTGAAGTATTACTGAATTTCTCCATTCGCATACATACATCAAATGTCTGTTAAGCTTTTTTAAACTGCTGAGTTTTTCATCTGCTTCTTTTATCAAATGTTACATTGAAATTATTCATTGTCATCTAGAAAGCTATATATAAACTCTTTTTTTTAATTTCACCTATTGGTAGGCAGTGATCTTTTTCACCATTGCTGATATAACATCATGTAACAGACACTGCATACAGGCTTAACATCAGACTAGGTCAACATTTTGGAGGCACTCCTGCTCCATCTAATAGTATTAAAAGCATTCTGTAGCTTTTGTGGCACTGGGGCATTCTAGGTGCCTAGAATCTCAAAGTCAACACTGTTTCTCAAAGGGAATTAACTTCGTCACAACTCAAATGTGAATTAATATCTTAAAATGCAATATGAATTAAGGATTGAATTCCTAAATTACATGAATGTGCTGTTATTATAAGGTAGAAAGTCTTTACTAGGCTTTAAACGTACTTATCAGGCAACCATTTACACATTCCATAGTAACACACTCATCCAAAAACAAGAACAGCTTACATGTGTGTGTTTGGCCCCAAGCTCCTCATAGCTCCTTCAGACTGAGCTTTCTAATTTATTTTCCCTATTATTGAAAATGTAATGCTGAGAAAACTGAGAAACTGGAGACCTTTCTCTTCATCCCTTTATTCTGTTTTTTTTTCTAATGTTTTAAATCATCTGTGTGTGGTGAATAACATTGCTAACATTACTTTACCGAGCACACTATTGTTTTCAAGTTTTGACATTACAAAAATTAGAACTTGCTAGAAATATGCAGCTGTGCTGCTGAAACCAATATCCATTAATTTTACAGGCAGAATACCCATGAACTAGAACATATAAAAGATGCATAGCACTGAATATGATTACTACATGCTTTGGTACAGAAGCAATAAAGACATCTTTGGCATTAATCTAAGTCATCCTACTGCTCACAGTAGTAGAGATGCATCATTTGATATTGGGACCTTCAACACAGATATTGAAATTACCCAGCTGATCTAATCAGAAACATTCAGCAACTCCTTCACAAATGAAGAGTGGTAGCAATCAGCACTTTCTGCTGCTTTTTGAGAAGAACTTTTACACATGGATTGCCTAGCAATGTGATTTCAGATTAGCACTACTCACAGGCATGTGTAACCATAACTAAGTGGGTGAATCAGTAAACAGCGTGTATGGCTTACCAGATGAAGAATGCTCAGCAGCCTGCAGGACCAAGCATTAAACATGTAGGCTACCTACAGCAACCAGACAGATGTGCCTTGTAATCTGTAACTACACACAAGTAAAGCAGCACAGCCACAAAGCATAAAAAGGAAAAATAACTGCTTCTATTTGGATGACACCAGAATATATTCATCTGTGGTTAGATAGTTTACTCACATGTTTAACAAAATGACCTCAGAAAACTATGTAATCCCGACAGAGTCAACAAGTTCAGTGCCAAGGGAATGTGTTCCTGTCACTGGTTTGATTGTAATTACTATTTTAATGTTTCACTTCTTCCCTTTGACTCCCTTCCTGGAGGACACCAGCTGAAACACACTGTGGGTTCCATATTCTTTTAGCCAGGTAGCTACAGCATTGTCACTAACTGTTCTTCACAACCTAAGAGAAACTTAGTTCTGTTGCTAGAGAAAAAAATCTTGCTTCTGCTGGATGCATCTCAGGAGTCTGGATGGATGCAATGGGTCATGATTTGGTGGCTGTACATGATTTTTTTTTATAAGTGTTCTTACACAGAAATTATGTTAAACCTCTTGGAGAAAAACAAAATGCTCTTGGTTAAGAAAAGCGATCATAGAGTCATTTGATTTGGAAGGGACTTTTAAAGCACCATCTAGTCCAACTTCCCTGGAATGAAAAGGGACACCTACAGCTTGATAAGAGTGCTCACAGCCTAGTCCAGCCTGGCCTTGAATTCTTCAAGGATGGGCTTCCACCATGTCTCTGGACAACCTGTGCCAGTGCCTCATCACCCTCAATGTAAAAAGCTGTAAGCTATTTCTCCTTGTCCTGTCCCCACAGATGTTGCTTGAAAGTCTGTCCCCTTTCTTCCTATTAGCCCCTCTTAAGATACTGAAAGGCTGCTCTCAGGTCTCCCCAAAGCCTTCTCTTCTTTGTGCTGAGCAGCCCCAGCTCTCTCAGCACGTCCTTTTAGGAGAGTTGTTCCATCCCTCAGATCCTTTTTGTAGCCCTCCTCTGGACTTCAACAGGTCCATGTCTAACTCCGCTACTCCCTTAACATCTATGGCACAGCCTTAAGAACAATTTCCTGTGCAATCAGTAACTAGCTGGCAATACAGCTTCAGATAATTGTGGAAGGTCACATCATTTTCCTTACTTGACTGCATTGTCCTTCCTAAACGTGGTTTGTCTTTCTGAAATTAATTCACTTTGGCTTTATAATAATGATAATCACTGAAGTGTGAGTCCATTGCCAGAGATGAAGTTGTAGTTGGAACATTTGTGCATAGAAACATAATGATCCTTATCTGATGTCATAGGGATTCCTTATCCTTCACAGGATGGTGCATGATGGGGAGACCTTGTTATGAGCAAACTTTTAAGTTGAGCAAATTGCCATTTTCAAATTGATCTTATTTAAAGGAATCATTCTTATGTGCTAAAGAGAACAATTTTTTGAAGCAAAGGCACAGTACACGTCTAAATAGATTAATTGATTAATTGATACTAGAAATCAGTGTGCTAGAACCTTGTTCAACAGAGCTCCTTACACAATAGCACATAAGGCAGTGGAGCATCCATGTGCTCATATGATTAGATGTGTGTGCTGAGTGGCAGGGACTGGGCTGTATGCTCGGGGTCTTTCAGGTTGAATGTCACTGTAGAAGAGGTAAAGGAGACCCTCTGATGCCACTGTGCATCCCTGTGTGAGGAAACGAGATGTAATGGTCCTGTGTATCAAATACATCTTCAGACTAGCTGCTGTTGTGGTACTGAGTTAACTGTTCTAACTGTACTGTTCGGTTAATGTCAGCTGTCTCACTCAGATCTGCCTTACAATAGTGCTTTTCTGCTCATCACCCACAATAAATGAATGTCCTAAGAATTACCTGACCCTTTTTGTGTCTTGCATCTATACACATATCCTAACATTAAAGCCTTCCTTACATGAGGAATTGAAGAGGTTTTCTGGAAAATACTGACTTCTTACTGACAGCAGCTTAGTTCTGCAGCCAGCAGTTGGGCATTGCATAGCTGTGTCTGCCTCTAAAGCCGGCCTTGTTGGTGGATCTGGTCTCTGCTATTTTGTGACTGATGTGTATCTGCCCTGTGCAGCCAGTGGGGAAACACAGATCCCTGCTTGGAAGAAAAGGGTGGGAAGCAGGGAAAGGCTCAGAGCAAACCTGCTATGTAGAACTTTTTGGTTTTTCACTCATTTTAAAGGAAACACAGGAAGAATCTTTCTTTTTGTTGATCTTCTAATTGGTTCTTCTCAGTGGGAGTCTAGCATGTATCTTTTCAATAAAGGCTTTTCTTTCATACAGATCTTACCCGTATAAATTAATTTCCTTATCTATTACCCACCTGTAACAAACTAATCTAAAGCTTCTGCAATTAAAGACTAGTTAGACCCTTGTACTACACCTTGCATGACTCAGCTGAAGTTCTGCAGTAACGTTTTTGCCTGGAGTGATAAAGGATTTCATAATTTGATGGTATTTCTGTATCTACTGTCAGACTGCTGTGCTCTATTTGCACATAGAAGAATTATATTGAGAAAACTCTCAATGAGCATCAGGCTGTAAGGGAGCAAAATGTAATGTGTTATGTGTAAAATAATGAGTGTATTTTATTTTGATTCTGAAAATGTCAGTGTGGTGGGGAGTAAAGGAGAACTGAATAGGTCTCTGCATCACCCACAAGAAATGTGATTTAGCCCACCCCTGTGCCACTTCTCCCACAGCCACAACTTCTTATTTGCTGGTGAATGACTTCACAGATCTACCAGAGGGAAAAAAAAAAAACAACACCTACTTGAAGATTTGTAGATCCAGCTTGAAAATTCATTTCCATTGAAACAATGCAAATGGAACTTGAGTATTCCGGAATGACTTATTCTAAGTAATAATAGTAAAAATTTTAAGTGTCCAAAAACAAAAAGCTGAAGTTGGATTTGTTGAATCTTTAGCTGTGTTCACTTCATGTATCTTCAAATGTGGTGCTAACATGTAATTGTCTTAAACTCACACTGACATTATTAGGGATAGGAGCCTAACTGCATAACCTTGGTGGGACTTGAGCTTCTGAATCAGTGTTCTTCATATCACAAATCCATTGGTGTACAACCCAAGAGAGAATTCCATCTTTTTTTGTCGAAGCACTATGTAATGTAAAATACATTCGTTGGAGTTAACCTTCAATAGTAAGAATCCCCAGTGCTTGAAGAGGATGTACCTGGGACCTTGTTTAACCAAATGTCTGAAAGGCTGAGGAAAAACACTTCGGCCCTTTCTGCATCTGTGAGTATTGCAGAGGCATTTGCTATTATTAATTTACAAAACTGATTGGATTGCAGCCTGTTTAGTTTCATGGGCTTTCCCAGTTCTTGAAGCCTTTTTGATTTTCTGCATAGTGACATGAGAAGTGCCTTGGGCAGAATGCCCCTGTAGTGTGCCTTAATGATGAATTTCCATAAGGGATTCAAAGGAGAGGATTTAGGTACAGCATTCAAATCTGGGAAAACTCCCTGCGAAACTGCCAGTAGCTGTCAGTTATAAATATTCTGGTTTTTTGGTGGCAATAAGAAATCTGTCAGTGACAAAGCAAACAAATTCTGGTAGATTGGCTTCTGGTATTATGAAATTTGTATCTCTGTTTTAAGTGCACTAGGAAGTTTCTTGGAGCAGTTCCTTCTGAGAAGGAAGCTTTTTTAAAGGAAAAAAAGAGCTTGATGAACAAAACGTCAGCTGAAAAGAGTTCTAAATACCAAGAATGGGACATTGATATTTTTTTTAATCTTAACTATAAAAAATGGTTCGTAAAGTGTTCTATCCAGCCACAACAATGTTTATTCTAATCACTGTCTGAAGAAAATAAATGGGAGGCTACCAAAGAAAACTAATATGGAGAATAGATTCTTTCTTCAGGGAAGAAAAGGTTTTGATTATGATTAAAGGCGCTTTTACTGGCTGAGTTTTTAAGTAGGTGTAATTTCTAATTACTTCAATTATCTCATCAGGATTATGAAGCTAGAGCTATTTTAATCACACGTATAATTAAAAAAATTAATTTTCAAGATGCATTACAAAGCTTATAAGAAAGTTATAGATCTCTTGTAGTTATGGAGTCAAAGTTTAATGTCAGAAGAACAACTAGATAGAATAAGAAGTTGGGAACACGGGTTTATCAGTTGAAGAAACCTGTTTTTCAAGGAGTAAATGCCTGTACTCTATAGCCTTTAAGAATGGACCAATCCCATTCTGATTTCTATAATTTACTGCTTCAGAAAGTTGTGTGCCAGTTCCTTACACAAAGAAGTACCTCCTGGTTACATTCTCCAAAAATACATCTGCTTACCTTGCTGCACACAACTTACCTTGATGCACACTCATGCTGCAAAGCCTGCAGTGAGCAGGCACTGACAGATTCCAGCCTGCCACCTTGGGAGTTCAATTGTTCTTTATGCATCAGAGACCTTTTCCTTCTGATATTCTGAGAAGCGATGTCTGATACAGCTCTGCAGCATCCAGGTTGTTTAGCCACAGTCTTTAAGAAGCATTACACTGCGATTAAGTATAGAAGAACACTTACATGATTTCACAACCACCACCTCTAGCCAGCTGAAACCGAGCTTTGCTTATACAGTTCAGAAAGTGACAGTAAAAGGGAGGGAGGGGGGCATTCTGTTTCATTTACAGCCAAGCAGAAGCAGCTCTATTATAGAACAGTCTGAACTCCCCAGTCTGTAGTCTGCTAGAACAAATCTGATGTCGTTTTCACAGTACAGATTGCTTCTAAGAATTTTAATTTGAAGTATGAAGTCCATAACGTGAAGCTTAAAAAGTAGAATGTGTAGCTGTTTGTTGTATTTGGATTTACCCGGAGTGCTGCATTCAGCTTTGGAGCATCAGCAGAAGGACATGGAGATGTTGGAGCAGGTTTAGAGAAGGTTAAGAGGATGCTCAGAGGACTGGAGCATCCCTGCCATAGTGATGTTGAGAGTTAGTCTTTAGAATGGAGGTCTCAGGGGAGACCCTGTAGTGGCCTTTGGTATTTCAAGGAAGCCTGTATGAACGCTGGAGAAGGGCTCTGTTAGAGAGTGTAGTGATAGAACAAGGGGTAACGGCCTCAATCTAAAAGAAGGTAGATTCTGATTGAACGTAAGGAAGAAGTGATTTACTCAGAGGGCAGTGAGGCACTGGCAAAAGTTGCTCAGAGAAGATATGGATGCCCATCACTGAAAGTGATGGCCAAGTTGGATGGGGCTTTGGGTAATCTGGTCTATGGTAGGTGTCCATGCTCTTAGCAGAGGTGGAGATGGAACTAAGTGGTTGGTCTTTAAGGTCTCTTTCAACCCAAACGCTTCCGTCATTCCAACTCCTGCTTCTGCTGCTAGGTAAGCTGAGAAACAAAATAATCAGTTGCTACCATCAACAGGCGGGATGTAACTGAAACTGATACATTAATTCTGAAGTTTCTTTAAAAAAACAAAACAAAACAAAACAAAAAAAAACAACTCATGTTTACGTTGATCATTAAAGAATTCATTACAATTGATGACACTTCCATGAAAAGCAAACAATTGCATTGGCTAGACTAAGACTTTCATAGACTTTCATAGGAAAATAATACCATTAGAGTTAGAAGGGACTTTTAAAGGTCACCTAGTCCAACTCCCCAGCAACAAACAGGGACACCTACAGCTCACTCAAGTGCTCAGTGTCTGATCCAGTCTGACCTGAATATCTCCAAGGACGGGGCATCCACCACATCTTAGGGCAATCTGTGCCAGTGCTTCATCACCCTTACTGTAAAAACTTCCTACTTATATCCAAACTACACCCCCAGTCCTTGAGTTTGAAACATTTCGCCTTGTCCTGTCCCAACAGACCCTGATAAAGAGACTGTTCTCTTCTTACAGACCTGCTGTGACTTTCCAAGTGTCATTGAGGGGGGCTTGATGACTATGTCAGCCAATTCCCTCTGGACTCTGTGATGCATCTCACTGGGGCAAATAGACTTACAGATGTTCGTTTTCCTCAGATGTCACTCATCCACATCTTTGCTTACAGCAGGAGGGGCATTGCTCCCCCAGTTTCCACCAAACATTCATAGACCGCAAGAGTAATTACTGGGTTTTTGCTAATTTTAGGTAGATCTGCAGAGGAAGAAAAACATTAATCCCTCTTTTAATGGAATCCATTGAACGGCTTGTATTTGCCTGAGTCTTAATGAATTGATTTCAAGAAAAGTGATTCCCAGTGCATGACAATGTTATATTGATTCTGATGCTGGCATATAAAACTTGTAACGCTTCTCTGTATACATGGAAATCCACACTTCAAATGAAGATTCAACAATTTACACAGTAATCTCAAGTGAATTAAGCTGGTCTTAGAAAAAATTTAAATCTCAGCTGACTTCTTTCTCCGTGGCAGAATTCATGCTGTGCAGTACTCCAAAATGCCAATTAATATTTCCCTTTTAATTAGTTTATTCTTATCCATTAGAATTATGCCAAATGATTCTTAACCACCTGTCCTGAATGCCTGTGGCTTGCAAGGAACGAAAACTAAAATTACTGGGGACAGTGCTTTAAGGACTAATATGCTTCCCTATGATTTTATAAGCATGCTGGTCTATCTGTGGCTTCTTGAAACAGGTATAACTCACTCCTGATCATTGATTTCACAGCACAGAAGATGCTACTACAGAGTAGGATAACTTCATTTTACATTTTTAATAGAGGAGTTTTGTTGTTTTCTTGTTAGGGGACATTCTTTCAACTGCAGAGAAAGGCTTGCTTTAATAAATAATGATACAGAGGGCCAGCTGGAAGTGTGAGATTTGGCATTTTTTGGTGAGGAAAGAAGTAATGTTAACCTTTGGCTAAAACCAACACAGACAATAGTATATTCTGTTAAATATACTTCATAAGAAACCCCTCTTCCTCAGTTTAACAGGTAAGAAAGATGTGGAAATCAGTCTAAGGTCATACATTTCATACTGAGGTTAAACATCAAGATACAGAATCTTGCTGTCAGTATAGATTTCAGGAAGTTTTAATCTGGGAGATCATTTCATGTAATGTGACAGATAAGGAGAGGCTCAGGGGGCCTCTACTAGTTTGTGTATGCCAGTAAGAACTAAAAAATGCTTCTTTCTAAAGTTTGCAGAAGTAGAACCAGTTGATAAAGCAATAAGCACAGTCTCACATTCCTGAACTTGTGCTAGGGAGTGTGCATGCTATTAGCAGCAATACCAAAGGATTATTTATGATTTCTAAGTTACTGCCAAACAAATCAATTAACGGCCGATTTCTTTTTCCACTTTGTCACTCTATTATAACAGAAGTCCTCTAATTGTTTTTATAGACTGAAACTAAGTCAATAAATGTTTTTATTGACCTGTGGGGAGTTCAATATGCGGTTAACATTAAAGTGGATGGCTTCTGGGGAGCTCTGAGAAGTGACTGAGTTCTATAAAATGGATAGATAAATGTTGCAGGTTGTGAAGTGCTAGCAAAGGTTTAAAAAGATTTAGTCTGCTGTGTCTTGACTCTTCTTTCTTATCCCTCTATCATGCTTTTTTAGCCCAAAGGATAGGGATTTTCAATTCAGTATTTGTCATTAACTCTTATGGAGGAAGTGAGCTTGTCAAGTGTGACAGCTAATGGTAGTTTGGTCGTTAGGTTCTGAGGACACTAATCTCTGGGTCACTTTGGGAACCGATAGCTGCAGGGCAAACTCTCTCAAATCAGGCTTTTCTCTGGAGACAGCACTGATCTAGAATTGAAGCTCAGGGCAAACTACTGAAACAAGTATTCCACTGGACAGAAGTGAAAGTATTGCTGATTCCTTCCTACGGAGCACAGTACTTAGGAAAAGCACAAGAAACCGAACAAGAATTTCTAATGTCGTGGTAACAAATTTTCTGGCGTGAGCTGACTTCGATGAGTAATGAGTGGAGATGCACCTTGGAGAAATGGGCAGCAGATTTGGAAAATAAAATGGACAGCAGAATGTCTTTATGCTGCCTTTATCTTAGCTTGTGGCCTAGCCTGCACCAAGATGCATCATTAAGCTTGTGCCTCTGATAGGGTATACAAGAAATGCTGTAGTGTTATTGTTGGCTTAGAAACATGGAGTAATAGTAAATACAGCTTTACAGATCTTTATTTGAAGCTTCATCTAATGTAGCTTAAAGTAACAATTGCTTCATGTACCACAACTAGAGACTGTTATCTCAGCTGGATTCTGCAAAACTGAAAGGGAACAAGGCAAACATTCAAAATTAAAATCAGTACATCACGTGGCCACCGGATCTCAGTATGGCAAAAAATGCAGTTTTTCAAGATTTTCTCTTTTCAGTATGCCAAGATCTCAATGAAGCCCTTGTTTTTTAAGCTTTATTATGACTTTCTGCTATGTACCTACAAATTGCTGTCACAGGCAGTGGTGCTGTCCAACATTATTGGTGCTTCAAGCATTATATCTTAGAGCTCAAGTAACAATACAACCTGTTATGAAATAGTAACTTCAAGCTAATGTGCAATATTTTGAAGATTAGTTCTGAAAAAAAATCAATGTTTATTGTTGAAGTACAACTCATTTCATGCATGCTGTATATATTTCTCTATTTCTGACTAGCGAGGATGAATTCCAAAGAACAGCTCAAATTGATTTTATTACTGACAGCAACAGTGGGGAAATAACCTGTGCCAGGACTATTCTGCACAAGCAGTCATGGAAGATCCAGTTTTGCTTCCATTATAACTTTGGTGCTCCTGAAACTTCAAGTGGTACTTTCTGCTGGATGCTGCACTCAGAGTTTACTAAGCCACTGGAAAAATGCCTGAAGCATGGCTGTTATGCCTTTTTACCCCTCTTTTTTGGCCTCAGTATGTCTCTTCTGAAGATAGAAGTGAAATATTTTATCCCAATTAGCATGGAAGAGTTACTTCTAATTTGAAGGAAATACTGAAACGTGATTTCTAGCAGTCTGTAAAATGAGAGCCCGTTTCATCTCAGATGAGAGGGATTTCTCCTATTTTAACTGCTTTGGTGGAGGAGAGAAGAAAGGTCAAGGGCAACCAGTCCACGGCAGGGGGTTGGAACTGGGTGGTCATTAAGGTCCCTTCCAAAGCAACTATTCTGTAATTCTATGATTAAAAGTACTGCGTTGAACATTTAGATCTGGAATCCGTGAAGGACCAGTACAGCTTCCTCCTCTGCAAGACACTGTATGGAAAGTTAACTACTGTCACCAGCTTTTCACAACTGGTGCCTCGGCCCGTCTGCCATAATAGCTTTTACACTGGAGGCACTGCGTGACCTCAGTGGCTTGCTAGCTAGAGATGTGCCTGAAGCCTGTTTCCAGCAGGTGTCTGTGTGCAGAATGACTTCTTAGGGAACTAATGTTTTTTGGTTTCTGTTTAAAGCAGTTCTCGATGGTTCTTTAAGTCAACACTCACGTAAGGAAGATCATCATAGAATCATAGACCGGTTCACGAATCATACAATTCTAAGTTTTTCCAAGTTTCCACAGAATAAACTTAGTATATCCAAGAATTTCATCCACACATAGGTTCCTCTTAGCACTTTCAAAATATTTACTTGACTCTGAGTAGAGATTACTTGCTACATTTTGGGTAGCTGGGGTGGTGTCAAATGTTGAATATAATTCAGAACGGAGCTTAAAAACAATTGCCATGTAACAAGGTACTGTGATAAGATACGGTCAAACTGCTTGAAAATAAGAGTTTAATTTAACCTTTATAGGGTTCTTGCATGCTATTAAACGCAAACATACATTTCTAATCAATTTAAAGTGTGCTGTGGGATAAGTATTTACTGAGCAACTACTGAAGTGACTGTTTACATCAATTTTTAGTATTGAATATGAAATAACAATTGATAATCTAAATGCAAAAACTATCCTATTTAAAATTGGTGAATGAATGCTTTCCAAAAATGTGCATCAGAACTTTTCATACCCTGATGTTTTGAACCTAATCCCGTTCACTTCAGTTTGTTTAGAGAAGAGGAAGGACTATGGCTTATGGCTAATTTAATCAAATAGTGAGATTTCTTTCTTGCCTTACCTGCTGCAGATAAATTTATAGGAGGGATACGATGCTTAATTAACCCCATAATTCTTACATATGGATTAATTAGCATATAAATTAGGGTTTCTTCTGTATTGTGTGGAATAGGCTACAGCATCAAACATAATTTATTCTTCTGCACCTAAGATTTCTGCTTGATTGCTTTAATATGGAAGTATTAGGCCTGTTGTCTGCCTTGTGTACTCTCTACACAGCACTACACCTGACAAAAAGCATTTCGGAATGTTCAGAGAACAATGTCCTGATTGCTGTGTGACAGAAATGGAAGTTGTAGGTACAGACATCTAACAGAAGGAAACCATCAGAGATACATGTACCCTTAAGCTTCCGGTATTAACTTACTCTAGGCTTCTGATCACTCCTCTTTGTGATAGACTGGAGATGTCTAAAGTAAAAGGTTTAAATGAAAATCATAGAAAGTAGAACAGAATTGTACTGTGGTTTGCAGCTCCACAAAATGTCTTTTTCACCCTAACCCTTGAAATAACCCTATTTACCTTTGAAACAAAAGGTGAGATCACAGCCCCCCGAGACTCCTGTGCTCTTGTATACAGCTCAGTGAGAATATACACAGAAATAAATGCTTCCATTTCTTCTTCTTGGAGCAAATCAACTTGCAGTATATAGCAGTAAGTTGCTGAACGTCCAGACCCAAACTGAGTGACATCGTCTCTCTGAAGGCTGTCTGTACTGAGCTATGAGTCCACAGACTATGTAGGTCTCTCCAAAAGTAACGCCTCCTATTTATTTCCATGTGAACTACAACAGATACTTAAGGCACAATAACACTATTTACAGAGCATATTTGCAGCTGCAAAACACTATTTTTCTACATAGTCAGTGCTACTAGCTGCGCATTTTCACCAGTGCTGAACAGGAGCCTGTGTGACATGGTCGTGCAAATCTGCCCCAGCAGAGGTGACCACTGTGTCTGCTGAAATGCTCTTCCCATCCCTTGCTGTGCTACATTCACTGCTTGGTCTCCATAAGCATTCGGCAAGTGTTGATGAACACCAGTGGGTGCCGTTTTTCCCCACATAGAGAAAGTCAGTGACACACCTTTGCTTCTTGTGCTTTTCAAAAACAGGGTTTTTTTTTTGCCAGAAATAACTCGGCTCAAGGGAGAACTATGAGTGCTTTCTTGACAAGCTCTTCCTAATTTAAGAGCATTTTTTGGAAATGTGGGAGGTGTATGAGGTGCATGCTGAGAAATATCCATTGCAAAGACAATTCTGTCACTCTGCTGTCCTTTCTAAAATCAGTAGACCAATAGCAGGAATCTGCATTTTACATTCTTGTTAGAAATTTGTCCTGTAAGATATGAATACTGTAACTTATTCCAGTCTACTCCTAGCTTACACAAAGTTAAGAACTTTGAGCCTAAAGCTATCAGATCATGGAAACTCTGGTTATGTTTTGGTTATAGTAGAATTACGTAGTAAATTTTCCTTGGGACTCATGGCAGAAATCTGTGCTCTGCGTTTCCAACAGTGAGGAGGAGAAGCCGTGATCTGCATTAGTTGGATGGATGGCTTTCAGTTAGAGAGTTTCATGAGTAGAGGTCTGTGACTAGCTGAGTCCCCAGTCAGTTCTTACTAACTTACATTGGTGTGTGTATAGCTTTCGAATCACCACCTTTCAGATGAGATGATGAAATTTAGTTGATTTTGTTGCTGTCCTGCAAATGAATATTTTTCTTTTGTCTTGTTGATGCTATGATAACAAAAATAACTGAAGATACTGAAGAGCATTAAACAGTGATGATGTTGAGTTGAAATTTTTTATTGTATCTGAAGAATCAGCCTTTCCTAATGCATTATGCATTAACTTTAGGTGGCATCAGACCAATTAAGAAGCAATTTGATGAAAGTATTGTCTAGGAAACAGTGCACTCCCCCCTTAACTACTGGAATGAAATAAGTTAGCAGGCACATATTCAATACTGGTATTTCATCCACTTTTCTGTAACTGATCAAATCCAAGCTGTGAAGCATGGAAAAGCTGAAATTAAGGTATTGTGCAGGAAATCTGCACACAGTATGAAAATACATGTGTGTGTGTGTGCATAGTACTTCTGATGTAGTTACTATTCTGGAGGCTGACAGAATTGCTTATTACTGCTGACATATCTATTGTGAGTAATTGAAGGCAGGGTCTTGGCTAAAATGTAACTCTTTGAACTCAGTTTTTCATACCTGAACATCTGCTTGAGATGGATTTTTTTTGTTTGAGGCTGAATTTGGCAACCTTACTGTTCTGCTAATGTAGTGCAAAGGAAGGAGGAGGGATGCAGATGACAGGAGGACAGAAGAAGGTGAGCAGAGAGAAGGAGCTAATGGGGCAGTGTCTGAACCAGTCATTAAGTTATTCATTCAGATGTGGGGAAGCTAACCTGTGGAACCAAAACATGACAAATCCAGTTTGATTTCTGCAGCTTAATTTTTCTTTAGACTGTGTCTGTCTGCCCAAAGGAGCTACAAAGCTGCCTCAAATAGAGCCCCACAGCAGGGGTTGGAACTAGATGACCTTTAAGGTTTCATCCAACCCAACCATTCTGTGATTCAGTCGATGTTCATGCCAATGTCAGGGAAATCCCAGATGGAGAACAGCTGGCTGGATGATGCCTGAGTTTTACTACTTTCAGGGCTGCTGGAGAATTATTACCAGCTGTTGACTGGAAGCACTTGATTTTCAACCCATATTTGCAGCTTTGCCCTGAATATAGCTTAGTACTGGATGTGAGAATTAGGTTAAACTTCTGTCTTGGCATTTTTCTTATCATTGTGTGAATCACAGTACATCATTAAAGATTGAGGAAAAAGTGCGTGTGATTGCTAGTACAGAAGTTGCTATACCATTTCATTAGTGAGGTTAAATTGGTCTAGTACTAGTGAGTTGATGAGGCAGTACCACACAGATGTGTGATGGTTTAAGCCTGATGGATCGGCTAAAGAAACTAGCCTAAGTGAAGAACAGTGGCATATGTTTAATATCTTTATTGATGACCTGGATGAGGGCATTGAGTGCACCCTCAGTAAGTTTGCAGATGACATTGGGAGGAAGTGTCGATGTGCCTGGGGGTAGCAAGGCCCTACAGAGGGATCTGGACAAGTGATTGCTGGGCTGACGCCAGTGGGATGAATTTCCTTAAGGAAATTTAAGCTAGAATCGATGAGCAAAAACAATCCTTTGTGCCTGATGCTTGAATCAGAAATTTGGCTGTTGGGAGATCGTGTAAGGCAGTGATGCTGAATCCTCATTTCTAGTATCTTATTTCACTCTCAGTTTGCCATAAGGTACGATGCTTTTAAGGCTGACACAAGCCATTGTCTACTGGAGAAACAAGCTTTTGAAGAATAAAAGGGATAACCAAAAAGGCTAAATTGCACTAGAAGTTTTACCTAGCAATTGCATCTTGCAGTATAAAGTAGCCTTTGTGTTTGTGACTTTATTGCAAGGCTGAAGTAACACCAACATTACAGTGCTTATTATAAAAGCAGCTCAACAGTGAAGTGCAGAAAGAACAGAGCGTAACTGGAATGAAAACTGTCATAATCTGACACTGCACAAAGATTGCCCAGGAGGAAATAAGGAAACTGAAATCATTGAAAGCACTATGCAGAATGTTGCTTTATGATATACAGCAGTAGGTGGAATTAACTGTCAGGATTTTGCATATCTTCATATTTTGCTTCCAATGTGAGATCAGTCATTCAGACCAGACAGCATTAAATAGCAGCTTAGCTTATTCACCTATTGGTGAACACAGAACATCTACCAACCCCTCCTCACCCAGAAGTAATTCAGATGAACTTTTGCAAAAGGTAAAATGAAAGGGAAACAACTAAGATAAAGAATAAAATATCCACAGATCTGGCCATAATACAAGGATGGGATAGCAGGCGGAAAACAGAGCTGTAAATCTTGTGGCACTCCTGTCTTTTCTGTCCATAATTATTGTGATTTACTGTCTGTCCAGCATATGCAGAGGAATCAGGTGAGGCAGTTAGTGCTGGGGCTTAGGCATTTGAATATTACTTAAGAAAAGCTTTGATCTATTGCAGATTCCTTTATGATACACTCAGGATTCATCACAAATCTTTCTACAGACCTGAGCTGAAACTAAATATACACACATGAAGTAAGTGTTAGCCTTGACCACTTCTTAATCCAACTTTAGATTAAAGTGATGTAACGTCCTGGCACCTGTCAGATGTGTGTTTTAAAATGATGGTCAGATGGGATTCCAGCAGTTGCAATGAGCTGTTCTGTTGTGGCAGAATGCTGCCTCAGAGCTAGGGGTGGGGTGGGATGGCTTAGCCACTGGGCTTTTGTCCCATATTGTTTTACCCTCCATAGTTTTTTGTATGTAAACGTGTAAAACAATTCTGCAGGAGAAGAGATGTGCTGATCCTAACGGACAACATCATTCACTTCTGAAACAAGGGACAAAGTATGGAACTAATGCACTGCATAAGGTGTTGCTTGTCTAATGCAGTGTCCTGTTAGAATGGTTACTGAGATTGTCACATCTGTATAAATGAGAAAATTATCATTTTTCTAAAGCAGGATTTTTTGTATCTGGAAATGAGTGTAGCTGGATTAAAAGTCTAGTTAGGGAGGTATTGTCTTGTTGTGAAACAGCAGAACCTGCTTTCTGTGATGGGATTTGATTCATCTTGACTGAAATATGAACAAGCCTGACTATTTACTTGAAAAGATTGGTCCAAGGTAGAATGGTTTAAAAACTTTACCATGTAACTCACAGATGGAGAACTTTGCCTCGATTCCCAACAATATAAAGGAACTTTCTTGATATGAGTTATGGGAAGCTAGGGCCATGTCATTTACTTGCTGACCGCTTCTGAATATTACAAGTTAAAACCTGAAGAAAACAAAACAGACTGGTTGTTTTTAATATTTGCTGAAGCAGTTTAAAATATCCCCTGCATCTAGATAATATCACTAGGTACTAATTTTCAAACTGCATACTGTACTTGTAGACTTAAATATAGCAGCAAAACTGATGAAGTGACCCACAAAAACAAGCTGGTTCTGTTTTCTGAAGTTTCTGTTTAGGATAGGAAGCTTTCTTGTGAGGTCAAACGCTGAGATTCATTCTGATGATACTGTGGAAATTCTGAGTAAATTTGCTTAAATTATTTGATCTTGAACTCAAATCAAGTCTCGTCCTGGTGTTCTGTTAGCCCAAATGGACCATAGATATTCTAGCTAAATATTTGTAGGTTCCTCCTCTCTACCAACCCTCTTTCATCCAACATTACTCAGAGTTAGGAGAAAAAACAAGTAAAGGGAAAAGGTAAGTGGAGTTTTCAAAGCAAGGTGCAGTAAGAAGTGCAGCTGGAATTATTTTACTTTGATGAATAAGTTAATGTGGCAGTGAAAAGGAGTCCTGAAAATGTTCCAGCTTCAAATGAAACACATGCCTATCTATGCAGGTTTAGTGATGTCAAGAAGCAGCTCCATGTGTGCCACATGCAAACCAGAAGTTAATTTCTGTTTAGCACAGCTTGTGCATCTGGCTTCAAGCTAGTTTCATAACAGGTATAGATCACAAACTGGGCAGGTCCCCAGAGAAGGGCTCAGAATTCATGCTGCCTCTACCCTCAGTCTGAAAAACACCCCATACCTCCTCTTTCTGAGAAGAACTATTTCAATGCTCAGTTCTGCTTAACATAGTCTGAAAGGAAAATGTAAAGAAGAGATGATACCCAGTGCTTTGAGGGGAGAAAAAGGTTCCATAACTTCTGGACTCTGTTTTGGTGACTTATTTAGCTACAGCTGCTGACACTACAGAGAGACCTGTGGTTTTCACTGCATTGCATATCATGCACAGATTAAAACATTTTAATAAATTTATTCCATGTCCTGCAAGAACAGGGAGGACAGCCTTCTGGCTGGGCCCCTTCATCCCCTTATCTGGGTTTGGGCTTTTTGGTATAATTAGACAAGTTCAGCCAACCCACTGGAAAAGAGGTGAGTAAGGAAACTTCTACTCCAGAACTGATAAGCTCATTCCCATTTGTAGGGGAACTGACAGGGCTTGAACTGGTGATGGAGCGCCTGGTGAAGGGGCACAGCTGCCCAGGGAGCACAGGCAGATTGTGTGCACTTGTGTTCCCCACATGACCAGAAGGGCTGCACCCAGAGTGGAACCACCATAGGCTTATATAAGGGTCAGCCACTGATAGGAAAGCATTTTTCAGATTTGGGCCGCTTCCTCAGGTGGAGCACTACATAGCAAGAAAGCCTCTTCGCCAGCTGGGTGAGTTCAACTCTTTTTCTGTATGTGTCTGTTGGTTTATCTGTGGATACTTTACCCGATATCATCAGGAACGATTTTGTTTCTTTGTGAGCAGAATGCCCTTGAACTGCATAATAGGATCTGTCCTACAGTATGATTGTAGTACAAGGTAGTACAGCTTATGTTTTAATTATGGTCTCCTGTCCTGTTGCTGCTTTCCTTTGCTAAAAGTTACCTGTTTGGAATGTTGCAGCTTACTTTGATACCCTTTTCTCAACGGTAGAGAAGCATCAGCACTTACGCTGTTGTCCATCCCGGTATATTTGAGATGTGTCATAACCTGTGTAGGCTTCTGTACTTGCTTTTGCTGTAGAGGGATGTGCAGACCTCAGTTCTGTCACAGCTGTATTTGAGGAGCAGTTCCTTTGTATTTCTCAGCAGTTTTTAGCCCAGCTCTCTTATAGCACGATGGGACCTCCTTCTGAAAATGGAACTGTTCTCCAGCCAGTAATTAGAGGGGCATGAGGATGACTTCGGACCCATCCTGTTGCTGTACCCCTGGAACAGAGCTGTTCTGCAGTGTCCTCCATGTCCCTGTCATCTTGGGCTGGTTTGGGTTATGCACCAGTGTACTGAAGCAAAAACTAATCACAGTAATTAAAGCAGTGCTACCTCTAACACCTACAGTAGTAACAATGAGTTTAAAAGGCTCTGCTCTGTGCTAGTTGATGTGGCTTTAGAGCCATGTTGCGAAGTATGAGTTGGTTCCTGCTTTCCTTCTGTGTCCATCTCATGTTTTGGAGTGGTGTTGATCAACCTGTACAAGTACAGAAACATCTGTATGAATCCATGTAATCAGTTCTGTAGCATTCTGCTTAGAAGGCCAAGGGAAGTTGTAGGCCCAGCTCACTTCCACTGCATTTCCTCAAGCCATTGTGCCAAGGAAGGCAGAATTGGGTCTTGGCTGCTTTGTTGAGGTGCAGAGGCACATTCAAGTCTGCACCAGCTTTGCTGATACCTCGAAGACCTGCAGCAGTTTGTACTCTTGTGAGCTGCGTACCCTTGGTCATGCCTGTGGCCAAGGCTGGAATAGCTCCAGGAAGAAGTTTGTGGAGAAGAACTAGAGAAGCCAAACTCTCCAGCATTCCCCTTGTAAATGAATCTTGAAACAGCACTGCTCCACCATCTGCCAAATTCCTGAGAAGAGATTCAATATCTTCCCTGAGGGGTACAAATTCAGTATACGTAGCTGAGCCACCCGTGACTGTGAAATTAATTCTTTTGTAAGGATCTATGTGGATCCTGGCTCATGCAAAGCAAGTAGAACAGCCATTCCTGTCCCTGTCCTGCTCCCTCCTACCAATTGCGCCAGTGTGTGTATGCAATTCAAGCACCATCATACAAAAAATAAGTCCTGTATTTTAATAACTTGTTTCTGTATTAAGGGCTTTTTGCCAGAAATATGTAGGATGTTATCCTGGGTTCTGTGAAATGGATTTTAAGCAGCTGTTTATATAAAACATGAGTGATGAATTAACTCATTTCAGTGCACGTTCATAGTACTGCATATCATAACAGCTTGTTCCAAGAGTGGACCAATACTGCTGTGGGCACTGGAGCAGCAGGGGAGTTTTACATAGTAGAAATATAGGTGCTTGTACTGTTGTTTTCATTACAGTGTGAACTCTAGATTATCTCTTCGATGATCAGAATTTCCATAAACATGGAAAAAAACATCTAGATGCAAGCACCTAACATGACAGCCTTTATTTCTTGATGGGATAGGACTGCTGGATGTCAGTGGAAAAAACAATGTGATTGTTTTAGAAAATCTGGTTATTCTTACAGACTGAACAAACGGAATTAGACTCCTGAAATGTTGTGCACTTCTGCTTCTGTAGAACTGGACTTTTTGGGCTGGGGAGATCCCTGCTTGACAGTGCTGAATGCTCTTAAATCAGACTGCTGTTCTAACAAGGATCTATTCTCACCAGTGACAGTGGAATTTATCATTAGCATACAACTGTATGACAACAAAAAACCTGGATATTCAGTTTGGGGACTCTTTTTGTAACTTCTTGTGGATTGTAATCTATCTCCTGTGTGGCCTTCAAAGGTGACATTATTTCAAGTCTCCAGCAGGCAGAATGTACTGTAAGTGGTAAGGAAGAAAATACCACTACTGATCATTCTTGTAAAAACATCTTTCTGAATGTTTAGTCCATTTCTGGTCTAAAAGACAGTTCCTTTTGCTGCACGAGTAAATCAGTCTCGTTTTATGCTCATCTTAATTTGTTGAGACTAATAGCACTGATTCTCTTTGTTACCCTGGTATTTTTACGGATTACTTGTGTGTGCTAGGTTGTCCTAGATCCTTCTGTAAGCAATAGTGTCATTTACATAAAGGCAGAGCATGACTGAAATGCTATTTTTGCCAAAGTATTGAAGAAAGAGCAGCTCCCTGCTTCACTTATTTGAAATCCTGCTTGGAGAATAAGGGAACTGGTAGGTTAGGATAAGTACTGCTCAAAAAAAAAATATTTTTTAAATTAGGTTGTTACCCATTGTGTCGCCTGGCAGTAAGAAATGTGAGTATCCCATCTGGTTATATGACAGATCCCCTGCCAAAGTAATGGGCTGCAGCTGTAAGTTCTCTGGGAAAAATCACTTCCATAGCTGCCCCAGACATACCTTCTTCCATATACTGCAATCTGAGATTGAAATACGTGAGAAACTATTTGGTATTTAATTGATATATGGTCTCAGGATTCCTGAGATGACTAAGGAGCTTAAACTTCTATTCTTCTTGCTGAAGAAGGCTCTTGAAAGCTTGCTATTTCATTAATAACATCAGCTTTCACTTGTACTTCTGCACCATGATGATAAAAACATTGATGTGAACTATCGTTTGAGTATTTCTGTGTTTGAATGTGAAAGCTGCTGCATCTTACCTCCAGAATATTTTTTTATTGCTAGCTATTAGCCTAAAATCTTTCAAAGAAAAATGCGTGGTAACAGATTGACTGGCCAGCAATAGTCTATTCCAACTGTGCAACAGCATATTCTACAATGCTGGTGTCCCATGGGAGCTGCAACAATATTCCTATTGTGTTCTGCTCAAATATGTCTCCCCATTCCCAGGCTCTTTGCTGGAGGGCTGAGCAGGAGAGGTCGTGCAGCTGTGAAAGGAACAGCAGCCAAATTTCATTCTGTGCTTGAGCTGATTCAACTGCTGCTGCCTTCCCAGTACTCAGCCTCTGGCTCCGAGGCCTGTTTGTTCAAGTGGTAATTCCTGGATACCTTGAAAGCCCTTTATTGTGTGGATGGAAATGTATTAGACCAAGTGATATTTCGGAACAGCTGAAAGCTGATCAGCAGCATAAGCCTTTATTGGCCCTACCAATTCTCCACAAAGCCACAGCAAAGTATGAAGCTGCTTTTCAGAAATCTCCAGTATAACCCACTACAAGAAGAGCCTTTATCTTAACTCATTGAAAATAAACAAAACCCCACCAAACTTTTTCTCTGATTCCTCATGTCTCTGGACATGTTTGAAGAGAAGGTCAATACTTTCCTTGACCTGCTGAGATCACTTGCCCAGCTCAGTAGCTTTTTCTGCCACGTGAGACCTTTCTCCATTTTTGTTAACCTTTGAGTCTCTCTAGCTGCCCTGCAGCTGTAATCCTTCAGCTGCTCACCAAAGTGAATAGTTTGGGGAGGATAAAAACAAAGGAACCTTTGGTAGTATCCTTTTCTTATAAGCACCCTGAAGAATCTGTTTCTGTCAATGCATACAAGGTTCTCGCTGTTACTTCCTGCTGGTGGACCTCACTGAGCACCGTACAGAAATTACTAAAACTAGGGCATAATGCAAAATAAAGACTAAATATCCAGAGGTTTCCTTTTCTGTGGAAGGAAGGATCCATTCTATATGCACACTGAGTGCAGGTTTGCTGCCAGGCAGGTGGGCACAGCAGTTGGCTGAACAGTCCCTTCTCCATGCTGGGTCTTAACCTGCTTGGCAGCTTTGGTCAAGCTGTCACCCTTTCTGGAGGAACAGAAGTACCTTCCAGAGTACAATTAATCCTCTTTTTTTTTCTTGGAACCAATCAATCCTAGCCATAAAAAAGAAATTTGACATCAAAGTCCAGATCTTAATGCTACTTAAGCCTCTGACTCAGCACAGTATATACTTTTAACTGCTATTGCAATCAGAATAGCAGGTAGTAGCACTTCCTAAACTTCACACCTCTGATTTGTATTGATTTTTTAAATTCAGATTACAAAGAATAAAACAGCTGTAGTTTTTCTAGAATAGAACATCATACCAAAATCAAATCAAGAAAAAGGTTCTAGCTCCCTGCTGACATCTGGAAGTGCAATAGGTACAGAAAAACTGCCAGAATCACAAGGACCATGTTTAGAAAACTGAGTTACTCTGCTATATTACTATTCTAGGGAGAAAGCAGAAGGGTACACAAAATGAGCAAGGGATACTTGCAAAACATTTGGGTTGAGTAGTAACAAGTCCCATGGAGAACTTGCTGTGTTCTTCTCTGGAATTCAGCTGTGCTGGGCATTGTCACTCTGTACAAACACCTGAACTCCATTTTTAAGTAATGAAAGAGCAGTTTGCTTCCAGCGTAACTCTTAGCTTGTATGTGTTACAATGCAGTTTGTTGTGCTGTATGATTACTGCTTGGCTCAAAACCTTATTGCATACTTCAAAATAAACTGCAGAGAGCTAAGCTTGTGTGAGTTTTGACTGCATGTGAAGCCTGTGAAGAGAAGCTTGTTACAATAGCCTCAATTTCAGGTAGGTTCTGTGGAGTGTGAACTTAGTAAGGCAATCTGTTTACAATTGAGCTTCCACTATGGCACTAGACAGATTCTTTCTGGAAGGGGAGCAGGGCTAAAAACAGCAATAGACTTGCTACTAAACAAGTAGAACCAGCTAAGACAAAAGAAAAACCTTCTGTAGTATCACCTTTTCTAGATTTCAGTCTAACTGATGGCCCTTACATCTGTTAGAAGTCATTTAGGTAACATCAGCCCAGGAGAAGTATGTTTATTCTAGTATTAAAAGTCAGCTAACCACGTCGATGATGACAGGTTTCAGCCAGCAGATGGCAAAGCCTCTGACTTGGTGAGGTACAGGATTGCAAGTGCAATTTCAGGCTGATTTGGCCCATGTAAACAAAGCTGTGCATGCAGTCTGCAATCAAGTGAGCACATGTGCACAGCTGTGTTTATCTGACACTTTGCAAATCAGGCTTCTCTTTCTAAATAGCATGCTGACAAGAGCAAGGTCATGGAAATCTTCCTATTAGCACTGAAGTTGGTATTCTATAAATACTTTAAGAGTTTGAAAATTTGGGATTCTAACTTCTCACAAAGGACTGCCTTTTAACATTTCAACCTTCGCTCACATTTACCCAACTGCAGAGCCATAAGGAAGATAGCTAGAAAAACCCTTGGATAATAGACTGACTTTGAGTAAATAAAAAAAATTAATACCTGCCCCAGACTTTCGAAGTAAAATGTTAACAAAATATATGGGCTTGGTTGTGGCATCTCCAATCTGCTGCACAGGGGTACTATTTCCCACTGGAGTTCAGTGAAATGGTAAGAGTACAGTCTGTGCTGAAGGTAAACTGGAAACATGGTGGCTGTTGCTCATGGCAGTAGGGAGCGTGTCAGCGTGTCCTGTAGGTCTGTTGTGAAGTTAATTTTTAATTGAATTTTCTCAATCTGTTTTAGAAAGACAGACCGTGGGCTTTAGAAGTTGGTAAGTAAGATGAAGGCACTTACCCCAGCTGATGGCATGTCACCAATACAGCTATGAGATAGATGACAGGTATAAGGACTGCTGACAGCCTGAAAGGTATTTTAGAAAGCTTATTCAGGACACTGCTTTGAAGGGAGGAACATCATCTTCTCATATCTGAGAGCTGCATTTGGACACAGCTGGGGGTGTTTCAATCAAACTGCAGGCAGCTGGAAGTCTGGGCTGGTAGTGAGCAAGTCAGGTAAACTTCATCTGCTACAGTATCCACTTTTTTGATCAATCTTCAATAATTTTTTTTTTTCCTGAATGAGAAAAGTCAGGATGGACTGGCATTCATCAACCAAGCCAAGCATGTATTCTGTCTCTATAAGATCTTAGTAGATTACTGCTTAAAATCCAAGAGATTAAACAGCATACAAGTCAAGATACTTTAGTACTATAATCTGCTTCCCTGTGTATTGCAGAAGTGTGTATCCAGAGGATAGCACTGCCTGTGTAGCAGCACTGAGTTGTGCTGCTTCCTTTGCATGGCTGCTGGAGCATAGTTGGTGAGTGTAAGCGTGTGTACTTGCCTCTGCTTGGTATAGCTTCTGGGAATGCAAGGAGTGATCTGCTAAGTAGAAAAGATGGGGAATAGCTGCAGGTTGTTTTTTTTGTTGTTTTTTTTTGTTTTGTTTTGTTTTGTTTTTTGTTTTTTTAATCCCTGGTTGTTGTGCCAAGGTTTGGTGCACCTGACTGTGAAGCTTTCTCCATAACTCTTAAAATGAGGTAGGTGAATAATCAGAAAGCTTTAGAAAACTTGTGTGAATTTCATGCAAAATGGTGCTGTTAGAAGCTTTTCCAGAAGTACTGTGAAATCATCAAAGCTAGGAAAATACCACATACATACATGAACTCCTGGTTTTGGAAGTTGGCTGAAAATCCACTTGGACAGAAAGAGGACTAGGAAAGCTTCTGAGGGGCTTCCTTGATCAGAGCAAAAATAAGTCAGTAGAAGCCCTTATGTGGAACAAAAAGGAAACAAAAAAGAATTGTATGGCTCTTAAATTCTTTCCTCTCTGTTACACATTGCTGATGTGGTATCTTATCTGTGCTATGAAGTGTTCTATTTTAGCTGGGTTTCTATTTGCCTAGAAGTATTGAAAGATAAGCTTTATGCGCAGATTCCAATATAATGACCAGATGCTTGCATCTGTATCTCCCGGGTGGCTGTGAAATAAGATATTTTTTCTTCTTTTCTAAGTGAAGAACTATACCAAGTATTGCTATGCAATGGAGTAACTACATTGGCTGTCTATCTGTGCTTGAGAAAAGGGAAAAGAATAACATTTGTTTCATATTTCAGCTTACTGTTGTGCTACGAGATGACTTTTCCAGTCTCTTCCTTTCTCAAAGTATCTTCTTTCTGAAATAGAATTAAAGGAAGCAGATCTAAGAAAGGCCTTTTAACTTATGTTTAGTCAAAACTGTAAATCTCCAACTCTTTAGAAGCTGGGTGACTTGTGCAGTCTGAACATCCTGAACATATTTGTGGTCAGATCATTTGAGAAATCTGTGCTCTTGTGCTGAGTATACGTGTGCAGAAATTCATTGTCTACCTCCTGTTTCACCCAGCCAGAAGAACTCAGCGTAGCTTTGGCACAGAGCTGGGTCCCCCCCAGGTAGTTCTGGACTATGGGGACACACTTTTAACAAAAATATAACCTTTAAAGGCTGTAACTCCACAAAGAAAGCTTATCTTTCGAGGCCCTGTGCATTGAGGGTAGCAACTCCATGCAGGCTCCCAATGACCGTTCAGTGTAAAGGGTTTACCAGTAATTTGGGGTAAGTCAGAAAGCTTAAGAACAAACTGAAAATGTGACAATATGTGAGTGGTGCATACCTCACATGAAAGATAACTTCTCTCAGGAAGCTTCTGGAGATCTTGTTTGCCTTTGCATCTACTACAGCTGATGTCAGCTGGATGCTGAGGTAGTGCAACTTGCCTCTCTTTAGTAGGATGGGCTTGGGTTATAAGAGTCAATTACTTAAATTTAATTTTCTTTCCTGTAACTTAGTACTGCTGAACTTATTCACAAAAATATTCCTGATGCCCATGTGGAGGAGCATTTTAGATCATGGTGGATCACACAGTTTCTCAAATCTTTTGGTTGGCTGCAGCGTGGCACCTCTTGCTGGGAAGCTGTGACTCTTCCCAGTTCTCCGGAAGAAGGTGTCTAGCCCTGCAGATCACAAGCTACAAGCAATTGAATGGTGTTTCAAAACCTGTCATGTGCTGAGGTTCAGCACGTGAACCTCAATTGTGTTGCATTTTAAAATGGCAGGCCTTTCGGTAAATACAGGGAAGGTTTATACCCTGTTAGACTGGATTCAACGGAGTTCAGCTGGCCCTGAAGTGTCAGAGTGATGCCACGTAGGGAAGCGAAATTCCTGACCCTTGACTGCAGTCTGTGCAGAAGGTGAGAATTTACATTTATGTGAAAGGGAAGATTGTTTTTGGTCTCTGACACAATGAGGGTCTAAGATCCTCTTGGGAAAACAGTTAAGGACAGGGCATTAAAGAAGCATGATATCAGCTTGGTCCTGAATGGCTCAACCTGATTGTAAAAATAACTCTGGCTGCGTGGATTAAGACAACCAGTCATGGTGGGGGAGGGGGAAAAAAGCAGCTAGAAAACTTCAGCTGTACTCTTTCAAGTCCCAGTAAAACTTCCAAGAAAGAGCTCTGCACTGCAAAGCCTTGAGCAAATAAATTCTAAGTGCCTCTTACATAATTGAGGAATGCTTACTCTGTCACCTGGAAACTTAGGATGCTGTAGTCGGTATCTTATATACTTTGCAGGTGTGCAATAGACCTGTCAGTAAAGAATTAGCTCTAATTAAAATTACATGAGATCTTAATGCTTGAGCTGCAGTGTTTATTACTGTGGGTTTGGTTTAATACACAAGTAATTTTTTGGCACAGTCTGGGCAGAAGGTTAATGGCAGACAGCATGTAGGCAATGAGAACCCTGGGCCTTATTACAGCTGACTGCAGTTCTGGGAGCAGGAGAGCTGCCTTTGTGTAGGCCATCCTATTTGTGGCTGAGATTTCTTCTCTTGTGGCTGGTATTTCTTCTCAAACTGCTGTAAGATTGGGAAAACTGTGCTGTCCTTGTCTTGAATGTGAATTCTTGCAGTTTTAATAACTCTTTAATGAATCTGCCATCGCTTTGCCTGATGCTATATTGTCAAGCGTGTGAGAAATGCCAAAGTGAACTTTGAAGGTACATACTTCACAGGAAAAAAGGATTAATGTAGTCCACAAAGACCTCTCTAACGTATACTCTAAAAACACAGTGAATATCACAGGTTACCATTACTCAATATCAGAGAGAGATTCCAAGCTTTATTTTTTTGCACAGGTCGCTTTGTTATATCTGATTAGCAGTACTGAATTTCAGTAAATCGACGTATTTTGCAGAATGTGCAGATCAAATACAGCCTTAAACACCAGTAATCAGAAAAAAATAAATGGTTTTTAAAATACCATTTTCCTTTCATAGCCACAGCTGCAATATAAATGTATTGTAGCAATCCAGTGTGTGCTGCACGTGATGACTGATTTTTTTTTTTTTTTTTTTTTTTTGATCCAGTTTTTCTAATTTGGAGGTTAATTGCTCATACTTGTATCTTCTCACTCGTTCTCTTGCTTCCTAACACTAGGCTCTGCTTAATAATAAAGTAATGATAAAGACACTGTTTAATGATAAAGAAACCTGTAAATTTAAGCAGAAAGCACAAAAATATACCCGATGTTTTAATGAGAACTTCATTTTCTGATGTTTCCTTAGGCCACAAACCAAGCCTGCTTCCTGTCTTTTCGATGGGGGCTGCCAATGGGAACTGGGTGAATGTTTCCTAATGCAGTGCTGAAGCCTGAGAAAGCAAGAATGCTACATCTGATATTGATATACGTTTTAGAGCGGGTCCGGAGGAGGGCCTCTGGGGTGATCAAAGGAATGGAACACCTCCCTGCAAGGACAGGCTGAGAGCTGGGGCTGTGCGGCACGGAGGAGAGCTGAGGGCAGCCTGTCAGTATCTAATGGAAGGCTGGGGACAGACTCTCTAGCAGGGCCTGTTGAAATAGGACAAGAGGAAATGGTTTCAAAGTGAAAGAGGGAAGATTCAGATTGGATATAAGGAAGTTTTTACAATGGGGATGGTTGCACTGGCAGTTTGGAGGTGAGGGAAGCCCTGTTCTTGGAGACAGTCAAGGTCAGGCTGGATGGGGTTCTGAGCACCAGATGGCCCTGTGGTGCTCCTGTTCACTGCAGGGGAGTTGAGCTAGGTGACCTTCAAGCATCCCTTCCAACTCAAAAAATGATATCATGTACAATTGTATCACATATATATATATATATATTCTTCTGCAAACAATGGCAGATCAATCTAGTGTGCAGAATGCAGCAGGTTAGTAATACAGTTCAAGTGCCCAGCGTGGATTAAAGTATGCTGAGGAAAAAGGCTACCAAAAAAATCCCCAACTTTCTTCCAAAATTTAATTTAAAAAAAAAAAAAAAAAAAATTACTCTGATGTGAGTTAAAAATGAAATCTCCATGAAAATCGAAGTGGGAGGGAGGGAGAGTATTCCAAACTGAGACTCACGTGGCACTCAGATGTCTGGTGGCAATAATATTTACTGGCTAATCCTTTATTCACATATTTTAAAAAATGATGAAGAGTGGCTTGTTGCAATATGGAACCCTGTGTAGACTGTAAAAGTTACTGAAATGAGAATACTGATAAGAAAACCTATCGAGAAACCATTAAACTTTATTCCACCTTGGTAACACAGCCTCTCTTGAAATAAAACATTCTTTGGAAAGTTCTGATGGAAAATAATTAAAAGGAAGCACCTGGGCAATGGGATGTGAGTATTTTATTTTTCCCTAAGGCCTCAGATAGCTTGGGTAAGCAGGAACAAGGGAACAAAATCAAGGTCTCTTGCATTACTGGATCTACATAACTGTATATATTCACCTCGGGGTCAATGCTAAGTAGTCTCCTATGAAAATAGTGATAATGTGCATGTAAGTATGCTCTTGGCATGGAATTGTAGACTTTTGCACAATATAGAATCCGGATCACCAAAAATTAATCCAGCTTTGTAAGTATTCACCTGAATTTGCAGAAAACCATTATTTGGATGTTTACAAAAGTGATTGTTGAAATTTCCAGTGCAGGAAAAGTCCTCATAACATTTTTCTTAAGCAATATCCTGAAGTGGATGGAATATTTGAGATCTTTTTTTTTCCTGTGTGAATGGAATAACTTCTATGGCTTTTGTGATTATGTTCCTCGAATCACCACGGTTGGAAAAGACCTCCAACACCATCCAGTCCAACCATTCATCTACCACCAATATTTCCCCACTAAGCCATGTCCCTTAGTGCCACATCTCATGTTTCTCAAACACCTCCAGGGGTAGTGACACAACCACCTCCATGGGCAGCCTGTGCCAGTGCCTGACTGCTCCTTTGGAGAAGAAATGTTTCCTAATATTCAACCTGACTACGTCAGTGCTGCCTGGAATAGTTTGGTTTTTTTCCCTTTAGTTAAAATTGCGGTTCAAGCAGCATGAGACTTTCTGTTAGAGAACTGAAGGCTCCAAAGATAAATTCAGCTTTTAAGGGAAGAGTTTCTTACATTAGTGGTCAAAAGAAACAAGACACCTCTAAATGGAATTTCGGCATTAATGTTTTTCCTTACCAAGGGAAGAAGGGAAAACCATTGTCTATTAACATTAAGCAATTCTCTGACCACCATAAATAGTTCTGCTTTGTTTCCTGCTTGCCATCTCCTTTTTTTCCTGATGTGTTTGAGTGCCAAACCCCAGCAGTGATCTGTGAGCTATGAAATAGCTCAGAATCCTGAGCAGGGAGGAAATGCCTGCTTGGGTCCCATGTGAGCACTGCCCTGCTCTGAGTCTTCCCAATTTGTGTGAATTGCATTTCCTGAGAAAGGCACTGGGAGCGATTTCAGAGGTCGTTGTCAGGTCAGGAATTGGGAAGCTGCTCTCTGTGCCTCTCCATAACAGCTTCTGCTCCTGTGTACTGTGAAATTGAAGGTGATTTTCAGCTAGGAGCATTCTTATCTGGCCAGGTGCTAGTATTCCTCATGAGTGTGAATAAAATCAGTGTTCCTAAGTCAAGGAACATAAAGGCTTTGTCACCTTTGCTTTATGAGAATTACTGTAGTGAAAAGCCTACCCTGCAACGTTTTTTCTAAGAAAAAACTCTGAAATATATAGAGTTTCTGGAACTGTGATCAGATACAGGGAGATTCTGTGCTGATTTGATTAAGAATATTTTAGATGGATGGTTTTTTTTTTAACAGGTACGGACTTGTCAAACCTTAAATCCATTAATAGTAATCACCTATCTTTGTATTTCCTCCAAATGACAGAAGAAGCCAATTTAGCAGCCTTTATGTCAGTTTCTTTTCCTCATCTCATAAAAATGGAGCACTGCCATTGTTCAGAAACAAGGTTGGAGAAATCAGGCTAAGCTGCTGAATGCTGTTGTGTGCTTGGCTCAAATCCATCCTGGCAACTAAGTGACTCCAAGTCCATTGCCAGCACTGACTAGAATTGTTTTGGTTTTAGCCAAGAGCACAATGTAAGTCCTATCTAAACTACTGTTCAGTTTCATTGTACGTAATTACTAACACCATTGCAACTTCTAGTCTCTACATAGCTGTTAGCAGCTAAGTCTATTGCCTAGTTTTGCTTTGAAGAGAACAGAGAACATAGAACAAAAGCATGATAGGTGAGCAGTTTTGTTTCTAGTTGTAATCTATGTCTTGTAGCATTTCTGAGCTGATACGTTTCTCACTACAACTCCAGATGTTAACAAGGTACTAGTGAAAAGATTATTTTCAATGCACTGCCAGAAAATGTTGATCTCCCCATGCAAGAAGGGGAGGCAGGAAAGTGGTATGGCTGAGCAAAGACCTGCTGGTCAAACTGATGGGTAAGATGGAAAATGCACAGAGTGGGAGTAGGGTTGTATGGCCTAGAAATAATGCAGGGATACTATCTGGACAGACATGATGAGATCAGCAAAGGCAAGGCAGAGGTGGAACTGAGCTTGGCAAGGGATGTGCAGAACGACAATATCCTGTTCCTGGTAGAGAGTATGGAAAGAGGAGCTGGCTTATGTGTCCCTTCCACCATAAGGTCATATCTGCAAGGAGCAGCTTCTGTGGTGGGCTGCCAGGAAGTTGATCTTAGGCAAAATTTTTCTTCTGCCAAGAATTAATCACATAATATCAAATAAAATCATGCTCTGGATTTTTTGGGGGGATGGGATTGAAAGGGGAGTATTAAAATACTTCTCGTAATTACTTGGCTTTGAAATGATGAATCTGAAATCTTGACTGGATCCCTTGAATCTTTTATTCATCCTGTTTGCTTCCCTTCTGTTGCCCTTAGACACTGCCATTCAGGATGGCATTTCATTGCCACATTACAAAAGCAGAGTTGGACAGGAGCAGCAAAAGCCTTTTGCTGTGTATTAAATCATTTTCCTGTAGACAGGAGTAATTGACTTTTTGAAATGAGATAACATGGGAGCAAATTCAAAACTGTTCAGCAAGTCTAAAGCTAAAGTTTTCTGTATATTGATCCAACTTCTTTCCAACAATACAAATATGGTAGCTAACCCTTGATATTGTAGCTTTCATGATTGTGGGCCTCATGTAAAAGTCATGATTTGAGAAGTCTTTCTTGCAGAAGAACTTTGGAATTTTTATTTCTCCTTGCTGTGGCTAAAGAAGATTGAAGTTAAAGACTAAATGCTAAATGGTGTTGTTAAGCCTCCTGGAAACTGAGGTATTGCCTGTGGGATAGGGATGGAAGGGAAGCATGGTGTCCCATTCAATTTAATTGTGGTCAGCATGAAATTCTAATGGCTTTATGCTCTAGAGCTCAGTAAAAACTTGAGAGGTTTTTATCACAGCTAGGCTGTACGTGTAGCCTCCAAATGTAAATTCAGTAATTCAGTTACAAAAATGAAGTTGTCACATTAGTTGCATCTTGCCATAATTCACAGGTCTTTATTCTTCCAGACACTTCAAATAAGGTTCTGGTACTATTAAATATTTTCATGTGTTTTATCACCATGGTATCAAACTGTATGTATGCCTGAATAGAAATAACATTTTTAGGTGGGGCTTTTCTTTTCAAGCTAAATCATACTTAAACAATTTTTATGATGCAATACTGGAGAGAATTATTGCTGTCTATATACGAAGTCATGTGTTGTGTAATAGATACGATTCCATATGCAAGTAACACTCAGCTGTGATCTTGTCAAGCTAATATACAGTAAACAAATGTTAAAAAACAGACTTCCCCAAAGAATAAGCTAACTGCATACTGAAGTTAAGTGCTGAAGTGTTCCTTAATGTACTGCCATTAATACACCTATTTTGGGGGAGGGTGAAGCTCTCTGATAACCCATGGGCAGTACTGTAACATATTACTTGTGCCTTTAATTGTATCCTGTTAACCATCAAGCTGTTTGCATTTGATTCCAAGTGCCTCCAGCATTCCTTAAACAGCTTTGAAGATTTCTCCCTGTCTTATAATCCATCAATTTAATTAGTACACAAGATAGCTGATGAGATAAGCAAGCACCTCTCTCAAATAATTGATGTGTCAGTTTTGCAGTAACAGAGTCCTCAGCCTTCTACTATTTACTATGAAACTGAAGAGCAGAGATCTGTTTCTCAGCCTGAGGAATGGGAAAGCCAACACAACTGCTACAACTGTTCTACTACACGACCGTGCCAGGACAAATAAAACCCACAATGCAGAACTTGATTGCGAGTTGCTTTAGAAAAAACATATAGTCCCAAAAATAAATACGTAACCAGTCTGTCTAATACCTTTAGAGACTGTTCCCTCAGCTTCTATAATTTGGGTACTTTGTAATGTCCTATGTTGGTATTGAATCATGGATTTGATTTTGCTTTCATTGAAATAGTCTCATGTGTGCACACAACTGATTATAGCTTATTTGCCTGTGGCAGCTAGCCTTTGCTTGTGTGTATCAAGGTAAAGCTGTTAGAGGCTGCAGCAACTTGTGATGCATATTTGCAGCGGCACCGTTTGAAGCGATTTTATTGATGTGATTTTTTTCAGTACAACTAAGACAGCCTTGGTTGCTAGTTGCTGATTTGTGAATGCTTGCATCTTGACTCAGCATAGCTGATGACTTCTGGGTTAAGTATTGCGACTTTCTACTCGTGCAGACCTGGAGGAACTACAAATAAGCATGTTGCACTATTTGCTACTCTGCTGTTTGTCTGTGCTTCTCCCACGTGCCCTTGTCAGTATTTCTGGCTTTACCTACTTCCATGTATGAAACAGCAAAATGTTGGCCTTTAGAAAATATCACTTTTCTTAAGGTAAAAGGGGTGAAAGCTGAAGCACCTCAATAAATGATGGTGACTGTGTCTAGACTTAGTTACTATAAAACTGCACCTCAAGGTGCTCATCACCACTGTTCCTCTATTGGGGTATCCTAGCATTAATGCAGAGGCAGGCTTACTAATTATGTGATTTTCATCTGTTTTTGGAGTGTTAAAATGGGATTTCATTATAAAATGTGAAAACACTTTCAGCTATTCCTTAAGACTCTCTTAAAAGGCAAAGATCCCTCAGCCAATCTTTTGAACCCAAGTCACTGCTCAATTTCTTACAAGTTTGCAGAAAGCTGCAGAGATTTTTGTGATAGAGGATTCCATTTTTGGAGCCTGAAATAATCTGATTGTGGTAGCTGAACCATTAGAACATCTCACAGCACTGCACCAGCTTCAAAGACTGTCAGTAATCCCACTTGCTGCTGTGCTGTCCTTCTAATGTTCATCAGCTCATTGCTTCCTCATCTTCTTCCCAAAGCATCAGAATGTTTGTATAGTTGGAAGGTGAAGTTCATTACCCATTTTCCTGGCTGGATTGATAACCCTATAGAAGCACTAAATAAATGTTTTGTCACACAGTAATAAGAAAAAGGAGCAGTGCAATGGTATTACATGCAACTTGTGGACAGAAAACAAAATTGCTATGTTTTCAAGGGCAGTAGCCTGCTTTCCACCCTCTTCACTCTGTCAGAAACAACTGCAACAGTATTAAAGCTGTCATGGAAGGGCCAGGTAAACAAGGAGATCACTTATCAGTGTCAGTGATAAGATCCTGGATTTAATGGCAAAGCAACAGGAGGAATAAGGATGGCTTGGTAATGGAAACAAAAAGCTGCACTTGAGGCAATCAGAAAAGCTCATGGGAATTACAGTGAGCTGCTGTCAGCATATCTCCATGCTGATGAGAAGAAGGGAGGAAGACCTGACGTTTCATAACAACAAGCTTGAGAAAGTGTGCCAGGTGATGAGCTGCACAGACAAATGCCTGGGAAACAAGAATACTGTAAAACCATCTTGATGGTATCCACATGCTTAAAAAAATCAATTGAGCAAAGAAAATCCTTGGAGCTCTTGCTGGAGGAGAAAACGTGTTGCCCATAGGCTACCACAGCACTGGTACCAAAGTACAGCTCATCTTCTGAATCCCTGGGGCAAATTCATCATCTTACCTTTGACATTTACATTGCTTGTGTAATAAGGTTATTTTAGCATTAGAGATTTCCTTAATTGAAGTGGATCAGTATGAAGATCCTCCACTGAATGTGGACTGTTTAGCTTTTCTTAAAAAAAAGGCGAAATTGGTGTCGTCTCATTGAAATGAGAACATACTCCATGGGACATTTAACAGAGAGCTCATGGTCCTTTCTCCAGATCATTATAGCCTCGACCCGGCCTCCAGGAAATTCAGACTTGAGAGCTTCTTCAGCTCCTTTGGCTGCAATGTGACAAAAAAAAGAACAACCCTCCAGTCCATAGGAGGACTTGGATGTCTTTTTGCTATGGAGGTAGATAGTTCACACAAAACTATACTTTCACTTACCTAAGATGTGCCCCAGCAGCCAGATCCATGCTTTAATCTGCAAGATCACAACATTCATAATGAACAAGTTGATTACAGCCCAGGAATCTGCAGGGAAAATTGTGGTTTCTTGAGTTGTTGTAGGTACTGTCAGAATTTTTCATCAGTTTGTGGAGAAAATCATTCCTGAGTACAAAGGCACACCCAGTTTATAAATTACAGCATCATAGGATGGTTTAGGGTTGGAAGGGATTCTCAAGATCATCCAGTTCCTTACTGTAACCTTAATGTGGAGCAGTCTGTAGTTGTAAGAAAGAAATTACAAGTGTGTTAACTTGCTTGAGATCGTTGTCTCTTACAGCGGCCGTATGATTGCAATTAACTGCAGATAGTATGTCATTATGTAGCACTATGTTCCTGGCAATGTGTCACTCTAATCCCCTAGATGTAAGGGCCTGCTTTCAAGGCTTTAGTCCTGGAGCCCTGTGCATACTTCTGGAGGTGACCTTTTTAAGTCAACCAGCCAACTGTCCCTGAAGAGTGACTGACAGGAGGAGCTGATGCTGCCAGGAGGGTGGTGACAAAAGCTAACATCAGCCATTGCATTTCATTAGGAGGTCAAGTGTATTTGCTTAACCTCTGAGAAGTTGTGATGTGTGGTCTTGAATCTTGAATCTGTTGGACGGGGCGGGTGTGAAATCTTTTGCATACCAATTCAAGGTAGAAAAAACAGTGCTGGAATGAAGACTGCTGTGTTAAGTTCAGCCCTAGCAGATTATCCAACTACTGCTGTGCTGTTAACAATGAGATGTGATGAGGAAAATGTTGATGGTTATAAGTGCTATTTTTTCTATGAACCTGCATAATTTTGCGTGCAATTGTGAAGCAGAATTAGACTCAGGATCCTGTTATCCTATTGCTCTTATATACTGTAAATTGACACCAGAAGATTCAGGTTTTTGGATATGGATGAGCGTATTGGCAACTCTTTCTGTAGTTAAGTTGACAAGCCATTCATGCTGTGGTCCTTAAAGACACCACAGATGTTTGCCATGGGTTGAAATCCATAGATTGGCATTATTTCCCCGTGAAGCACTAAGACTGACCTTGCCTCATTGTCATCTATGGCAATGTGCTGCCTGCAGAGGAAAACATGTTCCCTTTTAATTAAGCAGTCCAGCAAATTTGCCAGTTGGCCTGGTGCTCAGGGAGTATTCTAAGGGAAGAGTGATGGCAGGAAGAAACACAGCTCTGTAATCAGCAAATGAGGAAAATCTGCATCTTTTTGTAATAATAATTTTATTGATCAGTAACAAAAGACCTCGGGAAAATCCTTCTTAATTTGTGTCTGTATTCCTACCTTTGAAATGTGAATAATTTACATTATTTAACCAGGTGAAAGCAAATTACAAATTGCATTAAAGTCTGTGTTCTCCTGTTCCAGCACCACCACCACTTGGATGTCTGCAAAATGCAGCCCAGTGAACTCCTGCCCTTTACTGTGGTGTGGTATTACAGCTCCTGGTTATCCTCTTCATCTTTAAAGCATTTGAAAAAAAATAAGAAGAAAAATGGGAAAAGAAGCCAGACGTTGAGGAGTGGCTTGTATACACTGCCTTCAGTCTCAACTACATTCCTTCCAGCAACTCAGATGTGGTTCTCTGTGTTAAATTGAAAAGAGGTGAATGGCATCCATTGCTTGTGGACTAGCAGTGTGCCTGCAGAGTTGAAGGAGGCTCAGTGCGGTGATAATGAAGACTTTGAGATGCTGATATTGATAGTGGTGTCTTAAAAGATTGCAATGAAGAAGCAAATATGAATGCATATAGCCTTTTGTAATGGAAACAGGAATGCAGGACTGCTGGTATCCTGGAATGATTCGCAGCGATTCCCTCATTCATGGTTTGCTTTTGCTCAAACTGAGTCTGAGTGCCTAATGAGAAAGCTGACACGTTTTTAATAGAGAATCTAAAAGTCAAAAGTGGCAGTGCAGTTGGAGTTAACAGTCTGTGTGGATAAAGCAGTGCAAGAACAAGATGAGTGAACTTAAACCAAAGTCATTCTGTCTTCCTGCTTTCTTTTCTCTTCATATATTTGTAAAACACCTGCTCTGTATGTTGATAAATACAAGAGGAGAAGATAGTTTATATCACATTCGCTTTCTGAGCACATCATTCGCTTGTCTTGTTTCTCCCTCTTCTCCCCTTGCTTAGGCACGTGTGATAACAGCAACAGGAGAGCTTTGCTGTAACAACAGCAGGATCTGCAGGATCTGCTCATCCATGCAGTGGGTGTGGAAAGGGATGCAATGCAGAAACCTGACGTGTGCCTGTCTCTGTACCTCCCACCACTCCCTCAGTTCTTCTGGCTGGAGTAATTTCTTCTTTGAAGATGAGATTTTGTTTGGGGATTTACAGTTTCTGGTTCCTTGCTGATTCTTCAGTTAGGCTCTCTTCTTCCTGTAATCAGTTATTGTAGTGCTTTCAGAACTTTGTTTCTTCACCTAAATAAATATATTTCCACTTCATTGCTAGTAACTCAATAAATTACTCTTTCAAAGGATAGAAGCCAATGTATAAAGTTAAAATTGGTACATGGGCAGTGCAAAGGGAGACTGTTCGTTTCACTCTACGATTCTTGCCTGGCAATATTCCTTTTATTGATGTCTCTGAACAGCAACTCTTCCAGCTCTGGCTGTGGAGTCCCTTATGGGAAATGCAAGCTGTATTTGTTCCATGGATGACAAAGCTGTGCTGTCACTGCAGGCGGCAAAACTAACTTGACTAAAGGGTTCTCTTTCGACAGAGGTCTTACATTGACACCTGGAGTTTTGTTAGCGCCTCAATTCCTTGAGGTGTGTATTTTTCATGTTAAGCTAACACTGTTAGGTTGGCAAAGCTTTGTAGCAGTGACTTATTCCAGCACGGTGATAATATTGGCATGGGTCATCAATTGCCACTGTAGTATTGCTGTTTTCCTAGAGAAGAACATTTGGTGAGGTAGTGCAGCTGGGAGCCCTCTAGCCATTTTTAACCTTTTCTTTCTGTGTACCTCAAAAGGTAAATATTTGAGGTGTGGTTTTAATAAAGCACTGCGGCCTTCCTCTGCCTGGTAGAGAAAGTTTCTGAAAGGCAATAAGTAAATGAACGATATATAAGCTTGACTATAACCCATTTTTCCATATAGTTTTGTTTTGGAAAGCACATTAAGTCACTTCTAGGGGAATAACACTGAGAACCAGCTTTATTTAGTTAGTTAGATTAATTCCATTTTAATATTTCCATTAGCCATTTTGTACTTGGCACTGCAAAGTAATAAAATCCTCCAAATATTGACAGATAGAAAAGTAAATGCCACCCAGCCATGACAATCTGTTTTCCAGCTAACTTCCTAGAGTTAGAAAGTCTGCTATCATCATTTATTTATATATTAATAAAGCACGTGATTTTTATCACTAGTTATTCCCTTCTAGCAATTAAGACAGTGCTGATAAAATCTTCCCTAAGTCAACATCCTTGTTTGTTAACTTCTGAACTAGCTAAAAACCTTCCTAGACTGCACATTAGGAAGAAGAGGATCAAGGTTCTGTTTTAGAGTGTGGCACCAACTTGGATGTGAATGGAAGAAAGGGAATTTCTGCACGTGTCAAAGGCAGTGAACGTTTCTCTCATTGAAAAATCAAGTCCTCCATTTTCCATGAGGATACCCTTGCAGTTACTGACTATGCTGATAAGTTTTGCAGTAGACTTAAAATATCTGAAGAGTAAATATTTATTTTTTTAATACAAAATAAGGGAATATTTTATTGATTGCAGATGTTAGAACATAGAATGCATGCGTTTAAAGGAAAGAGTGGGAGGGAGATGCATCCTTTTCTAGATATAGAGCATCCAATGGATTCGTGCTCAATGAGGGGGGGAAAAAAGGCACATAAGTGCTGTCTCACTGTTTCAGAAACAACTTTGGATATGTGTTCCTTAGATACTGAATCCTTAAATTATCTCAGCAGGTCCTGCTAAATATCATCAACAGAATTAACAGCACCATTTAACCTGCAAATCTTACACTCAGTAAGAACAGATTACTTTCTTAGTCAAAGTAGAACTTCTTAACACTTACTATTAAGCTAAAGTAGCTCGAGTCAGCATAGCATTGTGCAATATGGTATGGCTTAGGTTCACTAAGAAGCGGTGACTGAAGTGTTAGCTTGATAGCTGTGTGGTTCATCTGAGTACAAAAACACAGTAATGCATGTGTTACTCCATCATAGCAGACTGCCTCTGAGGTGTTATGATGGTCACATGCCTCCAACCATCCCAGCAGCACAGTCATGTGCAACATGGTGTGCCCAAAGGGCTTTGCTGCAACTGTAATGTAGGCCTCTGTTAGAGCTGTCTTCATTCTAAGAGATGGACTGGTTTGTTTCAACCAGGCTTTGAAGAAGACTTGCAGTAGAAATATATCTTTTTAATATAATCTTACATGGGGCAGAGTACATACAGGGAAAGCAGAAACTAGAAGTGGAGACCACACGTTCTTGTTTACCACCTTTCCCAAAAATTCTGATTTTATTCAGATTAAAAAAAAAAAAAAAAAAAAGGAATTAGTTATAACCTATACTCCTGGAATTTCTTCAGACACTGAAGTTTTGGAACTTCAGTGGAGGATGGTAGCACAGGTGTTATTTATGTAGTCTCAGTGTGTCTTAATATCTTTCTTTTTCTGTGTTACTTACATGAGCAACACCTGTCAGGTGGCTGAAGTTCCACTGATGATACCTTTGGGACTTACTATAAATCACATCAGGACTCTTACTTGAGACTGATGGAATTTGATAATAGTTCCCAGCTGCAAAACATTCAGTATATGTCCTTAGTATCTGTGTATAAGCATTTCATTTGCTTTTCTTTCCCCACCTTTAGTCTGCTTTTAGCATCCTCTGTATGTGCTCTTTGGAGAGCCTTTTCCTATAAACTACCACCACGAACAAGTTTTGGTATTTGTCTGCAAAGACAACTTAGCAGCCTTCATTTCTGTTCCTAAAAATAGGGAAGTTGTTGCAGTGGCCTGTGAAGACATCTGAGTATCTCACCTTGCTTCACAAAAAGCAGAAGCCCAGCACTTCAGCTCTCGCAAAGTCTACTTAAATGCAAGAGAATTGCAAGTGATAGATATTAAAGGACTAGCTGGTGTCTTGTCTGAAGAGCTGTATATTCTGCAGAGAGGGTTTTTTCCCTTGGGTTTTAGAGTTGTATCTATTTTCTTCTTTTTGTTTTGCTTCCTCTTTAGGGTAGAAGAGACATTCCAGGCCTCATGTTATCATACATGGCACTCTCTTTTAGATGTTAAAGAGAGAGAGTGAGAACTTGTATCAAACAGTATCTGCAACATGAGTGATGTCTGAAGGACAGACTTGTTGAAATGCAGCCATTTGTAGATACTGCTTTAAGTGAGTCCTTGGCTTCAAAACCAGATTGGAGTTCAAAACATGCTGCAGCATCTCTTGTTTCAAGAGCTCTGCTCCCCTTCAGTGTAGCCCTAGTAGCTTTGATGCTATTGGTGACCAAAGACACTTTAATTTATAGTGCTAAATTGGAAGCTTAGACTGTTACATTCAAAGATAACGGTGATACATCATTATTACACAGCTGTATGCAATCAGACTTACATACTGGTCACCACTGTAATGGTATCATGGCACCCACTCTTCTATGTGCTGCCATGCCGCGGCCCCACAGCTCTGAGTAAAGAATTTTTTCCAAATATCTAACTTAAATCTTAAATCCTTTAGTTTAAAGCCATTCCCTCTTGTCCTGTCACTATCAGATGTTAAAAAGTTGGTCTGCCTCCTGTTTGTAAGCTCCCTTCAAGTACTGGAAGTCCACAGTGAGGTCTCCCTGGAGCCTTCCCTTCCCCAAGCTGAACAACCCCACACTCCTCTAGTCTGAAGAACAAGGCAAGGTATGTGCTGGCAGACCGTAGGAGCTGTGAATCTATGATCTTGTGAGTGCTGTGAATGTTCTTCTTTAAGGTCACTGCTGTTGTTAAAAGGTGCAGCTCTGAGAAGTTTGACAAGTGGAATTTAGTTTCCACTGAAACGAGCAGAAAGCCAAACCAGTGTTCTTAAAAATGAATCGCACGTGAGAGGAGAGAATCATTGCCTGTTCTCTTATGCGTGTGATTTGAATGCCAAGTGTGTTAGGTCTGTAGTAGTATCCAGATAGAATGAGATAATCTTTGATGCTGTGTTAGGAGGTATTCAGACAGAGCTAAGAGTAGCATGCTGCAGCTCAAAACAGGGTGAAAGAGGGCGAGAGTGAAAGGAAAAAGGTAGATCAATCACAATTAGTTCAGGGAGCAGGTATAGCCTCAAGCAGAAAGATTTAGATCTCTTCCAAAAATGCTTTGTCCAGCCTAATAAAATGGGATGTTCTAATTCCTCGTAATTATTTCATTCTTTTTCTTTAAGACCTGCTAAGCTTCCATACTCTGTATTGTACGCATACACAACCATAACTCCAGGAGCTGAGTTGCTGGTTCAAATGCAATACTTCCCATATGGTCAGAGTTTTTACTTCCAGTGGATCATTTACTTTTAAGCTTGTAACTATAGCATATCTGGAATGCTTTCACAGTCAGGCTTTTATCCTCTTTAGGGCCAGAGGATTGCACTTAAGTTAGGTTTTGTAGTACTCCCTAGCAGAACGGCCCCTTTGGGAGTCTGAGCCTAATAAACAGCAACTGAGTGTCCAGTTTCCATTAAAAAAATAATGACTTGATGTAGGAGTTTACACGTGGTAAAAAGACATGGAAGGCCTTAATTATGGAATGATTTTAAGTAGAAATATGACTCAAAAAAAAAAAAAAAAAGTCATGAGAAACAGCTTTCCAGGTTTAACTTAGAATACTCTTGATTTAAATAGTTCAGCTTTGCTTTCTGTTTTTATGGAGATACCTGGAATAAGCTATAGCAACAAGCACACACTGGTGCTCTCTCATGCTGTGCATCCTGAGGGCTCTTTTTCTCTGTTGCAGCACTGCACTAGATCCTGTATGACAAAATGCTGCAGTGAGCAGTGTGCATGTATTCACAGTGCCAGCTGCACCAGTTAGAGCTTGGCAATGATGTCAGTGACACGGTTAAGTTTTATACAGAGTGCTTTCTGGGACCTGTTTTTTAGGGGAAGAAAGTACAGAAAACATGCTTGCATGCAAGATTTGCATTCAGATTTTAGAGATTCGACCCTTACTTTCAAGCACACACGACATGAAGGCTTTACCACCATGCTGTCCACCAAAATTGCTCTAGTTGCACCTCAGTCTTTAGTATAACAGAGTCTAAAGTCTTCCAGTAGGAATGTGAGGTTCAAATGACTTTTTACTCCCTAACACTAATCCAACTAATCAAGGTTGGATTCTACTCAAGGTTGAATCCAATGTCTAAGGTTGGGTATTAGGACAAATTTCTTCCCAAAAATGGTGATTGAACTGGCACAGGCTGCCCATGGAGGTGGTTGTATCACTATCCCTGGAGGTGTTCAAGAAACATGTAGATGTGGTACTAAGGGACATGGCTTAGTGGGAAGATATTGGTGGTAGATGAGTGGTGGAAGTGGATGATCCTGGAGGTCTTTTTCAACCTTGATGACTCTATCATGCTATGAAAGGCAAACATTTACTCTGGCATAAGGAAAAATGCAGATCAGAACAAGGCTGTTATACCAGAGAGGGAAATAGCAAAAGGGAAAGTTAAACAATAGAAAATATTCCACCAGGAGGAGAGAATAAGTTCTATGTCCATATTTCAATCTCTGGAATGAGTCACCAGCAAAGGGAAGGCGAGAAGCAGTTCCTTTTAAAAACATATAATAGGCATAACTAGCTAATTTTCATGGGGAAAAAGAAACGTGAAATAAGTCAGCCACTGCTTTACCAATTGCTTCATTGATAATCTGGCCTTTTCCATATTCCAGCAGGCAGCTACAGAAAACATCTTTCACCACCCTGAAATGCACATCAATGAATTTGCTTAAAATTCATTGCACCAGCTAACTGCTAGAACAAATGTGCTTGAACTGTATGCTAGATTCTCCCTTTCCCTCCTTTCTGAAAGAGAAAGAAACTGACTGAAGTGGTCCACAAGCATAACTCTGGCCATTTTTAAGCAGCTGAACTATTTTAATGCATCACTGCTGCTAATCGAAGGTCAGGAAGGGCCGAGGAAACTCAGGTAAGTAGTGGATCTGAACTAGAAAGAATTGGTATTGCACACCCAGTACATCAGGGGAAAGAAATGATGATACAAATACTCAGCTGTTTCCAGTATTTACAGAAAGAGGCTGTGCACCCACGCTGAACAACTATTTCCTTTCTGATGAAATCCTTGCAAGTCAATGCAACTTATGTACTATATTAAAATGACTGGTAAGAAACTGTATTTTCACAGTAATGAAGTGATAGCTTGTCATATATCCAGCTCTTCAACTTGAGATTTAAATTCACAGTGAAATACCCTTAGGGATGTAACTGTCACCACCAGGATTTCTAGTTGTAAGTAATTTTGGCAACAAATGTTTGAACATTAAGCTCTGTAGTGTCACTGAATTATCAAGAATATCATCTGTGTTGTTGTGTTATAGTATGGTATCCATGGTCAGTAGATAATGCCCCTCAACTTCCTATGCCTCTGATAAAGGTTGTGTCAAAATCAATCCAACCTGCCTACAGAGGGGGTTGAGCCACCATACCTGGAGGGGGTTCATGAACATGATGTAGTGGGGAAATATTGGTGGTAGCTGGTTGGTTGGACTGGATGATCTTGGAGGTCTTTTCCAGACTTGGTGATTCTCTGATTCTAATTCAACCCGACTTAAAACAGACTTTTAAAAAAAGAAGAGGGGAAAAATGAGGCAAAATGCATCAGCTTGATTTTCAAAGGAAATTATCTGATTCCTTAAGGTGCTGGACAAAGAAAAGTAAGAGTAATGAGGATGTTTTTTTCCCAGTTATATTGTTTACAGGGCTACTAGCATCAGGAGGCAGTAAAGGCAATCACAGCAAACACAAAACAGTATGTTTTCTGCACTGACTGTTCCACATAGGTGTGAGTGGAGGTCTTGTGTTAAGCAACCATGGGAAATGAGCAGAAAACACTTGGACTTTTCAAATTAGTTTTGGAAGGATGTTAGTTTCTCATACCAGTTTGCACACACCGGCCTCAGATATAACTAGGAAATAGATTTGCGCAGCATTTTGAAACACGTACGTGTAAACGTTGACCTAGAGCCTTTCAAAAAGGGGAGGAAGTTGCATTTAAATTGTACATCAAAGACGTGAAAAATAAAAGGAATTAGTTGGATTTTGGCCAGCCAATTTCCTCTTACCAACATCCACTATTCATTCTCCTGCGAGAAGCAAGGGCAGAGGCACAAAGCACTCCTATTTTCCTTTTTTAAGGCAGTTCCTCTCAGGCTATGCCCATAAACAAGGTCAGTTTTCTCAAGCTGCAACGTCTCTCTCATCTGAATTATATCAGCAGATAGCCCTGGCCAGGGCCATTTATAACACAGCTCCTCTAAGCTGTGTGGCCTTCGGACAAAGTGCGTTAAAGTCAGTGGCAAAGTTTTCAATGAAGTCTATAGATTTGGTGTTGGGGTCTCACTGGGGAGTTTTTCTGTAAAAGAGCATGCTTTATTAGACTAGACAAAATATTTTGATTTTTTTTCAGTCAGCTAAAAATTAATTGACATTTAACTTAAAAAGCAGAGTAAAATTAATCAGTTTTCTGATTGATTTGTTAATACTAGACATACGATCTGAAGCTCATTGACATTAACATGACTTTATGTTGAATAATGAGTTTCTGATAGGAAGTTAGAAGTATCTAAGCATGACTAAAATGGAAATAAAAGACAAAAAATGAAGGCAGGAAAGGTTTTGATGCATGTTGTATTATTTATAACACTGGGCGGGGATAAAAAATATCAACTTCCCATTCTAAAGTGTGGAAGGAACTGATGTAGAAGTAGTCCAAAAATCTCAGTTTGAGAAAGGGACTGCTGCACAGAAGTGACCAATAGTCGCATAATTGCAACTGTGCTGCAAGAGTGTGTTAATGGCCAGTGCCACTGTACAAAGCAACTCAGTTTCTGCTGTAATGCAGCATTATGACACTGAACTTGTAATACCTTGTAAAAAAAGCTTTCTGAAGGAGATTAAACTAGCTCCATCATGAATTCCTTCTTCATTGCTATGTTGTGAATATCTGCTGTGAAATCTCATGAGACAACTCATGATACCGTATCTCTTCTGCTTGGCATTGGTTGTGCTGATTCACTCGTACAATTTCTGCCTTTTTGTTTTTCTGTACTTTTTTTCTGGTCCTTTCCTTGGCCTTTCCTTGCAAGTGGTCTAACATCCATTCCAATTCGTGCACATGGCACCCTCCTGTAAATCTGTGAAAGCCACCAACACCGCTCAACGTGTGAGCAGTTTGCTGAATGGAGCATTGAGATCTGTATCTTTAGATTGCCCTAAGATACTAATTTATTAAAGATTGTCTTTTGCTTTCTGTGGAGGAGATGCTTCTTATACTGTATTGCAGACAGAGGCAAGCTTTGAACAACCAAAATTATTTGTACCATCATTAGTTTCCAACCAGTTCTACTCTGCTGCTGTATTAACTTCCCAAGAGAGCATCTGTTCTGGACAGTGCGTTTGAGATCCAAAAATACAACAGAATAGCCTGAAAAATGAACTAATATTAAATGCTGTGTGTATATTGATATCCACCTATGATGTGTTCACAGGAATTCGTACTTTGCCATTCCTTTTCTATTTGTTATGCCTCAAAGTAAAACAGTACATCACTTCAACTCTGACATGTTCGTATTGGGATGAGATAACTGGTCATGGTATCTCCATTAAGCAAGAAATAAGTCGGGGTGTTACTTATTCAGAGCATGAAAATATTCTTTGCAGTGCATGTGGTGGCACCTCTTGGTGACAATTCCAGGCCTCATTTACAGGTGGAGTGACAGATACCTGAGGGACAGGCAATGCATGCAGGCGTGGCTTTTAATTCATGCACTGGAGCAAATTGCCACTGCACCAGGAATAAATGGCAATAGTTTGAGACATGCAAAATTTGCAACACAAACTGCTGCTATTACAAAAAGTGAAAAAGATGGTGAAGGTAGAGGTAGCAGTTGTGCATTTCCCACTGTGAGAGCTGAGGATGCAGGTGTGCAGTTCTGAATGCAGCTATAGCAGTGAATAACGCTGAAGCAAGTGTAATTTTGTAGCATCCCAGCTCCCTCACAGCATTCTGTGTGCCGCTGTGCCTGAGTAGCACTGTAGGGAAAAAAAACTGAGGTGTCAGTGAGAGCATAGACTCCAAGCTTTTTGGGAAGAGGGTTTGGTGAAGGTAGCAGTTCAACATTAGGGACGAGGAAATGCTGCCTCTTCCCCTCTGAAACAAGAAGGATTGCATACATCCCTATTGCTGCACTGTAGCTCATGGGAATCCATAGGACTGGGAGCTTACTGAAGGATCCTCGTTGACTGCACTGGACTTTAGATGGAGCCTGTGGTACTGCCAGTGAAAGCTTTTTGTTGCCACACATCCCAGAGTTTGGGATTTGCCTTCCCACAAAACGCCTGTCTGTATCACAGAACGGCTATGGAAATTTCCACAGCAAAATTGCATTGCGGTGTGTCACAAAGGTCAGAGGATTTTGTGGCAAGCAATGAAACTTTAAATTCCATTTGTGAAACATTTAGAGGACAAACTGCATCTATTTTTACAATGCCTTACTCTACTGCCTTAGTACCAGGAAATTTACGAGAGGCCCGAGAGTGGAGGAGATATTTCTCCCTGGAAACAGGAAGGTTATGTTGACTGCAGAACTATTACTGACAGTGCCCAAAAGCCATCCTCCATCTAAATTGTATTTCTTGGAAAGCTGTTGGAAAAGCCTTTAGATTGTTTATAGAAGTTCAAAACTCCCATAATTAATTTATTTGCCTCTCTTTCAAACTGTTCTGCATGTGCACAACTGCAAACTTTTCTCCCAACCTACAGATGCTGAAAATGTATGCATAACAAACTGTAATCCCATTGTACCCAAGAAATATCATGGAACTGAAGAATCACCAAGGTTGGAAAAGACCTCCAAGGTCACCCAGTCCAACCATCCACCTGTCACCAATGTCTCCCCACTAAACCATGTCCCTAGTACCACATGTAAGCATTTCTTGAACATATGAGTATCAAGAAATACCTTACAAATACTTCAAGACTTACTAAAGAACTGGAAGGTAGCAATGCTAATCTACTTCAGTATATATATCCATAAGAAGCCTAGTTGCAGTGTGAATAATGGAAATGGATGATATAGATGAATCCTGCAGAGGGCTCGTGCTTTCACTGGCTGTGCTCAGGCACAGGATGATGATTGTATGGGCTGTGATTCTGAATAACGTGGTCTTTCTCTGGAGGATAAGATCAAAGGACAGAGAAGTAATCAAAACAATTTTGAAATAATTACTGATTAACTCGAGAATAAATAGATATCAACTATTTGTTGTCAGTATCCAGGATGTTCTGTAATCCGTTCTCGGTCACTTTATAGGGAAGTTGGACGCTGTGCATGCTGGAGCAGGACTGCCTACATGGGAGGTGCAGGTAATGAACAAATGTAATTTTAACCACGCAGTAGGTGTTGTGTTTTCCTCTTAACAGTCACGCTGTCCAGTGAAACCAAAAAACTGCTTTGTGCAGGGAAGAGAACGGTATGGAAGCCTTGAAAAAGCTGAAACCCAACCTCGAGAATAGTGCAAGGTCTTTGCAGATCACAACAGGAAAAATAAAGCTTTGTAATGTGGTTTTAAGAGCCCTTGAGTGTAATTCAACTCTTCTGTGCAATCCCTTTTAACGTGACTCTGAAATTGCTGAACCAGAATATAGCTGCTTTGCACTGGGTTTTTAGGCTGCTGTTTTGTTTCACTGTCCCTCTTTTTGCGAGGATCAGAAATTGCTTGTGTTCTAGGCTGGTGGCTCTGGTTTCCAGGTAGGTTTGGTAGGGTTGGGTTTGGGTTGCTGCTCTGTGCGCTAGGTAGTTTTCAAAACACTACATGTTCTTGTGTTTATTGCAAACAAATCTCTCCTGCTAATTACCTCGCAGGTATTTTTAGTTTCCTTATCGATGTTTTTCTGAATAAATCAAGAATAAACTTTCAGAAAAACACAGTGAGCAAAGACCTACATGAGAGTCCCTTGGGCAAAAGAATTTATATAAACCAGGCTAGAAAAATACATTGAACGACTTCACAGTTTGTGGAAGTAATTAAGGCAAAGCACCTTCCCTAAGAAGTAATGAGCTGGATCACACAGCCCAAAAGCACATAAATCATGCTGTGGGATTTTGTGAGCTGCTGCAGAAGTTTGGGGTTCTTCTCCTTGAGTCAAGAGTGCTCTCCTGGGGAGGAAGCATGACTTGAATTCTGCAAGCACAACACTGCTCAGCAGACATTTTGCTACAGCGTAGAGTTTGAGCCTCTCTGTAGAGACCAGTTTTGTGTTTCTGTCCGCGCTCCTGTTATCTCTGCTAAGCTTCCAGCTGTTACTGTCTTGTTTTTTCAGTCCTACTCTGTCTGCCTGACCAGGAACCTGCCACTACCATAATAACCAGACCCTTTAGGGCTGTGGTGATGGGCCTGGCAGATGCACTTGGTTTAGATGTACAAATGAACCCCGTCCTGTGTTACCAGGCGGGGGGAGAAAACGGCAGTGTGCTCCACCCCATCTCAGCGCAGTGCTCTTAGTGATGAAAACTCTCCAGTAGCCCACAGTAACTGACAGAAGCAGCCTTATCTCCAGCTTCTCCAGAGCCTTAACGCTTTCCTTTCAAATCGAAGCTTATCTGCTAATTGGTTTGACCCACGATTCACCTGCTCATTAAAGAAGTCTGCTGGTTCGCCCAGTCTGAGGACTGAAAGGTAATGGTGACTCTCACCCGGCACTGTGACTGAGGTGGGTTTTTTTGTTCCTGGGAAACACGCAGCAACATTCATTGTGAAACCCCCACGATGCCATTAATGAAGAGATTTTTAATCCTCATAAATCAGAACGCCTTTATTTGATATTTAAGGGCGAGTGAAGGATATTAAAGTATCACTGAAGACAGCAATAAAAAGATGAAAAACAGCTCTGCTTGATAATCCATTTAAAGATTTTCAGAAGGGATTGATAATTATCCCAGCATAATAGCTTAATTTCAGCAGGCTTTGCATCTCTTGACTTTGCATTACTTTTGCATCTATGACTTTTGAGGTATTATTTTTAGATTAATTTTTTTCTTTTTACGAGGTTTCAAATTCTCACACTTGAAGACAAGTCTCTACAGGTCTAAATGGGGCTGTGGTTCCCAAGGGGAGGCTCATTAGAAAAGACATTGTGGGGCTGTCATAACCAGAATATTCACTTCATCTGCATCCTGCAGGAGCCTCTGCAGTTTGTCATGCACAGACCTTACAAACCTATGGGAAAGATGCAAAATTCACCCTTTAAGGATGGACTTGAAGGAAGAGGGGATTTATGCTGGTTGTGATGGTAGAACAACAAAGGCAGCACACTGTAAGAGCAGAGCTTGCATGCAATGAAAGGTCAGTGTCTTGCAACACTGGGTCATGACAGCTGGATAAAAAGAAGGCAGTGGGTGTGTATTCATGTGTATAAGGGTGTGTAGGCTCATAAAATTGGAATCAAAATGAAAAACGTGCCTGGAAACAAGGAATCCAAGATTTCATTAATTCTTGTTGTCCTGTGAAGTTTGTAGATAAAGCATATGCCCATTTCGTGTAGACGTAAATATTGATATTCACCTCATCCACCTCAGCACTGGAGATCAGAACAGTTGGAGATTTGCACGTGGTCAGAGAAGAAACAGTCCACAGTATCTGTGCTTTGAAGGAAATTAGTGAAGGTGGTGGGTCACCAGTTTTATATAACTTTTTGGATTAAAGTTCTTCTCGTTTGGCTTTGGGTAAAGCTGCAAGTTCTCAAGGAAAGCAAATAAGCCACAAACAAATGTGATTATTGAGGAATTCAGAAGTAACTGGGCATGCAAGAAATCGCTCCCAGCTTTTCCGTGCTCGTTCATCGTCGTGCTTCGGGAATAAGAGGATTCGTTCCCCGGGTCCTCGCAGCACACAGCCAGCCCCTTGGCTCCCCGTGCCGTCACCGGGCGGGGGGCACTGCCGCCATCTCCCGGCAGCCCGGAGCCGGAGCGCAGCTCCCACCCACCCGTCCGTGTAGCTGCAGCAGCGCAAGGAGCCGTGCTGCTGGTCTCGAAACCGATGGTTGTGTTTTTTAACTTGAGAAAATCCTTTTTTTTCCCCCTTTTTTTTCTTTTTTTTTCTCAATAGCACTACTTTGTAAAGCGAGGGGAGGCAGATGGAGAGAAGCGGCAAAGAGCAAAGCAGCAGCAAAGGTCTGCTGTGAGGAGCAGGGCTGGAGCAAGGATTGGGGTGAGCAGTGTGAGAAGTGTAAAATAAGATGAGCGTTGGGGTCCAACAGCTTACAGTGCTCAGCAGGGGCTGCTCTTATTAGATATGAACAGCTGTGTTTTCTTTGAACTTTCTGACCGCTGGCACTGGATGGTTTTAGTCCTGAACTGGGGCTGGATGTTCTAGTTTATTCAAATATTAAATCATAGAGGCATAGGATGGTTTGGGTTGGAAGGACCTTTCAGATCTCCTGGTTCCAACCCCTGCTGTAGGCAGGGACACCTCCCATAGCCCAGGTTGCTCAAAGCCCCATCCAGCCTGGCCTGGAGTGCTCCCAGGGAGGGGGCACCCACAGCCTCACTGGTCAATTTTAGCAGGCTGGGAGTCATGGAATTGTAATGAATCATCCCTAGGAGGAGGTACTACCCATAAGATGTGTTGTTCTGGTGTGCTGCACTGCCACAGAGAACTTAAAGTTGTGATCGCTACCATAAGTTTTGGTGATCACCTCTTGCTACCTGCATTCATTCTTTTCTGACATTGTCCATTCCTTGGGACATTGACTTGAAATGTAAAGTTAAATCAGTAGCAAAGTATAGTCTATGTATGGAAAATGCAATGATTTTTACCTTATCATTTGTAATCTTTATTCCTTTTTTTTTTTTCCTGCACTGTCCTAATGAAGGGACATTATCTGAGAACATCTCTGCCAGGACACCGCTATGGGACATGCTGTGTGTCAACCAGTCTCTCGTGCTCCAGGCAGATGTTTTCAAAATCAATTGGAAATTTTATTTCCAAAATAAGAAAGCACAGCGTAGAGGTCTCTACGACTTCATAGCACAGACCTTCTGCTGGGCTGAGAGGAGCTGCAGTAATGGACATAGAAATGGAGATGAGATTCGTGATGATTTATTGGTTGAAGAAGAGGAAGTGAAATAAAGGAAAGGTTGGCAAAAGCCCCAGGAAATGCTCTGATGTGAAGTATAAAATGAGTGCAGTTGGAAGCGTGTTTTCATTGTCTTGCAAAAAAAAAAAAAAAAGAAAAATTAAAGTTCTCTCCAATGTGTTCAGCCACTCCTCCCCACAAGTAAATGAGAAGTTCTACCAGGAGGCATTGTGTCCCACTTCATTTCAGCACTGTTGTGATTTTGGCATTTTTTGCCCCTTACTGCCTCTGCTCACTCTCAGCGTGAAGAGTTCAAGCCTTGGTCTTTATTTTGGGCCCTTAAAGTGAAAGGAAGTCTCTTAAGCTCATAGGTTAGAAAAGAGCACTAAGATCATCTAGTCCAACCATCAGACCATGCCCACTCCCAGCAAGGTCTCCCTGATGGGATAGCTATGTCCTTGCCCCAAGAATGAAAGAAAAGGAATCAGAGGAATCAGCCCAGAAACATCTCTCCTCCACCTAAGGAAGTACTGCTTGGGGATAAGTTTCCATTATGAAATAGAACCACAAAAACCTAAAGGTTGGAAAAGACCATGAAGATGACTTAGTCCAACCACCAACTCTCCCTCCCATGCCACTAATTATGCCCCTCGGTGCCACATCTCCCCAGTTCTTGAACACCTCCAGAGATGGTGACTTCCCCACCTCCCTGGGCAGCCTGGGCCAATGCATTACTGCTCTTTTGGAGAAGAAATGTTTCCTAATACCCAACCTGAACCTCCCTGGTACAGCTTGAAGACATCACATCTCATCCTATTGCTGTCATCCAGAAGAAGAGATCAACTCCTACCTGTTCACAGCCTCCTCTCAGGGAGTTGCAGAGTCACTGCTTCCCTCTCCTCACTGGTGGGATAAGACAAGTGTGCAAGTATGACACTTTGAGCTAATAGGAATCTTTTCAAATCTGTAAGGAAATAAATTCCTCTCTTGTAAACGTATAACTCTACTCTGAGGTCACTTCTATGAGAACAGATGGCATTCTCTCCTTACAAATTCAGAAGCCAGGTTAGAGATGGATCAAGGCAAAGCAGACAGTGCTTTCCTCTTAGTTGCGCTGTGGATGAGGTTGCCAGTGGTTTCAAAGCAGAGTGATTTCTAAATCTACTGTGAAAAGTGCTAGAAGCCATCATATCTAAGGGGCTTTTCATTGCTAATTGCAGCGTTCCCCTCTGCAAGGTTCACTGTGGCCTCTGGGAATTGCTGCCTGTGTGTGGAGCTGAGCTGCACACTCTTCTGTGGACTGTGCTCTTCAATCCACACAGGAGGTGGTGGGTGCTCTTCTAGCTTTTGACCACGAAAGCCATCAGCCTGGAGAAAGGGTTTGTTTTTGTTGTTGAGCTGCCAAACGTGGTAGTCAAAAGGAGTCAAAGGATGCTAAGGTTGGGAACATCTTTAGCCATCCATCCATCCACCACCAGTGTTTTTAATTCAATTACATCTCAAGCATCCCTTGTTTGCCAGTCTGAGGCCATGCTCAGAGCTAGCAAGTGAAGGGGCTGGTCGGGTGGTTCAGATAGTGCCAGGAAAGTACGAGGGAAGCAGAGTTGATTAAGTTCTCCCTGGAGCAAAATGTTAAGATAACAACCAGCTGCGTTGTGCTTTACTTCTTTTTCACCACCGGGAGGAGCTGGCAGAATGGGATCCCCAGATGCCCCATGTGTTTGCTCTCCAGACTCATTTAAACTGGGTGGAAGCAGAGATGTCTGGTCTGTGCTGGAGCCCTGTGTGACTTTGGGGGCTCAGGGCACAGAGCAGTTCTCTGCATGTCCACGTCCTGCTGTGCTGCTCTCTCGGTACACAGAGGGCAGATTTCCAACCCAAGGTCTTGTATTTAAACAGCATATCATGTAGGTCTGGGCATGGTAGAACAGTCAGAAGCCAATGTATGCTGGGCAATCTGTAAATATCAGAGGGGTGTCAAATCCATCCAAAAGCAAAAGTCAGCCTTTAGCCAAGAGGGAAATGCACACACAGGACTCCCAGCTGTGTGGCCACTCCTGACAGCATTCCTGCTTCAGCTCCCAGCCCCATTGCTCACTGTGCAGTGTGACCAGACTGCTCTTCTGAGCAGCCAGGAGTGCTGGAGGAAAGGCTTCCATACCTTTCTGAGTGTCATGGCTCAGCTGTCCCACATCTCTCAGCTAAGATGAGGGTAGAGAAGGATCACTGAGGCCACCAATTTAAAAAGTGTGATATGGATATGGTTGGAAGAGAGTGACAATGCAGACTCTTCTCTGTCAAGATGGTGACTAAGAGACAATTGTGATTGAGATGTCTATTACAGAATTAGATCAGTTCCATCATTCTTTCTAACTCTTTGTAAGTAAGCAGAGTTCATTTCTGTGCGGCATGGATGAAAAACATACACACTATCTTTGGTTCAGAACGTGGATGCAAACATTGTATGAACCTTCACTAGAAGTCTTTGGGGAGAACAGCTTTCCAGAAAGTGTTTTGGGATGGAGCAGTCAGCAGTGTATTTTGGAAGCAACAGAGGAATAGGGCTGTCCTCTCCCTGAGCTAGAATTTGCTTCTGATAACATAACATCCTTTGGTTACCTTCCTTAACCACAAGAGGCCATGTTGTTTCCTAGTGTGGAGGCAGCACGTGTCCATTACCGAAATGAAAGATAGCATCGCACCAAGATACCAGTATCACTTCCTGGAGCCTTTGTCAACTTCTTGAGCATTTGCTGTTGCCCTTGGCCACTTCAACATTTAGAGCTACTCCCCCTGTAACAGCTATAGTAACAAGATTTATTCAAGTTCTATTAACTTGTGCTACAACTTTGAATGTCTAAGGCAGTTTATGAACCTCCACCTCTGCTTAGATACCAAGGGAGCAGTATCATAGAATCACAGAATGGCCTGGGTTGCAAAGGAGCACAGTGCTCATCAGTTCCAACCCCCTGCTGTGTGCAGGTCACCAACCAGCAGCCCAGGCTGCCCAGAGCCACATCCAGCCTGGCCTTGAATGCCTGCAGGGCTGGGGCATCCACAGCCTCCTTGGGCAACCTGTGCCAGTGCCTCACCACCCTCTGGCTGAAAAACTTCCTGCTAATATCCAACCTAAACCTCCCCTATCTCAGTTTAACACCATTCCCCCAGAGGTTGATTTCAAGAGACCATGTAAGCCACCCCTTGTTTAAAAAATACCAGCAGGTATGGTCAGCTAATGGAGTTATGTGTTTTTCTGAGCACCTGCTGGGCTCTGTAGGAAATACATGAACTGTCAGAGTGATGAAAGAGCATGTAAGCAGTTGGAACATTTTCCCCTTCAAATGCTGGGTTTGGGACTTTGAGTTAATCACATACACTGCAGAGCATCCCAAGTCCCTGGAAGTCTTTAAGATAAGCAGGAAGAAGAATAGGTAGCTATGAAACATTTAGTTTCTTGGCTCCTCAGACAGTGCCTGCTGCCAATTTTCACTGCTCAGCACACACAAAGCTGTTTACCTCCTAACGTGGAATCCCACACTGGGATTCACAAATGCTTCTGAGTGTCTGTAGGGATCAGGCAGAACAGACATACAGAACTGCCATCAAAGAAACTGTGCTCTAGTTGGAGAGAAAATAAGACCAAGTGCTTCATGTTGGTGTTTTGTACTTAACTGTGGAAGGTAACTTCAGTACCAAATCGTTGTATCGTTGAATCATAGAATGCCTTGGGTTGGAAGGGACTCGGGGATCATCAATTCCAAGCCCCTGCCACAGACAGGGCCACTAACTCCAGATCTGGCAGCAGACCAGGCCGCCCAGGGCTCTATCCATCCTGGCCTTGATCACCTCCAGGGATGGGGCATTCACAGCTGCTCTGGGCAGCTGTTCCAGCACCTCACCACTCTCTCTGTAAGGAACTTCCCCCTGACATGCAATCTAGCCTTTCCTACTTGAGCTCAAAACCATTTCTCCCTTGTCCTATCACTGTCTAATTTTATATTTGTCTTATTAGGACAGAAGTAGATCTCTGTGCATAGCCTTCAGTTCAGTGTTCTGCTTATTGCTAAAAGCCCCAAGCTGAGCATGAGGCATCATGTGGGTGATGGTATACAGAACAGCTGACAAGTGTAGCTGGCCGCCTCGAGAAAGCGGATGCTGCTCCATAGAGGATGTCCCTGGAAGAAGGCTGCAGAAGTAGGCCAGGATCACTGTTCCACATTTGTCAACTACTTCAGTCTGGTACCTTCGGGTACCTTACAGAAACCCTTTGACGTGAAGCTCATCCGAGCTCAGGCCGAACCCTCTGCCAAAACAAAAGCACCTTCCCAAGAATAAAGTCAGCAAAGCTGTGAGCATCATCCAGACAACAACCCTACAGCTTTCTGCCTCTCTGAGAATTTGGGCTAATGACTTTCACAGCTTTTTCCAATAGCTGCAGTGTTGTCTATTTTTTTTTCTTAATTTCCTTTTTCATAAGTGCTGTGTATGCCTCCACTTCACGCATGAAACTTGAATCCATGGTATAGATTAACAGATACCAGCCGAGATTTATCTCAATACTCACAAAGAAAAAAGAGTGATAGATAAACCAGACAAACCTCAACGTCAGATATATCAAAAAGTTCCTTGTAAATTGTTTGCATTTTAATTCCTCCCTATTGATTGTTGGTGAATGTAGCTTAAAGAAACAAGCAAAATTTAGCAAAATGGCTTAACTCTTCTGATACAACCAAACATTTGGAAACGGATCCCAGTGCAGAGGTCACCAATACTGCAAGGCCTCCCCAGCAGCATATCCCAAGTATTTTTGTGTCTTCAACACAGGCAAAAGGAAATGTGACACCATCCTGAGAGGTGGAGCAAAAGGATCGTTGTTTAAGCTTAAAATAATTAAAGCTTGAAGTTTCACGCCTGAGAAGTGTGCAGTTTTTTTTTCCTGTTTTGTCTTTTGCCATTTCTATTACATTTTTGTAGCAAATACATTCCAGATGAGCACAAGAATCACACTGCAACGTGGCAGGACAGCACTACAATTACTCGTGTTTGAAAAATGGAGTCGGCCTACTTGAGCTCCTCTTGTAGAAGCAATTAAAATACGATTTATTCCTTTATGTCTTTAAATAAAACCATCTTTGTGTAGTTGTCTTTTTGCATCTTTACAATCACCACTCAGATAAGAACACTCGCCTTGCAGCCGAGGGGAAAACCCCATGACAGGAGCAGAACACTTCGACATAGGTTTGAAATCACTCAAGTGAACCATCATTAATTTAAAAGGGAGGGATGTGTCATCTGTGGGTTTTAAATGCGGACAACCTAAAAGGCCAAGAGAAGCTTTTCATGGCAACTTTTTGGGCCAGCAACCTGACTGCATTCCATTGACTGATCCATCCTATGAATTGGGGTTCCAGGTTACACACACTCTTTAGATCCAGGTCTACTTTTGGAATAGGACAAGCTCTGCTTTCCTTGTCTGCTTTCCAGGCTTTGGTAGAAGGAGGAATGAAATGTTTTTGTTTAACTGGAGAATATTTGATTTACGGAACATGCACTGCAGTACTCCTGTTATCATTAAACAGTAACTCATTATGTGACTGTGCTTTCTTTCCATCTAAGCTTCCTTTCCTCTCTGTGCTCAGAGGAAAAATTAAATCTTGAATTTAAGTCTACTGCACCTAGATCACACAAAAATGTTTCCTGTCACTCCTATTTCCCCACTGCACTCCTTCTCTTTCCCTCGTTTTCTGTGAGCTACCATTCTAAGCCACTGGCAGCAATAAGGATTATTGCTTTTCTTGAATGTGCCATAAGATCTACAGAAGCATTGGCCCGAAGGGTATTTGCCAGTAGTTGTTTGGACTACAGTATCTTCAAGAAATCTTGGCCTTTCTTCTTCAGGCACCCCAAGTACACATTGCATCCAGTGCTGGCTTGTTTTCTTCTCCAAGTACATCGCATTTAATCCTTCCCATGGAGCAAACATCTTTTTAATCAAGTAGGAAGAAAGGTCTTTCGTCACAGCGTAAACATCAGTGGTACACAAAGCTGCAACAAATGGTAATTATAAAGTGTTCTTAATCTACAAATACTTTGCAATACCAAACATGTGAAATGTGAGAGCCTTCTTCCTTGGCTACATAGGAAAACATGTGACATGTGGGGGCCATATCCTGCCTTACTGCAGCAGATGGGGTCAACCTGTTCAGGGAACCAGTTTGAAGTGTTCCCTGTTTTTCAGAGCATCTGAAAGTTCTTATTGCCATATGGTGAAAACACGTCAAAAAACTGAATGATGCCAAGCAAGATCACTGACACAACATGTACTTTGGTTTCACATCTGTAAGATAGAAGGTGATGTCTGAGGCAGAACTAAGGCACAGGCATTACCTGTCTCACCGGCCACCTAAACTTATCCTTCAGACCTTGAAGGAATTGGAAGCACAGAAGTCCTCCTTGCAAGGCACCTCTCATAAAGGGAGGATGAGGGATGAAGGGAAAGGACTCAGAGCTGGCTGCCACTGCTGCCTTCACACAGCAACACAGGAACTCCTACTCTCACTTGTTAGCAGTAGTGGCTTTGCTGCCCTTCGAGCCAAAGGACAAACTGGTGGCGAACATCTCATGGTGCCATTTATGGCCCAGTGCAAAGTGGAACCTGCAACACCTCCTTGATACACAGCATTCTGTCTGGGCTTGTGTCTGTTGTGAGACCTGACATCAGAAAAAGCCACCTATGTTGGCTGTGCCTGTGCCACCATTTCTAACGCTGGGCTGTTCCTTTACGCCGTCCCACCGCTCCTGCCTTTTGTGGAAGGGCAGCCAACTTGTGCAGCCAACAAGATAAGCAGCATTTTCAAAGACATGAAGTTCCTACAAGTTCTGTGAAAGATCTTTAGCTGCGTATCAGAAAGAGGCAGGCTTCCCACTTAGCTCGAATTCTACCATTCTGAGATGCATAGTCTTAAATAGAGAATTAAATATTCTGATATATACTGTTAGATAGAGATACGTACACACATGTTCTTATCTCTACATACACATGTTCCTGTCTTTCTGATACATACAGCAGTCAGGTGATGACTGAGCCCCGGTGTAGCCAGCATGTCGTACAACTGCAGATAGAGGATGTGAAAGAGAGGGTTGGGAAACTCTGACAGCGTGGCAAAACCAGGGGAAATATGGGGAGCAGGGGGTGAATTTGGGAATGTGGTCTGCAAATCTGTGCAAACCCAGGCGTTAAGCAAGCCATTACAGGGATTAACAGAACTGCACTAAGCAGCACAGCTTCAAGGCAAAGGCCAGATGTAATAAGGGAGTATTTCCTTAAGAAGCCATTCCTATTTTTTTTTTGTATTTCTCTAAGGGAACTAGTGATGGCAGAGATTTTCGTACTTGAGAAACAGTGTGAGTAGAGACTTTTATTGTCACTGTTTGTAGTTCAATCAGCAGTGACAACTTCTGGCCTTGGTGCCTGCTTTTGCAAGTCAGCGGCAAACTTGCAATCAAACTCATTCATGCCACATCAAGTTAACGGGCCGAGAAGGAAAAAAATAGACCCTTTCATGCAGATTTACTCTTAATTATTTTGTAATCAGTTTAGGTTCCATTCGTAATCAGAGAGGCCAAATCAATACTCATCTAGGCAAATGTGCAGTAGAGGCAATCTTTCCTTATGCCAAATATGAAAATAATGCCAGCTTTGCAGTGTAATGACCTTTCCAGTCTCACTACATTAGCAATGCTGAATCTTCAGTTTCAAGATTGCCGAGGTCTGCAGAGCACTTCCCACCACGAGGACTTTTTACTACACACTGATGGTATTTACCTCAATAATTGTCATAGTGTTTCTTACAGAGAATCCTTGCAGCATGTTTTTGAAGTAAGCGATTCTCTTTTTGTCAACAGAAAAATAAGAATTAAGTGAAATTACTTGCTCAAGGGAAAAACATAACCACGCTGCAGAATTCCTGTGGCTTTGCTCTCGTTTCTGTACTCAGAATTACAAGTGTATTCCTCTTTTTCTTTGTAAAATTGTATTCATTCACTGATTGTTTCAAGGACAGCAAGAATCTTTTCCAGACATACACTTTGCTAGAAATATGTTCATATGAAAAAAAGCTCTTAAAAATCTTTGTCAGCTCCCAAACTAAAATACCAACACTCACAGTAATGGCAGTTGATGTAATGTATTAAAACATCCAAATTCTCTCAAGTTTTCCTAACTATCCTAATAATACATGGATCTGTCTAGCATTCCAGAATTGATGAGCTCCAGCTTTTCAATCACATTTTTTATTTAACAAATGTCTATGATCTATTTTTGTGAATTGTTTTTGAGCACCAGAGCAGTCTTTGTGACTGCTGAACTCACAAACCTGCACCAAGTGGAAGCAGAATTAGATGTGGGATGGTTTGTTGTACAGTCTTCCCTCTTTCTTATAGAGTGGGCACTAACTCTTTAGTATCAAAAGTTTCCAGGGAAAGGAAGTCTGACCCTCTGAATGTATAGTCTTAATGGGATTTGGCATGCTAGGCTCATATTTTATTCTCTTAGTGCCTACAATCTCTTGGAAATGATTTTCTTTAGTGTTCAGTATGAGAGAGTTGAGGTTGAGTGAGATGCAGATTGAAAGAGATCACTGACCTTGTCCCATCTGAAAGGCAGAGCATTAGAGCTTTACTTCTGGGTTTGGATTTGGGTTGATGACTTATACACTGCTGGGCAGCTGGTTCATAATCTATGCTGTGTGTGAAGCGATTTTTTGCTTCTGAATGTTACTTCACCATGACCTTGCTACAGCATAGTAATTTTCACCTTCTGAGGTAGCTGTTGACCTAGAGTCTCATTGAATAATATAAGGCCAATGATTTCAAGTATTCCTGCAAAATTCTGAGAATAAGAAATAAGTTCTTGAAGATTGCATTCTCAAGAGATAACATAAAATGGCCAATATTACTAATGCTCTCTTGGTGCTGATGTTATGGATACTCTTAATAACTGCTAGTGGGTATCTGGGCTGTGAAACCCACAAACGCATAGAAGATGTTCAGGAGAGGAGGCTGAAGATTGGGAACAACTGCATGTGTCTACTCAACTACTGTGTATCATAGAATCACAGAACGGCCTGGGTTGCAAAGGAGCACAGTGCTCATCAGTTCCAACCCCCTGCTGTGTGCAGGTCACCAACCAGCAGCCCAGGCTGCCCAGAGCCACATCCAGCCTGGCCTTGAATGCCTGCAGGGCTGGGGCATCCACAGCCTCCTTGGGCAACCTGTTCCAGTGCAGTTTAGTTCATTCGTGTTTTGTCTAGACCTTTGAGGCTAGGATTTGTTTGTCTGTTTGTTTGTTAGTTTCCCTCTTCAAACAGCAGAAGTTTAAGTGTGATTCCTGAACAGTGGCATGCTGGGGGCAAGCATTTGTACAAAGCCTTTGCCTAATGTGTCAAGGCATTACAAGGCACATATTCACTTTCATAGCTCCTGCAGCTTCCTCGGAGAAGAGCGGCACTCTAATGCTGAGGCAGAGTAGAACAGCAGCGAAGGACATTTTCAACTTTTGGATGAAAACACCAAAAACACTTTGCAGTGAGGCCTCGTTTCGTATTATTTGTTCTCTACAGTATATGTTTAGTAGCATCCTGTCAATAAGAGACTTTCAGTGATGCTGTACACATGCCAAATGAAAAATGTTAGTAAGGCTGAGAAATCAAATGCTTCAACACTTCAAGGCTTATCAAATGCAAAAAAACTGCTGTTTGAACTGATTACCTTTAGGTAATAAGCCCTAACAATTGTACTAATATTACCAGAGAATGTGTTTGTGATGCAAAAATTGTTCCTAAAAGAGGGTCTTTGTCATAGCAGATGGGATCTTAAAAATTACGTGATACATTTTAACTTAATTTGTACATTTCTGAGATCCCTTCTGTAATGCAGATAATGTCCCGTAATCTAGGATGACAAGGTGAAGCTATATTTGCTTCATTCACACAAATACTTTGCAACTTGAAAACGAGAGATTACTTCCATTTCGATCTGAAAAGAGAAATAAAAAGGCCTTTTTAAAATTTTCAGTTGTGTTCAGTAAGTAAGGCTGCTCAGCACACACCGAACAATGAAGATTAAAACTATTACAGCTACTTGTTCAGCAGGCATTGTCTGCTCTGTGTACTGTACAGAATGGGGCCTGGTGGCAAAAAGTACACATGTCACGATGTAATTCAATATTCTGTTTTTCACAGGAAAAAAAAAAGGGCAATTTAGATTATACAAACAAGCTTTCTTTCTGGTATTTTCTAATTTTCAAATATTTGACTTGGTAAACATAAAGCTCTTTTTTTTAATGAGTAAATTCCTGGATTTACCAAATAGCAAACTGACCCTTGCCCTCTCCCTCCTCAGATTCCATCAAAGTATTGACATAATCAAAAAGCCCCATTAGAAAGCTTATTACTTGAGCTTGCACTTTATGGTAATCATAAAACAGCCCTCCCAGTGTAGCCAGATGGCATAGGAGGGAAGGAATCTTTGTCTTACCTTTGGAAATATTTGCTTTCAAAAGAGATGTGGTGTAAGAAAATACAGGGATTTGTTCAAGACTCTGTATAGTCCTGTGCTTCGGTGAGCATGAAGCCCTCCCAGGCTGCATGAGCTTCATCTTCTCAGGCCTCATTTCTGTATTTTCTTTCCCTCTTCTGTAACAAAGTGGTGATTTTAGGGGATGGATAAGTGGATCGTTCTTCTTAGACTAGTAAGCATAAGAATGTAATGGCCACAACTATGAAGTGAGCTCTGTGAAACTGTAGTGCTTTCCAGGCTATCGCTAGTTTCTAAACAGATTTTCAAAGCTGTAATCCAGTGAAAGCTCTGCTAAATTAAAAGGTAACCTAACTTTTAAGCTTTCTTCTTGCTACAAAGATCTCGTTACAAGACAAAACGCCTTTCCTCCGTTACTGAATTCCATGAATTAGGAAAGCCATTTTCTAGGACTCCAGGATGCTCTTATTCACAATTCATTCCACGATCATGATGGAAACCATGCATTTTTCCTCGCACCATAGCAAACTACTCACACGTAATGAATGTTATATAGTGGCCTTTTCTTTTCCTCCAGCAAACTTCCACTTCTGGTTTTCTTCAATTGTCTTCTAGCATTAGCACTCAATGGGATAAGTCCAAATCCTAAATGCAAAAATGTGGTGTAACAAACCAGTGTGCTGGGAGTTGGGCTGAATTATGCAAACATACCAGCTGGTGCCAAACAGTTTGCTCTGGAGCCCAATTCACTATTTATCCCCATGTAAGACACTTTCCAGAGCTCTGGCTTATATGTACCAAAAAACAAATAAATAAATAAAAGCCATTGATTTAAACTAAAAATGAGCTCGTGAAGCAGGGGTGGGGGTGAGAGAGGAGAATGAAATTACAAGAAATGAAATGACTGTGAATTTACCGTCGGAGAAATGACTTGGTGATACACAAACTGCTTTTTAGAGATAGAGGCAGGCCATAGAAGTGGGGCACTACAGTCAAAGCGTATGTAGCTTTGCACGGACTGTTTTATCTGTGGCAATGTAATAACAAGAAGAAGGATTTCATTTTGCCTGAATTTAGGAAGAGGACAGCCATGCTTTCAAGTATCCTGTGACTTCTAAATGGCCTTTTTCATAGTCCATGTTGTGGGGTTTGATTATGGTTGAACTTAAGGCTGTCACATCAGGTACAATTCTAAAATAATGTTAGAGATGTAGCTTGAAATATGACTGCCCAGTAAGGGGGAAGATTGGAGTGTTTTTTCCATCTGCTTTGTGCTGTTGATGTATCTCAGCAGCAGTCAGCAGCATCTGCGCTCAGACACCCAAATTTACGGTACAGTTAAAATAGAAACTTCAGAGGTTGATTCACATGCCTAAATTAGATGTCTAGTTAGAGAGACTGAATCTCTCCCACTCCATGGGTATTTTAGTTGAGGCAGGCAAATAAGAAATAAATATATTCATATAGCAACTGTTTTCATGTTGGATTTGCACTATTTTTACAATAGAATCCTGTCTTTTTTGTTGGCAAGAACCTCAGGAGGTCACCAACCCAAACCCCTGCTTAAAGCAGGGCCAACCTCAGAGTTAGATCTGTTTGCTCAGAGCCAATTCATTCAAGTTTTGTGCACCTCCAAGGGTGGAGACTCCACAGCCATTCCAGGGATGCCCGTCCCAGTATATTACCATGCTTCTTTTTATCTTTTCCTAATATTCAGTTGGAATTTCCCTGGTTATAACTCGTTTTTGTCGGTTTTTGTCAGTGATGCCTCAGATTCATTCTGTTGTGTGCTGGAGGACGGATATGTCAGAGTTTGCTGTAAGTGAGCTGGTTCTTGTGTCAGAGCAGCTGGTTACAAAGGAGTGGAGCTCAGAAGAGCCTGTGAAATCCCCCTGAGAACCATGGAGTGAGCACAGAGGGAGTGGACTGCATAATCTCTTTATCAAGAGGACATAATGGGTCTAAATGGATGCAATTCAGTAACAGGAAAGAGAATAGTTAGGAGAATATTGGGCATTTCAAACACTGCGTTATTACACTGTGTTAAGTCAAAGCTAATTGGCATTTTATTGCCAAGTTTGCCAGTATCTCAAACTGCTGTCTCCTGAATTGCATCAAGAGTGAAATGCAAGTCATATTCCATTCATCAGAACACTGCTAAAAGGCCAGCCTCACATTGATCCTCATTGCAAAGGGTGCAAGGAATGACAGGGGTTGTCTAAAGCAGTCAGATGTCAGAACGGAGGAAACACAACCTGGAGGATGGAGTCTGGTGAGCTGACAGCACCCCAGCAAGGAAGTGAGACTGAAATGTTAACTGGGAATTGAAGCCGTGATGGAATAGAAAAAAATTACTTACAAATACAAGAAGTCCGTGCAGAAGTGAACAGGTGCAAGTGTTACTGTGATGGAAGTGCTGTTTAACAAGCCAAATCACAAGAAAAGTGGTGGCACAGATTAAAAGCAGTTTCTGTTACTCAGAGATGCAATCCTCACTGCCAGCAGAGCCCTGAACCTTCAAAACCTGGGAATATAGAACAGGAGGAAGGAAATATATGTGTATAAGTGAAAGCAAGCAACTAGAGACAAATTAAGTGTGCAGAATTAAACAGGTAAACACAGTGGTGTTTTGAAAACTGAAATCATGGGCACCTGTTCTTGGAGAGATCGACAGAAGATCCCAAGTGTCCACATGGTTGGAGTCCTGACAAATACAGCCCTTAAGATAACAGAGCACCACACCACAAGCAAGGCAGCAAGGTCCTGCTCTGACAGTAAGGGAAAGTTTGTGCCCATGGTGCTCAACAGAGTGTAAGGAAGAGGCTGGTGCTGCAACATGCAACAGAGGGCCCAAAGATCCAGTGATATGAGCAGCTGACGCAATGTTCAGTGTCCAACTTCCCCAAGAATACCTTGTATCTTGATTTAAATTATATGCATTTACTTCTAATGTCAGCATGGGGTATTTATTTAAGGCCTATGTGGCCAGAGAGTTTTTAATGTTAAGGAAATGCAAAATCCATTGAAAATGAGCAACACCTCAAGCTTGAGCTCAGAGATTTTTAGACCCAGTGTCTGATGTTAGATGAGCTGCTAAGAAAGTACCAAAAATATTCAGATAGAAAATCAACTGATTCATAGCATATCAACAGGATGCACTGCTAAAAAATGAGTAGTGATTCAAAACTCCAGATAGCAAAACAGAACTCTCTGTTCTTTATAAAGGTTGAGTTCGAGAGAGATTAGGACAAGGTCAAAAGATGGCAGGAATTTAGAGAAGGAGAATAAAAAATAAATTTGCTGAAACTGTACGACTGCTCAGCTGCTCAACAGAAAGATGAATTCCTTTTTTGCTGTATGATGAAGGTCTGTTAATTTGACATGGCTTCATTTTCTTATTCAGAAAAAAAAAAAAGAAAAAAAGACAATTAGTATGATAATATAAAAAGCTTAAAAGGGAAACATGCTTATTGCATTGCATGAAGAATAGATTTGCCTCCAAGAATGCTGAGTCAAAGGGTGTTTGAGTCCAATGGTTTAGTTTGTCATACTGGAAAGATCAGGGTAGTTCACAGAAATCTAATCTGTTTTAGTCCCTAAATTTCATGTGTGCTCATTTCGTGCTTTGGCACAGTCATAACTCTGTTTTCATGGGAGATAACTCTTCTCTTCAAATGATCAATGAGAACCTTCCATTATGCCTTTCTCAATGAGTTGCATCAGTTGCCAACTCAAAGATGGCATGAGCTCAGAGCTGACCAGGCTGGTTTGCATGGCATTTTTTTCCTGCAATAACAGCTTTGTCTGTTTAGAAAGCAAAGTACTTTGCTTTCTAACTAACTATACTAACTAGTCTTCTCTTTATTCTCTCCCATGATAGCGTCTGTGAGAAGAACAAAGTAAACTTGAGCAAAATATGGTCAAAACTGGATATGGAAGTATCTAAAGCTAAGCCACGTCTATGCACATGTCTGCATTTTCTGTTTGTGAAGATGCTGCAGTGCAAGGAGCACAGGGTTTGGGCTTCATGTAGGTCTGTGGCAAAACAGCATGAATTCTGGGATGTAGTTGGTGGTTCAGGCTAAGCGTTATTGATACAGATCTTGTCTCACAGCCCAAAGTTCTTAAAATTTGTCCTGCATTAGTAAACTTAAGAACAGAAGGTCTGGTGATTGTTGAGCACACCACAGTGCACAGGGAATCATACAGGACCTGACAGAACCTTGTGATATGACTTTAGTTCCAAAACTTTTACCAGTGTGATACTTTCTGGTCTGTTACTGTGATCATCACCCATTAGCCAAGGTCATAAGCCACTGAGAATAGATTTCATTTCTCATGAACAAATCTCTTTCTGAACCCATTTCAGAAAACAGCCTCCTTGATCTCTTGTCAGTGGTTGTACACTTCCATTTCAAGACATTTAGGACGTTCCTTTATGTGTGTTACTTCTTTTTTTTTAATTTAAAAAAAAAAAAGTATATGGTGAAGTTTTCTGCTGAGAATTGTTAGCACATGGATCTACTGTAAGATCTTTTTACAATTTAATGTGTAGTTATCTGGTCCATAAGCACTGAGAGAAGAGAAATGCATTGCAGAGCATCAACATCCTCACCTTGGTCCAGGGAGTGTGGCACACATCATGCACAAGGTGTTCTCATTTAGGCTGGTCCCCAGAACAGCTCTGCAAATATTGTCCATTTTCTTTCTTTGCATTGCCATCTCATTCCTCAGGAATGCCACAGAAGTTGGGTCAGAATTGCATTTCCCCAAACAGCCCTGTATCTTAGACTTTTGGGGCTATCATTCTTAGGGGGATAGTTACAGTTGCACTGAACCCTTTCCCAGAAGGACAATTCTTTGATGAAAATAGTCCTGAGGGACCCAGGAGGGGAGAGAATGAAAGAAGATTCTTGCTTTTCCCATTCTGATCTTCCCTGCCGCAACATCTTTCAGTCCAGCGGTACGAGGTGCCAGAAAAGATGTTGTGTTCCTCCTGCAGCTGCTGCCAGAGAGCACTGCTGGACAACACATGCATGCTGCCCTCGGACTGCCGCTGGCCTGCCTGCAAACCAGCCTTCCACAGCTGTTCTCAGTGCCATAGCTATCAAATCATCTCCAAACATTGCTGAATGCTGCTGTCCAGCCAGAGAGACTCGTCCGCTCAGGCTCCCAGCACACCTACACAAGTGTGAGTAAAGGTGGGATTCCTGTGCTGTAATCACCACCGTCAGCGCAGAGATCACATCCACGCTAGGAGGCGTCGCTGTCAGATGCTTTGCTGATCTCCATTTGCTGTTGCTGCTGTGCTGCAGGAGCATGTGTACCATCAGCTGTTCTCTTCCAGAGCTGAGCGTCCTCGTTGGAGGTGCTGGCACTGCCAGCACGGGGCACACAGCTGCTGACACGGCTGTGCTGCTGGAGTGTGTCCATTTGGCACGTTGTCTGGAGCCCTGTGTCAGCAGTGACCTTGTGTGCTTGGTGCAGACAATGGAGGGCCTGCGTTCTACCAAGACACTGCAGGGTTTTTGCATGGCTGCGTAAAATGCGGTGGTAGCAAAACGTGGCACACTTTTCTTTCTCTGCTGATGGGAATTTGATGTTTATCCAAATGAAAGGGGATGAGCATCTTGATACATCCGCATTCTTGTATGGTTTCTAGACTTTCTCATATGGAATTCTTTACTCTTTTGAAATAAACTGCACATAGTTATTTAAAGGAGCTCTTGCCAGCTCAGTAGAAACAAACACTACACAAAGGCTTGACCGTATCAGCAGGCAATTGCTCCTTCAAGCTAGGAATTGAAGTATTAACCACAACTCATTTACGCTTCTATAAAACCAGCACAAAACCTTCTCCAAGATTTCAGTTGCTTCCAGGCGTGATGTGGAATGTTTCTGAGCATGTTTTGCTGGATTACCCAAAGAATGAGATATTCACAACCTCTTCTGGTTTCTCCTTCACTGAGAACATTCAGATTCTTAGCAGAGGTGGCACCAGCACTCATCAGAAGCATTCCCGTATTCCTCCAATGGAAGCCATAGGTGAGTGCACTTGTCGTGCCCTGTTGAAGCTTTTGCTTCAATGTACAACATCTGTTTCTAATTTCTGGTCTTGTGTCTCGGACTAAGAGAAAACACTTTGTTCCCCACAGCTCTTCCCTTAAGAGTCATAGAATCACAGAATGGCCTGGGTTGCAAAGGAGCACAGTGCTCATCCAGTTCCAACCCCCTGCTGTGTGCAGGTCACCAACCAGCAGCCCAGGCTGCCCAGAGCCACATCCAGCCTGGCCTTGAATGCCTGCAGGGATGGGGCATCCACAGCCTCCTTGGGCAACCTGTGCCAGTGCCTCACCACCCTCTGGGTGAAAAACTTCCTGCTAATATCCAACCTAAACCTCCCCTGTCTCAGTTCAACACCATTCCCCCTTGTCCTATTGCTATCCACCCTCATAAACAGCTGTTCCCCCTCCTGTTTATATCCTCCCTTCAAGTATGGGAAGGAGTGCACTGTTAGCCTGGCAAACCAGCAGCAGGAGCAGAGGAAACGATGGATTAAAAATGTTCCAGTGTGTTGCAATTACCCAACATGGCTTTTGCTTCTCAACAGCCCTAATTTTTCCCATTGTTTTGCATTTCAAAGATGAATAATGCATACACATAGCCAACCGTTGCTGAAATGATACAGTGGTATAGCTCTGACACAAAGCCCCAAACTCATACTTATTACAGAAGGTACACATCATTCCTAAAGTGGTTCTCCCTAAAAATGGAGCACTCCCACAATCTCTTCCACTTCCTGAATAAGCTAACAGCTTCTTTGTAGAAGTAGTGAATGACCACAGGAAGAATGCCAGAATGTCCTTCCTGTCTGGACGCAGGTCTAGAGAAATAGCTGTGGGGAGAGGTTTACATCAAAGCAAACTACTCTGCATTTGCATTTGAAGCAAACTGATTACTCCAGAACAAATCATTTTTATTATAGAAGAGTATCCGCACTGGAAACTATTCTAATAAATTTCATTACACTGCCAAGCACTAACTGGATAGAGTAATACTTTTATTTTAAACAACATCAAGCCGATGTGAATTCATTTTAAGGTCATTTCCACTGTGAGAGTAGTGTCAGCAGAGCGTTTCTGTTCAGAGATTCTTATCTCAGTGCTCCCAGGAGTTGTCTTCCAGGAGGTTACCGAAGTGACAGATACGTGGAAAGCTTTAATTTTCTCGCTGGAAGGAGAAATATTTCTCCTTCTGTTCCTCAGCATACCTTTCCCTTAAGGTCAGGCTTGCTCCCCTCTCTCTCTTACATACTGTTGGGAAGTGCTTAAGGTCTGTCTTGCACAGCTCCCATGGCAAACACAACTGGGCATGTATCCGTTTCCATCAGTGTTAGAGAAAAAGATCTTTTGCCTTGTAGCCTTTTGATGACAACTCCCATCAAATCTAGGAAGCTCAATTCTAAGAAGTCATTTTCCTTGAAAAGTGTTCCACAGCCTCCTAAGTTCAGCTTTTTCCATTTTTAACTAACAATGTTCCTATAACTCCTTTTGTAACCAGAAGAAATCATTTCATTTCGCAACGGATTAATACTCTTTCAATTAAGGAAAGCAACATTAGAGTTAGGTTTTCATCACAGAGTGCAGCTTTCACATCCTCTTCTCCTGGGAAAGATGGCAGTGACATCTCTTGCATTACAGCAGCAGGAGCACACACCGTTAGTGCAGCACTGCACGGCCTGTGACAAAGCTTCGGACAAGGCAGCCTCTGTCACAAGGATTTTAATCCCTGCTGCAGTGCAAGAGAATGAGGAAGCAGACTGGAGGAAGAAGAAGAGGCATACAAAGGCTAATTAAAAGAAGAGGCCTCAGCAACATTAGAACTCCAGTTGTTTTAACAGTTGTACAATAACTGCTTTAGGAGGAGAGGTTAACACGTGGCAAATTAACCGGCAGTCACTTTCTTTTTCTCCAATGTATATTTTACTGCTAATAAGTTGTTGGGCTTCCAACAGCAGAGTGCACATGCTCTGTTTTTCTTTAAAACATACTGAAATTGGCAGGGCTGTCTCCTCCTGCTTACGTCCCATTGTACTGCCTTGGAATTTCTCCTGTTTCCATCCAGCATCATCCAGTGGTTGAAAAGCAGTACAGTGAGTGACGGAGCGACACCGCACTCTTCTGCAGCTCTGCCTGTGCATGGCTGTGGGTACAAAGCTTTCTTCCTCCTGACGTGGGACAATGAGGCAGGAGATTTTACTGCAGCAACACTTTAAAACAGAATGAATTGTAGTGACAGAGGAGGAAGCAGGTAGCTGGAGCTGTCTGTGCCTAGGAATCGAATCTAGGACAAGGTTCTGCTGCACAGTGCAGCTGGCATGCAGCTTCTTCCCATTCCCTTTCCTGCTGACCTCAATGTGTGGTGCTCCTTAATATTACAAAATGAAGATTTTTATTGTTATTATTATTATTATTACTAGTATTTCTGCACAGGTTTTTTTTGTTTGTTTTTTGGTGTTGTTTGTTTTTTCCCTACAATAAGAGGTTTTTAAGCCAGCAGCTTTTAGTCATTTGGAAAACATTCAGACTTCTGTTTGTCAAGTCCACAACTCTTCTGCTGTGTAGAGGCATAATTGAAAGCTGATTCTGTGGACTGTGACTGTCCGCAGCTCTGCTTTGCCAGTCAATTTCTTTCTTTTCCCTTTTTTAAAATCCATTAAGCAGTATACTTCAAATTCCTGGTATTTTTCAGGTGGTTGACTTCGTCTAAAAGCTTTCAAAGAGCTGAATCGCACACATTTCCCATTTAACTGCACACCTGTAAGCATACAATTGCTATGCAGCCAGCTTATTGTATAGCTTTCATTTTATTGTCTTCATTCATGGCTTCTTAATTTGGGAGTTAAAGGGGAAAGTGATTAGTTACACCTGTGTGTGTCTCTTAGCTCTCCTGAACTTCAGCATCCCTCTCTGCTCACCAGTAACATCACCACAGCAGCACAGAAGGATGAATGCCTGTTGCAATTAGCTGTTTCCCTGGAGGATCACACGGGGATCTCAAGTCAAAACCCTGTAAGTATGATTGGTTTGGAATTACTGTTCCCAAACTGAGCAGTCAGTTTTTGTATAAAGATCAATGAATGGATGGTATAAAACATTAAGAAACAGTTCATGTGTTCACATGCCAATTATATGTGCATGTAAAAACTACATGCCAGCAAGCTTGGCCAAAAGCAAACATTAAGCTCCAGGTCACTGCTGAAAGCTGCTGAGCCACCCAGACAGAAATGATGCCTCCCATTTTCTGACTGTCTGGACACCTGTTCTGGATGCAGACAGGGTCAACAAGCAGAAAGTTTGCTGGCTGCACTGACTTCCTTCCACAAAGAGACCATCGTCCTTGTGTTTCCAGATATGTGACACTCATATGTGACCCCCCCCAGAAATCCAGAGGCTGTGTGCCATTTGTGCTTTGAGGGTTTTACAGAGCAAAGCTGAAAGGGTGGCACTTGCTTGCTGCTAACAGGCATGTCACAACAGACAGCTGCTGCATCAGACAGAGGCTGGGGGACGTAAAATCTTGTTGAAACCAAGCTCCCCTTGCATTTATTTAATCTCCATATTGCAATGGGTAACAATGCTAATAACATGCCAACAACAAATAAGCCTGTCCTTTCCATCAATCCCAGACAGCATCGTCTGGCAGCTGTTGCGATGCAAGTAGGAAAAAAAAGAGTTTGAATAAGGAGCAGCTGACATCTTGTGCCTTCCCTGTGGGCCCACCAGCCCTCCCTCAGGCAGGTTAATACCCTAGAGACGATAGATGCTTAGGCTGCGGCCCCAGCCTCCAACCTGTTGGCAGTCCTGTACTTTGAGAGCTCAGCTAGGATCGTTCCCAGCATTTCAAGGTCGTGACAGACGTTGCAGTTTACCATCTGCAGTTATGGTACAGCAGAACGTACTCCCACTCTGTGCATGTGTGTATGGCTGGGAACAGCTACTGCAGCTGCTAACAGCAGTGGATGTGCAAAATCAGTTTAGAAACCCCCGCTCTACACTTCGCTGCAGGTCTGAGCATTGATATGACAGGGCAACTGCTAAATCCTATGCCTTGTGACTCCTCAGTATTTACTTGGTGTATGCTACATGCTCCCATCCATATCACCAACATGAATGAGAGCATGGCATGCCCACTTGTCCTAATCAGCCAGAGCAACAGGGAAAAATCCACGTTGGAATGAACACAGTAAGTGGTTTATTTCAACCTACTCAAGGGAACAGGGAGCTTATCCTTAGGAAACAAAGTAAATACACATTTTTTTCTTGATGGTCAGTAGTAGAACTTCTTTTTAGGTGCCTTTACTGAAGGATTTCTTAGGGTCTGCAAATGTTTAAAGAGGACTTTTTACTGCTTTAGTTAGCCAAGTTATGCCAGCTCACAGTAAATGGGAGGAACTTCTGTGTTGAGAAGCCTTCATACTCCCCCTGCCTAATAAAGTGGGTATTTATTGACTGGCCTTTGAGAGAAGTACTGCACTGAGGTTTTGGTGGCAGGAGCGGTGTGTGGTTTTCACATTTCTTCCTGCTCTTTTGTCATGGGTGGTTTTCTGTAATAAGCTACCTGCTCTCGCTCTGAGTTCATCCTCACTTGATTATTAACTCAGAGATTGCTCTTCATTGCATTTCTAGCTGCAAATACATAAACCTTGAGGTATGTATTAGTAATTTACTCCTGGCAGCCCCGTCCCATCACCCGGTCTAAGTGCTAAGCCTGAATGCTGCTTGCTGTCAGTGCTGGTAGCAGTGTGATGCAGGCTGAGCGCTCTGAAGGTTTACTCCTTGCATTTCACAATGACTTGGAAGGAGTGGGACAGGAACAGGCTGCTGTGCTGGGAACCAACTGCGGCCCTTGGGAGTTCCAGGTGAGCACACAGCACTGTGTGCGGCTGTAAGCAGCATGGCTTTGTGTCAGTCCTCCTTACTCAAAGTCCAACCAAGCCACTGCTCACAGTTCCTCTGCAGGGAAAGTACAGCTGTGGGACAGAAGGAAGCATGCTTTCTGTTAGATCTTTAGTTTAAGATTCAGGCGTGTAGCAGAGAGCAGCAAGCAGTGATAAAATACGTTTCAATTGCACTTGCAAAATGTTGTCTGTAAGAAGAGCTCTCATCTTTCTATCTCACTCCTAGAAGAAATCATGAGAGGTGGCTTATCTGTCTGTGTTCCTTTTGACCAGGAAAGTGACTTAACTAGTTTAAGACTGACATCAGCTTCATTTCTTCTAAAGTGTGAATGCAAAGTTAATGCCTTCTCAAATATGAACTACTGTGAGGAAATGTACAAAACAGACCTTTCAGGTGTACCTGAAGTGACACAGGAATGTAAAAATCACTGCAAATCAGTGGAGTTTATAGTCCTAGATCAGTTGGATTCCTCTCAAACGTCAAACACAGCTTTTGTATTTGCTTGTATTAGAATTAGATTCTTTTGAGTTGGAAGGGACCTTAAAGGGCCATCTAGTTCAACTTCCCTGCAGTGAACAGGAACACCTACAGCTCACTCAGGTGCTCAGAGCCACATCCAGCCTGACCTTGAATATCTCCAGGACAGGGCCACCACCACTTCTCTTGGCAACCTGTGCCAGTGCCTCACCACTTATTGTAAAAAACTTCTTCCTTATATCCAATCTAAGTCTTTCCTCTTTTATGAAACTATTTCCCCTTGTCCTGTCACCACAGACCCTGCTAAAGAGTCTGTCCCCTTCTTTCCTGTCGCTCCCCTTTAGATACTGACAGGCTGCCCTCAGCTCTCCCCCTGCCTTCTCTTCTCCATCTGCTCAGCCCCAGCTCTCCCAGCCTGTCCTGTAGGAGAGCTGTTCCATCCCTGGCATCATTTCTGTGGCCCTCCTCTGGCTGTGCTCCAACAGCTCCATGTCTCTCTTGTGCTGAGGACTCCACATCTGGACACAGTGCTCCAGGTGAGGCCTCACAGCACAGAGCAGAGGGGCAGGACCCTGACTCCTCCTGTCAGGCAGGACCTGCCCTTGGAGAAGCCCTGCTGTTTATCCCACATCACCTCCCTTTTGTGGTTTAACTTGGCAGGTGGAGAAAATCAGGGGAAAAAAACAAAGTACAACTCATGGGTTGGGATAAAACTTGTTACTGAGGTAATGAAAAAGATTATAATTATGACATATATATATATATGAATATACATAGCAAGTGATGCACAAGTAGCTGATCTCTTCTCCCCAGCCAGTGGCTTGCTAGCCCCTGAGCAGCAGAAAAGAGCAAGATGAACTCCCAGTCCCTTCAAAATGCCTTTTGCATGATGTCACAGGGTATGGAATGTCCCTTTGGCCAGTTTAAGTCAGCTGTCCTCGCTCTGTTCCCTCCCAGCTCCTTGGGCCCTTTGCTGAGAACAGCCTTGGCTCTGCACAACACTGCTTGGCAGCAGCTGTAAACATCAGTGTGTTACCAACATTGTTTCTCTCCTAGAACCAAAACAGCATCATACCAGGCACACTGAGGAAAACAATTCCATCCCAGCTGAAACAAAGACCCCTCTCCTCCATGTTCCTTGGCATAGCTTTCAGGAGGATCTGTTCCATGTTCTTCCCTAGCACAGAGGTGAGGCTGACAGGTCAGCAGCTCCCCAGGTTGTCCTTTCTATCCTTGTTAAAAACAGGTGCGACATTGCCCTTTTTCCAGCCATCAGGAACTTCACCTGCCTGCATTACTCTTCAGATATCACTGAGCCAATTCCATCAGGACTCTGGGATGCATCTCATCGGGACCATAGACTTACAAACTCCTCAGATGTCAGAGAACCTGACCTTTGCTTGCAGTGGAAGGGGCATTGCTCCCCCAGTTCTCACCTTCTGAACCATTTTGCTCAGGGCTATGTATAAAGCAGTGATCAGTGAAAATTGAAGCAAAGAAGTTGTTGATCCTAAACCTCCTCCTTGTCCATTGTTACCAGCCTGGTTACATTGTGCACTGCAGAAAGTACGCCCTCCTGAACTTTCCTCTTCTGGCTGATGTACCCATAGAAGCCTTTCTTGTTCTTCTTTGCTTAAGTCCAGTTCCAGCTGGGCATTGGCCTTTCTGATCCCATCCCTACACAGCCCAGCAGCATCCCTATATTCCTCCCAGAATGCCTGTTCCTGCTTCCACTAGGAGAGATTCTGCTGTCTGGCAAAGATCCACAGTGGTTAGTCACTGGATATCTCAGTATGACATTAGTATAAACAAGCAATTGGAAACATCACTAAAATCAGTCTTCGGTCTGGCATCAAGCACAGAATAAAGGAAACCGTACTGAAAATCAAAATAAAACATCAGGAGTCCATGCTGGGATTTAATCTTTTCTAGCACCTAAGATATAGTTTACTTCTCCAACCACTCCAAAGCCCCAGTCTGCGTCAATGCAGATAGAAGTGGACAGTGACCTTCAGTCAGTTATGCCAGGGTTCATGCAAGCTTCAGTACAGCAGACAAGGGGTCAAAGAACTCTTTCAGTGGGCTAAGGGCAAGCTCCTGTTCACATCTGCCTAGAAGAATGCAGAGAGAGGAAAGCTGAAATGTGTCTTTCCAGTCCACTGGCTACAGATGAAAATACAAACTGTACAATGGTTTCATTCTCCATAAACACTGAGGTTTGGGGTGTCTCAGTGACTGCAGATTGTCACTGCTGACCCCGTGGGAAGCAGAGCTCTGCTCCTGGGGCTGCTCTGACAACGCTGTGATGAATCCCAGGGGAGACCTGGAGATGTCCGCTGGGGTCTGGCCTGCAGGAGGAAGATATAGTGTGTGGAGAGGGGTGATAGCTGGGCACGTGGTCTGGGTGAACGCAGGGATAAGCAGCAGAGGGGACAGTCACAAATTGAAGTTTTCTGCAGTTCTCACCTTTTTGCACAGTGATTTGCAGCAGAAGGGCCAAGGAAAGAGTAGATCTCACCATTTTACTTGCACTCTGACCTTCCCAGCTCTAAGAAACATGCTGCTCTAAACGAAGGCTGCTGCAGTGCTCGGTGCTTAACTCCCTGTGCAGCACAGAACTACTGTCATTGTCTTCAGTGGGACTTCGCCTGAGTAAAAGCGGGGATTGAATTAAGTATTTGCTTCAGTGATCATCTTAGGTGAGTCATGCCTGTAAGCAGCTTGGAAATATGGCATTTCAGAGCAGTACACAGAGTGAGCAGGGGGGACTCCACAGCATTTCAGTGTCACTCCCAGAGCAGTGGATTTGCAGCATCTTGTAGGCAGGACATCTTGTGCCTCAGTGAGCAGTGCAGGAAGGACGTGAGCCCTTCCCACTCATAGGAGGAAGGTGCTGCCACAAAGGAAACAGTAGATTTTTGGCTGTCTCCCCGTGTGCTTCTCCATGGTCTATTTGTCTTTCACAGACTGTATCTGAGTGTGTTCTCCCACAAACTAATAGGCACTGTGCTTACCACCAATACCAGCCAGTTACCAAACCCACTGGAATATCTCCATCCACGCAACTAAGAAAAAAAAACCTTAAATAGTTTATAGCTTAGAGTTAAAACAACTCATTAACAATAAGTAACTCATATAATTGAAATCAATAGGTGATTTTTTCCGAGTTCCATTACTTCTAGGTATGTATGCTACAGCCATGGGCAAACACGTTGCAGTGCTCTGCTTTTCATGCTGCAGTGTGCAGCCCAACCATGTATATAAACCTCACGTGTGTGTCTCTATCTCTCAAATCATAATATAAATCTCAGGCCTTTAAATTAAGTTTATGCCATGCTTCTGGATGCTGCCGAGCGTCGTGTGCAAGAATGACATCATTGTTTCTGGAGTTACGAGCCAACATGAAAAGAGGAAAATCAGAAGCAGACTTTTAAGAGGAAAATATCAAAAGAAATAAGCAGTATGAATGCAGCGTACAGCACTTTCGGGCACTGCAAACATTTTCTCATTACTTGCTAGGGAAGAGCTGCACAACACGCTATGCAGCGCAGCCATCCCCAGCCCTGCAAGCTGCTCGGCCACCATCCCGTTTCCTCCTCCTCCCTCATGCATCGCCCCAGTGCCGAACCACCATCTGCACACGTTGCCCTGAGCTCGGTACAAAACACGGCCTCGGGTGGGAACTTCTGGGGGACGTTCAGCATCTGGGTGCGCTCACGGTGACCTCTGCGAGGCCTCGCCGCCCTGCCCGTGCCGGCAGCCCGTCTCAGCCGTGAGGGGCCGCGCTGCCGGCACCTGGCTCGGGGCAGCCCCACGCCGCAGCCGCTGTCGGACGGGAGGAAGCATCAGGCCGTATAAGCATAGCGCCGTGCAGCGCCTCGGCACGAGGCCACCGCTCTCGAACCGAGGCAGACGGTGCGTGGCCGTGGGTCGCACCCCGCCGCGAGCCAGCAGCCGCAGGCGCGGAGGGGCCGCGGGCAGCGCTCCGCGTGCGGCCGTACCTCGCCGCCACGCACACGCCGTCAGCGGAGCCGCCGTTTCAGAGGGAGCAGCCCGCGGATTCACGTTAGGGCGGCGCGCCCTGGGAACCTCCGTGCGGGAGCCAGAGCCGGGAGGGGCGGCGGGCGGAGCACCGCGCCGTTCGCAGACCCTCGGCACCGCTCCGCGCCGGGCGGGTTTCGGCGCTGTGCATGCCGGGCAGGAAGCGCTCATCGCCGGCCGGGCCGGGCCGCGCGCAGCCGGCGGCGGGGACGGGTGCCGCCGTGCCGGGGCGC